>NW_028250005.1:0-422468 GCF_964263255.1 Lissotriton vulgaris
ACAGTAATGACTTTAAACACACTTATTTTAGTTGACAAAGTCATAATTCACATCCAACTGTCATTTACAGTCAAAAGATTAAATGTTAAAATTTCATCCATATTGACCATTTTGGGATAGTTCGACATGTCCGGAGTCATCGTTTTTCATCCAAAAATTGATTTTTTGGACTGTACCAAAAATTATTCAAAATGTCAATTGGATCGTGCCTCATGTTGAATAACCACTTTTTAAACCCTCACAGTGACCAAAATTGCCATTTTTACAGAGTTTTGCTTACTCAAAAGCTTCAATTTTGACCCCTTTGAGGCACAGAAATGACTTTAAACACACTTATTTTAGTTGACAAAGTCATAATTCACATCCAACAGTCATTTAGAGTCAAAAGATTAAATGTTAAAATTTCATCCATATTGACCATTTTGGGATCATTCGACATGTCCGGAGTCATTGTTTTTCATCTGAAAATTGATTTTTTGGACTGTACCAAAAATGATTCAAAATGTCAATTGGATCGTGCCTCATGTTGAATAACCACTTTTTAAACCCTCAGAGTGACCAAAATTGCCATTTTTACAGAGTTTTGCTTACTCAAAAGCTTCAATTTTGACCCGTTTCAGGCACAGTAATGACTTTAAACACACTTATTTTAGTTGACAAAGTCATAATTCACATCCAACTGTCATTTACAGTCAAAAGATTAAATGTTAAAATTTCATCCATATTGACCATTTTGGGATAGTTCGACATGTCCGGAGTCATCATTTTTCATCCGAAAATTGATTTTTTGGACTGTACCAAAAATTATTCAAAATGTCAATTGGATCGTGCCTCATGTTGAATAACCACTTTTTAAACCCTCACAGTGACCAAAATTGCCATTTTTACAGAGTTTTGCTTACTCAAAAGCTTCAATTTTGACCCCTTTGAGGCACAGAAATGACTTTAAACACACTTATTTTAGTTGACAAAGTCATAATTCACATCCAACTGTCATTTACAGTCAAAAGATTAAATGTTAAAATTTCATCCATATTGACCATTTTGGGATCATTCGACATGTCCGGAGTCATCGTTTTTCATCCGAAAATTGATTTTTTGGACTGTACCAAAAATGATTCAAAATGTCAATTGGATCGTGCCTCATGTTGAATAACCACTTTTTAAACCCTCAGAGTGACCAAAATTGCCATTTTTACAGAGTTTTGCTTACTCAAAAGCTTCAATTTTGACCCGTTTCAGGCACAGTAATGACTTTAAACACACTTATTTTAGTTGACAAAGTCATAACTCACATCCAACTGTCATTTACAGTCAAAAGATTAAATGTTAAAATTTCATCCATATTGACCATTTTGGGATAGTTCGACATGTCCGGAGTCATCGTTTTTCATCCGAAAATTGATTTTTTGGACTGTACCAAAAATGATTCAAAATGTCAATTGGATCGTGCCTCATGTTGAATAACCACTTTTTAAACCCTCACAGTGACCAAAATTGCCATTTTTACAGAGTTTTGCTTACTCAAAAGCTTCAATTTTGACCCGTTTCAGGCACAGAAATGACTTTAAACACACTTATTTTAGTTGACAAAGTCATAATTCACATCCAACAGTCATTTACAGTCAAAAGATTAAATGTTAAAATTTCATCCATTTTGACCTTTTTGGGATCGTTCGACATGTCCGGAGTCATCGTTTTTCATCCGAAAATTGATTTTTTGGACTGTACCAAAAATGATTCAAAATGTCAATTGGATCGTGCCTCTAGTTGAATAACCACTTTTTAAACCCTCAGAGTGACCAAAATTGCCATTTTTACAGAGTTTTGCTTACTCAAAAGCTTCAATTTTGACCCCTTTGAGGCACAGAAACGACTTTAAACACACTTATTTTAGTTGACAAAGTCATAATTCACATCCAACAGTCATTTAGAGTCAAAAGATTAAATGTTAAAATTTCATCATTATAGACCATTTTGGGAACGTTCGACAGGTCCGGAGTCATCGTTTTTCATCCGAAAATTTATTTTTTGGACTGTACCAAAAATGATTCAAAATGTCAATTGGATCGTGCCTCATGTTGAATAACCACTTTTTAAACCCTCACAGTGACCAAAATTGCCATTTTTACAGAGTTTTGCTTACTCAAAAGCTTCAATTTTGACCCGTTTCAGGCACAGAAATGACTTTAAACACACTTATTTTAGTTGACAAAGTCATAATTCACATCCAACAGTCATTTACAGTCAAAAGATTAAATGTTAAAATTTCATCCATATTGACCATTTTGGGATAGTTCGACATGTCCGGAGTCATCGTTTTTCAATCGAAAATTTATTTTTTGGCCTGTACCACAAATGATTCAAAATGTCAATTGGATCGTGCCTCATGTTGAATAACCACTTTTTAAACTCTCACAGTGACCAAAATTGCCATTTTTACAGAGTTTTGCTTACTCAACAGCTTCAATTTTGACCCGTTTCAGGCACAAAAATGACTTTAAACACACTTATTTTAGTCGACAAAGTCATAATTCACATCCAACAGTCATTTGCAGTCAAAAGATTAAATGTTAAAATTTCATCCATTTTGACCTTTTTGGGATCGTTCGACATGTCCGGAGTCATCGTTTTTCATCCGAAAATTGATTTTTTGGACTGTACCAAAAATTATTCAAAATGTCAATTGGATCGTGCCTCATGTTGAATAACCACTTTTTAAACCCTCACAGTGACCAAAATTGCCATTTTTACAGAGTTTTGCTTACTCAAAAGCTTCAATTTTGACCCCTTTGAGGCACAGAAATGACTTTAAACACACTTATTTTAGTTGACAAAGTCATAATTCACATCCAACAGTCATTTAGAGTCAAAAGATTAAATGTTAAAATTTCATCCATATTGACCATTTTGGGATCATTCGACATGTCCGGAGTCATCGTTTTTCATCCGAAAATTGATTTTTTGGACTGTACCAAAAATGATTCAAAATGTCAATTGGATCGTGCCTCATGTTGAATAACCACTTTTTAAACCCTCAGAGTGACCAAAATTGCAATTTTTGCAGAGTTTTGCTTACTCAAAAGCTTCAATTTTGACCCGTTTCAGGCACAGTAATGACTTTAAACACACTTATTTTAGTTGACAAAGTCATAATTCACATCCAACTGTCATTTACAGTCAAAAGATTAAATGTTAAAATTTCATCCATATTGACCATTTTGGGATAGTTCGACATGTCCGGAGTCATCGTTTTTTATCCAAAAATTGATTTTTTGGACTGTACCAAAAATTATTCAAAATGTCAATTGGATCGTGCCTCATGTTGAATAACCACTTTTTAAACCCTCACAGTGACCAAAATTGCCATTTTTACAGAGTTTTGCTTACTCAAAAGCTTCAATTTTGACCCCTTTGAGGCACAGAAATGACTTTAAACACACTTATTTTAGTTGACAAAGTCATAATTCACATCCAACAGTCATTTAGAGTCAAAAGATTAAATGTTAAAATTTCATCCATATTGACCATTTTGGGATCATTCGACATGTCCGGAGTCATTGTTTTTCATCTGAAAATTGATTTTTTGGACTGTACCAAAAATGATTCAAAATGTCAATTGGATCGTGCCTCATGTTGAATAACCACTTTTTAAACCCTCAGAGTGACCAAAATTGCCATTTTTACAGAGTTTTGCTTACTCAAAAGCTTCAATTTTGACCCGTTTCAGGCACAGTAATGACTTTAAACACACTTATTTTAGTTGACAAAGTCATAATTCACATCCAACTGTCATTTACAGTCAAAAGATTAAATGTTAAAATTTCATCCATATTGACCATTTTGGGATAGTTCGACATGTCCGGAGTCATCATTTTTCATCCGAAAATTGATTTTTTGGACTGTACCAAAAATTATTCAAAATGTCAATTGGATCGTGCCTCATGTTGAATAACCACTTTTTAAACTCTCACAGTGACCAAAATTGCCATTTTTACAGAGTTTTGCTTACTCAACAGCTTCAATTTTGACCCGTTTCAGGCACAGAAATGACTTTAAACACACTTATTTTAGTCGACAAAGTCATAATTCACATCCAACAGTCATTTACAGTCAAAAGATTAAATGTTAAAATTTCATCCATTTTGACCTTTTTGGGATCGTTCGACATGTCCGGAGTCATCGTTTTTCATCCGAAAATTGATTTTTTGGACTGTACCAAAAATTATTCAAAATGTCAATTGGATCGTGCCTCATGTTGAATAACCACTTTTTAAACCCTCACAGTGACCAAAATTGCCATTTTTACAGAGTTTTGCTTACTCAAAAGCTTCAATTTTGACCCCTTTGAGGCACAGAAATGACTTTAAACACACTTATTTTAGTTGACAAAGTCATAATTCACATCCAACAGTCATTTAGAGTCAAAAGATTAAATGTTAAAATTTCATCCATATTGACCATTTTGGGATCATTCGACATGTCCGGAGTCATCGTTTTTCATCCGAAAATTGATTTTTTGGACTGTACCAAAAATGATTCAAAATGTCAATTGGATCGTGCCTCATGTTGAATAACCACTTTTTAAACCCTCAGAGTGACCAAAATTGCCATTTTTACAGAGTTTTGCTTACTCAAAAGCTTCAATTTTGACCCGTTTCAGGCACAGTAATGACTTTAAACACACTTATTTTAGTTGACAAAGTCATAATTCACATCCAACTGTCATTTACAGTCAAAAGATTAAATGTTAAAATTTCATCATTATAGACCATTTTGGGAACGTTCGACATGTCCGGAGTCATCGTTTTTCATCCGAAAATTGATTTTTTGGACTGTACCAAAAATGATTCAAAATGTCAATTGGATCGTGCCTCATGTTGAATAACCACTTTTTAAACCCTCAGAGTGACCAAAATTGCCATTTTTACAGAGTTTTGCTTACTCAAAAGCTTCAATTTTGACCCGTTTCAGGCACAGTAATGACTTTAAACACACTTATTTTAGTTGACAAAGTCATAACTCACATCCAACTGTCATTTACAGTCAAAAGATTAAATGTTAAAATTTCATCCATATTGACCATTTTGGGATAGTTCGACATGTCCGGAGTCATCGTTTTTCATCCGAAAATTGATTTTTTGGACTGTACCAAAAATGATTCAAAATGTCAATTGGATCGTGCCTCATGTTGAATAACCACTTTTTAAACCCTCACAGTGACCAAAATTGCCATTTTTACAGAGTTTTGCTTACTCAAAAGCTTCAATTTTGATCCCTTTGAGGCACAGAAATGACTTTAAACACACTTATTTTAGTTGACAAAGTCATAATTCACATCCAACAGTCATTTACAGTCAAAAGATTAAATGTTAAAATTTCATCCATATTGACCATTTTGGGATAGTTCGACATGTCCGGAGTCATCGTTTTTCAATCGAAAATTGATTTTTTGGACTGTACCACAAATGATTCAAAATGTCAATTGGATCGTGCCTCATGTTGAATAACCACTTTTTAAACCCTCAGAGTGACCAAAATTGCCATTTTTACAGAGTTTTGCTTACTCAAAAGCTTCAATTTTGACCCCTTTGAGGCACAGAAACGACTTTAAACACACTTATTTTAGTTGACAAAGTCATAATTCACATCCAACAGTCATTTAGAGTCAAAAGATTAAATGTTAAAATTTCATCATTATAGACCATTTTGGGAACGTTCGACAGGTCCGGAGTCATCGTTTTTCATCCGAAAATTTATTTTTTGGACTGTACCAAAAATGATTCAAAATGTCAATTGGATCGTGCCTCATGTTGAATAACCACTTTTTAAACCCTCACAGTGACCAAAATTGCCATTTTTACAGAGTTTTGCTTACTCAAAAGCTTCAATTTTGACCCGTTTCAGGCACAGAAATGACTTTAAACACACTTATTTTAGTTGACAAAGTCATAATTCACATCCAACAGTCATTTACAGTCAAAAGATTAAATGTTAAAATTTCATCCATATTGACCATTTTGGGATAGTTCGACATTTCCAGAGTCATCGTTTTTCAATCGAAAATTTATTTTTTGGACTGTACCACAAATGATTCAAAATGTCAATTGGATCGTGCCTCATGTTGAATAACCACTTTTTAAACTCTCACAGTGACCAAAATTGCCATTTTTACAGAGTTTTGCTTACTCAACAGCTTCAATTTTGACCCGTTTCAGGCACAGAAATGACTTTAAACACACTTATTTTAGTCGACAAAGTCATAATTCACATCCAACAGTCATTTACAGTCAAAAGATTAAATGTTAAAATTTCATCCATTTTGACCTTTTTGGGATCGTTCGACATGTCCGGAGTCATCGTTTTTCATCCGAAAATTGATTTTTTGGACTGTACCAAAAATTATTCAAAATGTCAATTGGATCGTGCCTCATGTTGAATAACCACTTTTTAAACCCTCAGAGTGACCAAAATTGCCATTTTTACAGAGTTTTGCTTACTCAAAAGCTTCAATTTTGACCCGTTTCAGGCACAGTAATGACTTTAAACACACTTATTTTAGTTGACAAAGTCATAATTCACATCCAACTGTCATTTACAGTCAAAAGATTAAATGTTAAAATTTCATCCATATTGACCATTTTGGGATAGTTCGACATGTCCGGAGTCATCATTTTTCATCCGAAAATTGATTTTTTGGACTGTACCAAAAATTATTCAAAATGTCAATTGGATCGTGCCTCATGTTGAATAACCACTTTTTAAACTCTCACAGTGACCAAAATTGCCATTTTTACAGAGTTTTGCTTACTCAACAGCTTCAATTTTGACCCGTTTCAGGCACAGAAATGACTTTAAACACACTTATTTTAGTCGACAAAGTCATAATTCACATCCAACAGTCATTTACAGTCAAAAGATTAAATGTTAAAATTTCATCCATTTTGACCTTTTTGGGATCGTTCGACATGTCCGGAGTCATCGTTTTTCATCCGAAAATTGATTTTTTGGACTGTACCAAAAATTATTCAAAATGTCAATTGGATCGTGCCTCATGTTGAATAACCACTTTTTAAACCCTCACAGTGACCAAAATTGCCATTTTTACAGAGTTTTGCTTACTCAAAAGCTTCAATTTTGACCCCTTTGAGGCACAGAAATGACTTTAAACACACTTATTTTAGTTGACAAAGTCATAATTCACATCCAACAGTCATTTAGAGTCAAAAGATTAAATGTTAAAATTTCATCCATATTGACCATTTTGGGATCATTCGACATGTCCGGAGTCATCGTTTTTCATCCGAAAATTGATTTTTTGGACTGTACCAAAAATGATTCAAAATGTCAATTGGATCGTGCCTCATGTTGAATAACCACTTTTTAAACCCTCAGAGTGACCAAAATTGCCATTTTTACAGAGTTTTGCTTACTCAAAAGCTTCAATTTTGACCCGTTTCAGGCACAGTAATGACTTTAAACACACTTATTTTAGTTGACAAAGTCATAATTCACATCCAACTGTCATTTACAGTCAAAAGATTAAATGTTAAAATTTCATCATTATAGACCATTTTGGGAACGTTCGACATGTCCGGAGTCATCGTTTTTCATCCGAAAATTGATTTTTTGGACTGTACCAAAAATGATTCAAAATGTCAATTGGATCGTGCCTCATGTTGAATAACCACTTTTTAAACCCTCAGAGTGACCAAAATTGCCATTTTTACAGAGTTTTGCTTACTCAAAAGCTTCAATTTTGACCCGTTTCAGGCACAGTAATGACTTTAAACACACTTATTTTAGTTGACAAAGTCATAACTCACATCCAACTGTCATTTACAGTCAAAAGATTAAATGTTAAAATTTCATCCATATTGACCATTTTGGGATAGTTCGACATGTCCGGAGTCATCGTTTTTCATCCGAAAATTGATTTTTTGGACTGTACCAAAAATGATTCAAAATGTCAATTGGATCGTGCCTCATGTTGAATAACCACTTTTTAAACCCTCACAGTGACCAAAATTGCCATTTTTACAGAGTTTTGCTTACTCAAAAGCTTCAATTTTGATCCCTTTGAGGCACAGAAATGACTTTAAACACACTTATTTTAGTTGACAAAGTCATAATTCACATCCAACAGTCATTTACAGTCAAAAGATTAAATGTTAAAATTTCATCCATATTGACCATTTTGGGATAGTTCGACATGTCCGGAGTCATCGTTTTTCAATCGAAAATTGATTTTTTGGACTGTACCACAAATGATTCAAAATGTCAATTGGATCGTGCCTCATGTTGAATAACCACTTTTTAAACCCTCAGAGTGACCAAAATTGCCATTTTTACAGAGTTTTGCTTACTCAAAAGCTTCAATTTTGACCCCTTTGAGGCACAGAAACGACTTTAAACACACTTATTTTAGTTGACAAAGTCATAATTCACATCCAACAGTCATTTAGAGTCAAAAGATTAAATGTTAAAATTTCATCATTATAGACCATTTTGGGAACGTTCGACAGGTCCGGAGTCATCGTTTTTCATCCGAAAATTTATTTTTTGGACTGTACCAAAAATGATTCAAAATGTCAATTGGATCGTGCCTCATGTTGAATAACCACTTTTTAAACCCTCACAGTGACCAAAATTGCCATTTTTACAGAGTTTTGCTTACTCAAAAGCTTCAATTTTGACCCGTTTCAGGCACAGAAATGACTTTAAACACACTTATTTTAGTTGACAAAGTCATAATTCACATCCAACAGTCATTTACAGTCAAAAGATTAAATGTTAAAATTTCATCCATATTGACCATTTTGGGATAGTTCGACATTTCCAGAGTCATCGTTTTTCAATCGAAAATTTATTTTTTGGACTGTACCACAAATGATTCAAAATGTCAATTGGATCGTGCCTCATGTTGAATAACCACTTTTTAAACTCTCACAGTGACCAAAATTGCCATTTTTACAGAGTTTTGCTTACTCAACAGCTTCAATTTTGACCCGTTTCAGGCACAGAAATGACTTTAAACACACTTATTTTAGTCGACAAAGTCATAATTCACATCCAACAGTCATTTACAGTCAAAAGATTAAATGTTAAAATTTCATCCATTTTGACCTTTTTGGGATCGTTCGACATGTCCGGAGTCATCGTTTTTCATCCGAAAATTGATTTTTTGGACTGTACCAAAAATTATTCAAAATGTCAATTGGATCGTGCCTCATGTTGAATAACCACTTTTTAAACCCTCACAGTGACCAAAATTGCCATTTTTACAGAGTTTTGCTTACTCAAAAGCTTCAATTTTGACCCCTTTGAGGCACAGAAATGACTTTAAACACACTTATTTTAGTTGACAAAGTCATAATTCACATCCAACAGTCATTTAGAGTCAAAAGATTAAATGTTAAAATTTCATCCATATTGACCATTTTGGGATCATTCGACATGTCCGGAGTCATCGTTTTTCATCCGAAAATTGATTTTTTGGACTGTACCAAAAATGATTCAAAATGTCAATTGGATCGTGCCTCATGTTGAATAACCACTTTTTAAACCCTCAGAGTGACCAAAATTGCCATTTTTACAGAGTTTTGCTTACTCAAAAGCTTCAATTTTGACCCGTTTCAGGCACAGTAATGACTTTAAACACACTTATTTTAGTTGACAAAGTCATAATTCACATCCAACTGTCATTTACAGTCAAAAGATTAAATGTTAAAATTTCATCCATATTGACCATTTTGGGATAGTTCGACATGTCCGGAGTCATCGTTTTTCATCCGAAAATTGATTTTTTGGACTGTACCAAAAATTATTCAAAATGTCAATTGGATCGTGCCTCATGTTGAATAACCACTTTTTAAACCCTCACAGTGACCAAAATTGCCATTTTTACAGAGTTTTGCTTACTCAAAAGCTTCAATTTTGACCCCTTTGAGGCACAGAAATGGCTTTAAACACACTTATTTTAGTTGACAAAGTCATAATTCACATCCAACAGTCATTTAGAGTCAAAAGATTAAATGTTAAAATTTCATCCATATTGACCATTTTGGGATCATTCGACATGTCCGGAGTAATTGTTTTTCATCCGAAAATTGATTTTTTGGACTGTACCAAAAATGATTCGAAATGTCAATTGGATCGTACCTCATGTTGAATAACCACTTTTTAAACCCTCAGAGTGACCAAAATTGCCATTTTTACAGAGTTTTGCTTACACAAAAGCTTCAATTTTGACCCGTTTGAGGCACAGAAATGACTTTAAACACACTTATTTTAGTTGACAAAGTCATAATTCACATCCAACAGTCATTTAGAGTCAAAAGATTAAATGTTAAAATTTCATCCATATTGACCATTTTGGGATCATTCGACATGTCCGGAGTCATCGTTTTTCATCCGAAAATTGATTTTTTGGACTGTACCAAAAATGATTCAAAATGTCAATTGGATCGTGCCTCATGTTGAATAACCACTTTTTAAACCCTCAGAGTGACCAAAATTGCCATTTTTACAGAGTTTTGCTTACTCAAAAGCTTCAATTTTGACCCGTTTCAGGCACAGTAATGACTTTAAACACACTTATTTTAGTTGACAAAGTCATAACTCACATCCAACTGTCATTTACAGTCAAAAGATTAAATGTTAAAATTTCATCCATATTGACCATTTTGGGATAGTTCGACATGTCCGGAGTCATCGTTTTTCATCCGAAAATTGATTTTTTGGACTGTACCAAAAATGATTCAAAATGTCAATTGGATCGTGCCTCATGTTGAATAACCACTTTTTAAACCCTCAGAGTGACCAAAATTGCCATTTTTACAGAGTTTTGCTTACTCAAAAGCTTCAATTTTGACCCGTTTCAGGCACAGTAATGACTTTAAACACACTTATTTTAGTTGACAAAGTCATAACTCACATCCAACTGTCATTTACAGTCAAAAGATTAAATGTTAAAATTTCATCCATATTGACCATTTTGGGATAGTTCGACATGTCCGGAGTCATCGTTTTTCATCCGAAAATTGATTTTTTGGACTGTACCAAAAATGATTCAAAATGTCAATTGGATCGTGCCTCATGTTGAATAACCACTTTTTAAACCCTCACAGTGACCAAAATTGCCATTTTTACAGAGTTTTGCTTACTCAAAAGCTTCAATTTTGACCCCTTTGAGGCACAGAAATGACTTTAAACACACTTATTTTAGTTGACAAAGTCATAATTCACATCCAACTGTCATTTACAGTCAAAAGATTAAATGTTAAAATTTCATCCATATTGACCATTTTGGGATAGTTCGACATGTCCGGAGTCATCGTTTTTCAATCGAAAATTGATTTTTTGGACTGTACCACAAATGATTCAAAATGTCAATTGGATCGTGCCTCATGTTGAATAACCACTTTTTAAACTCTCACAGTGACCAAAATTGCCATTTTTACAGAGTTTTGCTTACTCAAAAGCTTCAATTTTGACCCGTTTCAGGCACAGAAATGACTTTAAACACACTTATTTTAGTCGACAAAGTCATAATTCACATCCAACAGTCATTTACAGTCAAAAGATTAAATGTTAAAATTTCATCCATTTTGACCTTTTTGGGATCGTTCGACATGTCCGGAGTCATCGTTTTTCATCCGAAAATTGATTTTTTGGACTGTACCAAAAATTATTCAAAATGTCAATTGGATCGTGCCTCATGTTGAATAACCACTTTTTAAACCCTCACAGTGACCAAAATTGCCATTTTTACAGAGTTTTGCTTACTCAAAAGCTTCAATTTTGACCCCTTTGAGGCACAGAAATGGCTTTAAACACACTTATTTTAGTTGACAAAGTCATAATTCACATCCAACAGTCATTTAGAGTCAAAAGATTAAATGTTAAAATTTCATCCATATTGACCATTTTGGGATCATTCGACATGTCCGGATCATTGTTTTTCATCCGAAAATTGATTTTTTGGACTGTACGAAAAATGATTCAAAATGTCAATTGGATCGTGCCTCATGTTGAATAACCACTTTTTAAACCCTCAGAGTGACCAAAATTGCCATTTTTACAGAGTTTTGCTTACTCAAAAGCTTCAATTTTGACCCGTTTCAGGCACAGTAATGACTTTAAACACACTTATTTTAGTTGACAAAGTCATAATTCACATCCAACTGTCATTTACAGTCAAAAGATTAAATGTTAAAATTTCATCCATATTGACCATTTTGGGATAGTTCGACATGTCCGGAGTCATCGTTTTTCATCCGAAAATTGATTTTTTGGACTGTACCAAAAATTATTCAAAATGTCAATTGGATCGTGCCTCATGTTGAATAACCACTTTTTAAACCCTCACAGTGACCAAAATTGCCATTTTTACAGAGTTTTGCTTACTCAAAAGCTTCAATTTTGACCCGTTTCAGGCACAGTAATGACTTTAAACACACTTATTTTAGTTGACAAAGTCATAACTCACATCCAACTGTCATTTACAGTCAAAAGATTAAATGTTAAAATTTCATCCATATTGACCATTTTGGGATAGTTCGACATGTCCGGGGTCATCGTTTTTCATCCGAAAATTGATTTTTTGGACTGTACCAAAAATGATTCAAAATGTCAATTGGATCGTGCCTCATGTTGAATAACCACTTTTTAAACCCTCACAGTGACCAAAATTGCCATTTTTACAGAGTTTTGCTTACTCAAAAGCTTCAATTTTGACCCGTTTCAGGCACAGAAAAGACTTTAAACACACTTATTTTAGTTGACAAAGTCATAATTCACATCCAACAGTCATTTACAGTCAAAAGATTAAATGTTAAAATTTCATCCATTTTGACCTTTTTGGGATCGTTCGACATGTCCGGAGTCATCGTTTTTCATCCGAAAATTGATTTTTTGGACTGTACCAAAAATGATTCAAAATGTCAATTGGATCGTGCCTCTAGTTGAATAACCACTTTTTAAACCCTCAGAGTGACCAAAATTGCCATTTTTACAGAGTTTTGCTTACTCAAAAGCTTCAATTTTGACCCCTTTGAGGCACAGAAACGACTTTAAACACACTTATTTTAGTTGACAAAGTCATAATTCACATCCAACAGTCATTTAGAGTCAAAAGATTAAATGTTAAAATTTCATCATTATAGACCATTTTGGGAACGTTCGACATGTCCGGAGTCATCGTTTTTCAATCGAAAATTGATTTTTTGGACTGTACCACAAATGATTCAAAATGTCAATTGGATCGTGCCTCATGTTGAATAACCACTTTTTAAACTCTCACAGTGACCAAAATTGCCATTTTTACAGAGTTTTGCTTACTCAAAAGCTTCAATTTTGACCCGTTTCAGGCACAGAAATGACTTTAAACACACTTATTTTAGTCGACAAAGTCATAATTCACATCCAACAGTCATTTACAGTCAAAAGATTAAATGTTAAAATTTCATCCATTTTGACCTTTTTGGGATCGTTCGACATGTCCGGAGTCATCGTTTTTCATCCGAAAATTGATTTTTTGGACTGTACCAAAAATTATTCAAAATGTCAATTGGATCGTGCCTCATGTTGAATAACCACTTTTTAAACCCTCACAGTGACCAAAATTGCCATTTTTACAGAGTTTTGCTTACTCAAAAGCTTCAATTTTGACCCCTTTGAGGCACAGAAATGACTTTAAACACACTTATTTTAGTTGACAAAG
The DNA here is from genome assembly GCF_964263255.1 of Lissotriton vulgaris. NCBI lineage: Eukaryota > Metazoa > Chordata > Amphibia > Caudata > Salamandridae > Lissotriton > Lissotriton vulgaris. Next base: position 13,724 of record NW_028250005.1, read on the forward strand.
TCATAATTCACATCCAACAGTCATTTAGAGTCAAAAGATTAAATGTTAAAATTTCATCCATATTGACCATTTTGGGATCATTCGACATGTCCGGAGTCATCGTTTTTCATCCGAAAATTGATTTTTTGGACTGTACCAAAAATGATTCAAAATGTCAATTGGATCGTGCCTCATGTTGAATAACCACTTTTTAAACCCTCAGAGTGACCAAAATTGCCATTTTTACAGAGTTTTGCTTACTCAAAAGCTTCAATTTTGACCCGTTTCAGGCACAGTAATGACTTTAAACACACTTATTTTAGTTGACAAAGTCACAATTCACATCCAACTGTCATTTACAGTCAAAAGATTAAATGTTAAAATTTCATCCATATTGACCATTTTGGGATAGTTCGACATGTCCGGAGTCATCGTTTTTCATCCGAAAATTGATTTTTTGGACTGTACCAAAAATTATTCAAAATGTCAATTGGATCGTGCCTCATGTTGAATAACCACTTTTTAAACCCTCACAGTGACCAAAATTGCCATTTTTACAGAGTTTTGCTTACTCAAAAGCTTCAATTTTGACCCCTTTGAGGCACAGAAATGACTTTAAACACACTTATTTTAGTTGACAAAGTCATAATTCACATCCAACTTTTACAGTCAAAAGATTAAATGTTAAAATTTCATCCATATTGACCATTTTGGGATAGTTCGACATGTCCGGAGTCATCATTTTTCATCCGAAAATTGATTTTTTGGACTGTACCAAAAATTATTCAAAATGTCAATCGGATCGTGCCTCATGTTGAATAACCACTTTTTAAACCCTCACAGTGACCAAAATTGCCATTTTTACAGAGTTTTGCTTACTCAAAAGCTTCAATTTTGACCCCTTTGAGGCACAGAAATGACTTTAAACACACTTATTTTAGTTGACAAAGTCATAATTCACATCCAACAGTCATTTAGAGTCAAAAGATTAAATGTTAAAATTTCATCCATATTGACCATTTTGGGATCATTCGACATGTCCGGAGTCATCGTTTTTCATCCGAAAATTGATTTTTTGGACTGTACCAAAAATGATTCAAAATGTCAATTGGATCGTGCCTCATGTTGAATAACCACTTTTTAAACCCTCAGAGTGACCAAAATTGCCATTTTTACAGAGTTTTGCTTACTCAAAAGCTTCAATTTTGACCCGTTTCAGGCACAGTAATGACTTTCAACACACTTATTTTAGTTGACAAAGTCATAACTCACATCCAACTGTCATTTACAGTCAAAAGATTAAATGTTAAAATTTCATCCATATTGACCATTTTGGGATAGTTCGACATGTCCGGAGTCATCGTTTTTCATCCGAAAATTGATTTTTTGGACTGTACCAAAAATGATTCAAAATGTCAATTGGATCGTGCCTCATGTTGAATAACCACTTTTTAAACCCTCAGAGTGACCAAAATTGACATTTTTACAGAGTTTTGCTTACTCAAAAGCTTCAATTTTGACCCGTTTCAGGCACAGAAATGACTTTAAACACACTTATTTTAGTTGACAAAGTCATAATTCACATCCAACAGTCATTTACAGTCAAAAGATTAAATGTTAAAATTTCATCCATTTTGACCTTTTTGGGATCGTTCGACATGTCCGGAGTCATCGTTTTTCATCCGAAAATTGATTTTTTGGACTGTACCAAAAATGATTCAAAATGTCAATTGGATCGTGCCTCTAGTTGAATAACCACTTTTTAAACCCTCACAGTGACCACAATTGCCATTTTTACAGAGTTTTGCTTACTCAAAAGCTTCAATTTTGACCCGTTTCAGGCACAGAAATGACTTTAAACACACTTATTTTAGTTGACAAAGTCATAATTCACATCCAACAGTCATTTACAGTCAAAAGATTAAATGTTAAAATTTCATCCATTTTGACCTTTTTGGGATGGTTCGACATGTAAGGAGTCATCGTTTTTCATCCGAAAATTGATTTTTTGGACTGTACCAAAAATGATTCAAAATGTCAATTGGATCGTGCCTCTAGTTGAATAACCACTTTTTAAACCCTCACAGTGACCACAATTGCCATTTTTACAGAGTTTTGCTTACTCAAAAGCTTCAATTTTGACCCCTTTGAGGCACAGAAATGACTTTAAACACACTTATTTTAGTTGACAAAGTCATAATTCACATCCAACAGTCATTTAAAGATTAAATGTTAAAATTTCATCCATTTTGACCTTTTTGGGATCGTTCGACATGTCCGGAGTCATCGTTTTTCATCCGAAAATTGATTTTTTGGACTGTACCAAAAATGATTCAAAATGTCAATTGGATCGTGCCTCTAGTTGAATAACCACTTTTTAAACCCTCACAGTGACCACAATTGCCATTTTTACAGAGTTTTGCTTACTCAAAAGCTTCAATTTTGACCCCTTTGAGGCACAGAAATGACTTTAAACACACTTATTTTAGTTGACAAAGTCATAATTCACATCCAACAGTCATTTAGAGTCAAAAGATTAAATGTTAAAATTTCATCATTATAGACCATTTTGGGAACGTTCGACAGGTCCGGAGTCATCGTTTTTCATCCGAAAATTTATTTTTTGGACTGTACCAAAAATGATTCAAAATGTCAATTGGATCGTGCCTCATGTTAAATAACCACTTTTTAAACCCTCAGAGTGACCAAAATTGCCATTTTTACAGAGTTTTGCTTACTCAAAAGCTTCAATTTTGACCCGTTTCAGGCACGGAAATGACTTTAAACACACTTATTTTAGCTGACAAAGTCACAATTCACATCCAACAGTCATTTACAGTCAAAAGATTAAATGTTAAAATGTCATCATTATAGACCATTTTGGGAACGTTCGACAGGTCCGGAGTCATCGTTTTTCATCCGAAAATTGATTTTTTGGACTGTACCAAAAATGATTCAAAATGTCAATTGGATCGTGCCTCATGTTGAATAACCACTTTTTAAACCCTCAGAGTGACCAAAATTGCCATTTTTACAGAGTTTTGCTTACTCAAAAGCTTCAATTTTGACCCGTTTCAGGCACAGAAATGACTTTAAACACACTTATTTTAGTTGACAAAGTCATAATTCACATTCAACAGTCATTTACAGTCAAAAGATTAAATGTTAAAATTTCATCCATATTGACCATTTTGGGATAGTTCGACATGTCCGGAGTCATCGTTTTTCATCCGAAAATTGATTTTTTGGACTGTACCAAAAATGATTCAAAATGTCAATTGGATCGTGCCTCATGTTGAATAACCACTTTTTAAACCCTCACAGTGACCAAAATTGCCATTTTAACAGAGTTTTGCTTACTCAAAAGCTTCAATTTTGACCCGTTTCAGGCACAGAAATGACTTTAAACACACTTATTTTAGTTGACAAAGTCATAATTCACATCCAACAGTCATTTACAGTCAAAAGATTAAATGTTAAAATTTCATCCATTTTGACCTTTTTGGGATCGTTCGACATGTCCGGAGTCATCGTTTTTCATCCGAAAATTTATTTTTTGGACTGTACCAAAAATGATTCAAAATGTCAATTGGATCGTGCCTCATGTTGAATAACCACTTTTTAAACCCTCACAGTGACCAAAATTGCCATTTTTACAGAGTTTTGCTTACTCAAAAGCTTCAATTTTGACCCCTTTGAGGCACAGAAATGACTTTAAACACACTTATTTTAGTTGACAAAGTCATAATTCACATCCAACAGTCATTTAGAGTCAAAAGATTAAATGTTAAAATTTCATCATTATAGACCATTTTGGGAACGTTCGACAGGTCCGGAGTCATCGTTTTTCATCCGAAAATTTATTTTTTGGACTGTACCAAAAATGATTCAAAATGTCAATTGGATCGTGCCTCATGTTAAATAACCACTTTTTAAACCCTCAGAGTGACCAAAATTGCCATTTTTACAGAGTTTTGCTTACTCAAAAGCTTCAATTTTGACCCGTTTCAGGCACGGAAATGACTTTAAACACACTTATTTTAGCTGACAAAGTCACAATTCACATCCAACAGTCATTTACTGTCAAAAGATTAAATGTTAAAATTTCATCATTATAGACCATTTTGGGAACGTTCGACAGGTCCGGAGTCATCGTTTTTCATCCGAAAATTGATTTTTTGAACTGTACCAAAAATGATTCAAAATGTCAATTGGATCGTGCCTCATGTTGAATAACCACTTTTTAAACCCTCAGAGTGACCAAAATTGCAATTTTTACAGAGTTTTGCTTACTCAAAAGCTTCAATTTTGACCCGTTTCAGGCACAGAAATGACTTTAAACACACTTATTTTAGTTGACAAAGTCATAATTCACATCCAATAGTCATTTACAGTCAAAAGATTAAATGTTAAAATTTCATCCATATTGACCATTTTGGGATAGTTCGACATGTCCGGAGTCATCGTTTTTCATCCGAAAATTGATTTTTTGGACTGTACCAAAAATGATTCAAAATGTCAATTGGATCGTGCCTCATGTTGAATAACCACTTTTTAAACCCTCACAGTGACCAAAATTGCCATTTTAACAGAGTTTTGCTTACTCAAAAGATTCAATTTTGACCCGTTTCAGGCACAGAAATGACTTTAAACACACTTATTTTAGTTGACAAAGTCATAATTCACATCCAACAGTCATTTACAGTCAAAAGATTAAATGTTAAAATTTCATCCATATTGACCATTTTGGGATAGTTCAACATGTCCGGAGTCATCGTTTTTCATCCGAAAATTGATTTTTTGGACTGTACCAAAAATGATTCAAAATGTCAATTGGATCGTGGCTCATGTTGAATAACCACTTTTTAAACCCTCACAGTGACCAAAATTGCCATTTTTACAGAGTTTTGCTTACTCAAAAGCTTCAATTTTGACCCGTTTCAGGCACAGTAATGACTTTAAACACACTTATTTTAGTTGACAAAGTCATAATTCACATCCAACTGTCATTTACAGTCAAAAGATTAAATGTTAAAATTTCATCCATATTGACCATTTTGGGATAGTTCGACATGTCCGGAGTCATCGTTTTTCATCCGAAAATTTATTTTTTGGACTGTACCAAAAATGATTCAAAATGTCAATTGGATCGTGCCTCATGTTGAATAACCACTTTTTAAACCCTCACAGTGACCAAAATTGCCATTTTTACAGAGTTGTGCTTACTCAAAAGCTTCAATTTTGACCCCTTTGAGGCACAGAAATGACTTTAAACACACTTATTTTAGTTGACAAAGTCATAATTCACATCCAACAGTCATTTAGAGTCAAAAGATTAAATGTTAAAATTTCATCATTATAGACCATTTTGGGAACGTTCGACAGGTCCGGAGTCATCGTTTTTCATCCGAAAATTTATTTTTTGGACTGTACCAAAAATGATTCAAAATGTCAATTGGATCGTGCCTCATGTTAAATAACCACTTTTTAAACCCTCAGAGTGACCAAAATTGCCATTTTTACAGAGTTTTGCTTACTCAAAAGCTTCAATTTTGACCCGTTTCAGGCACGGAAATGACTTTAAACACACTTATTTTAGCTGACAAAGTCACAATTCACATCCAACAGTCATTTACAGTCAAAAGATTAAATGTTAAAATTTCATCATTATAGACCATTTTGGGAACGTTCGACAGGTCCGGAGTCATCGTTTTTCATCCGAAAATTGATTTTTTGAACTGTACCAAAAATGATTCAAAATGTCAATTGGATCGTGCCTCATGTTGAATAACCACTTTTTAAACCCTCAGAGTGACCAAAATTGCCATTTTTACAGAGTTTTGCTTACTCAAAAGCTTCAATTTTGACCCGTTTCAGGCACAGAAATGACTTTAAACACACTTATTTTAGTTGACAAAGTCATAATTCACATCCAATAGTCATTTACAGTCAAAAGATTAAATGTTAAAATTTCATCCATATTGACCATTTTGGGATAGTTCGACATGTCCGGAGTCATCGTTTTTCATCCGAAAATTGATTTTTTGGACTGTACCAAAAATGATTCAAAATGTCAATTGGATCGTGCCTCATGTTGAATAACCACTTTTTAAACCCTCACAGTGACCAAAATTGCCATTTTTACAGAGTTTTGCTTACTCAAAAGCTTCAATTTTGACCCGTTTCAGGCACAGAAATGACTTTAAACACACTTATTTTAGTTGACAAAGTCATAATTCACATCCAACAGTCATTTACAGTCAAAAGATTAAATGTTAAAATTTCATCCATATTGACCTTTTTGGGATCGTTCGACATGTCCGGAGTCATCGTTTTTCATCCGAAAATTGATTTTTTGGACTGTACCAAAAATGATTCAAAATGTCAATTGGATCGTGCCTCATGTTGAATAACCACTTTTTAAACCCTCACAGTGACCAAAATTGCCATTTTTACAGAGTTTTGCTTACTCAAAAGCTTCAATTTTGACCCGTTTCAGGCACAGAAATGACTTTAAACACACTTATTTTAGTTGACAAAGTCATAATTCACATCCAACAGTCATTTACAGTCAAAAGATTAAATGTTAAAATTTCATCCATTTTGACCTTTTTGGGATCGTTCGACATGTCCGGAGTCATCGTTTTTCATCCGAAAATTTATTTTTTGGACTGTACCAAAAATGATTCAAAATGTCAATTGGATCGTGCCTCATGTTGAATAACCACTTTTTAAACCCTCACAGTGACCAAAATTGCCATTTTTACAGAGTTTTGCTTACTCAAAAGCTTCAATTTTGACCCCTTTGAGGCACAGAAATGACTTTAAACACACTTATTTTAGTTGACAAAGTCATAATTCACATCCAACAGTCATTTAGAGTCAAAAGATTAAATGTTAAAATTTCATCATTATAGACCTTTTTGGGATCGTTCGACAGGTCCGGAGTCATCGTTTTTCATCCGAAAATTGATTTTTTGGACTGTACCAAAAATGATTCAAAATGTCAATTGGATCGTGCCTCATGTTGAATAACCACTTTTTAAACCCTCACAGTGACCAAAATTGCCATTTTTACAGAGTTTTGCTTACTCAAAAGCTTCAATTTTGACCCGTTGCAGGCACGGAAATGACTTTAAACACACTTATTTTAGCTGACAAAGTCACAATTCACATCCAACAGTCATTTACAGTCAAAAGATTAAATGTTAAAATTTCATCATTATAGACCATTTTGGGAACGTTCGACAGGTCCGGAGTCATCGTTTTTCATCCGAAAATTGATTTTTTGAACTGTACCAAAAATGATTCAAAATGTCAATTGGATCGTGCCTCATGTTGAATAACCACTTTTTCAACCCTCAGAGTGAGCAAAATTGCCATTTTTACAGAGTTTTGCTTACTCAAAAGCTTCAATTTTGACCCGTTTCAGGCACAGAAATGACTTTAAACACACTTATTTTAGTTGACAAAGTCATAATTCACATCCAACAGTCATTTACAGTCAAAAGATTAAATGTTAAAATTTCATCCATATTGACCATTTTGGGATAGTTCGACATGTCGGAGTCATCGTTTTTCATCCGAAAATTGATTTTTTGGACTGTACCAAAAATGATTCAAAATGTCAATTGGATCGTGCCTCATGTTGAATAACCACTTTTTAAACCCTCACAGTGACCAAAATTGCCATTTTAACAGAGTTTTGCTTACTCAAAAGCTTCAATTTTGACCCGTTTCAGGCACAGAAATGACTTTAAACACACTTATTTTAGTTGACAAAGTCATAATTCACATCCAACAGTCATTTACAGTCAAAAGATTGAATGTTAAAATTTCATCCATATTGACCATTTTGGGATAGTTCAACATGTCCGGAGTCATCGTTTTTCATCCAAAAATTGATTTTTTGGACTGTACCAAGAATGATTCAAAATGTCAATTGGATCGTGGCTCATGTTGAATAACCACTTTTTAAACCCTCACAGTGACCAAAATTGCCATTTTTACAGAGTTTTGCTTACTCAAAAGCTTCAATTTTGACCCGTTTCAGGCACAGTAATGACTTTAAACACACTTATTTTAGTTGACAAAGCCATAATTCACATCCAACTGTCATTTACAGTCAAAAGATTAAATGTTAAAATTTCATCCATATTGACCATTTTGGGATAGTTCGACATGTCCGGAGTCATCGTTTTTCATCCGAAAATTGATTTTTGGGACTGTACCAAAAATGATTCAAAATGTCAATTGGATCGTGCCTCATGTTGAATAACCACTTTTTAAACCCTCACAGTGACCAAAATTGCCATTTTTACAGAGTTTTGCTTACTCAAAAGCTTCAATTTTGACCCGTTTCAGGCACAGAAATGACTTTAAACACACTTATTTTAGTTGACAAAGTCATAATTCACATCCAACAGTCATTTACAGTCAAAACATTAAATGTTAAAATTTCATCCATTTTGACCTTTTTGGGATCGTTCGACATGTCCGGAGTCATCGTTTTTCATCCGAAAATTGATTTTTTGGACTGTACCAAAAATGATTCAAAATGTCAATTGGATCGTGCCTCATGTGGAATAACCACTTTTTAAACCCTCACAGTGACCAAAATTGCCATTTTTACAGAGTTTTGCTTACTCAAAAGCTTCAATTTTGACCCCTTTGAGGCACAGAAACGACTTTAAACACACTTATTTTAGTTGACAAAGTCATAATTCACATCCAACAGTCATTTAGAGTCAAAAGATTAAATGTTAAAATTTCATCATTATAGACCATTTTGGGAACGTTCGACAGGTCCGGAGTCATCGTTTTTCATCCGAAAATTTATTTTTTGAACTGTACCAAAAATGATTCAAAATGTCAATTGGATCGTGCCTCATGTTGAATAACCACTTTTTAAACCCTCACAGTGACCAAAATTGCCATTTTTACAGAGTTTTGCTTACTCAAAAGCTTCAATTTTGACCCGTTTCAGGCACAGAAATGACTTTAAACACACTTATTTTAGTTGACAAAGTCATAATTCACATTCAACAGTCATTTACAGTCAAAAGATTAAATGTTAAAATTTCATCCATATTGACCATTTTGGGATAGTTCGACATGTCCGGAGTCATCGTTTTTCATCCGAAAATTGATTTTTTGGACTGTACCAAAAATGATTCAAAATGTCAATTGGATCGTGCCTCATGTTGAATAACCACTTTTTAAACCCTCACAGTGACCAAAATTGCCATTTTAACAGAGTTTTGCTTACTCAAAAGCTTCAATTTTGACCCGTTTCAGGCACAGAAATGACTTTAAACACACTTATTTTAGTTGACAAAGTCATAATTCACATCCAACAGTCATTTACAGTCAAAAGATTAAATGTTAAAATTTCATCCATTTTGACCTTTTTGGGATCGTTCGACATGTCCGGAGTCATCGTTTTTCATCCGAAAATTTATTTTTTGGACTGTACCAAAAATGATTCAAAATGTCAATTGGATCGTGCCTCATGTTGAATAACCACTTTTTAAACCCTCACAGTGACCAAAATTGCCATTTTTACAGAGTTTTGCTTACTCAAAAGCTTCAATTTTGACCCGTTTCAGGCACGGAAATGACTTTAAACACACTTAGTTTAGCTGACAAAGTCACAATTCACATCCAACAGTCATTTACAGTCAAAAGATTAAATGTTAAAATTTCATCATTATAGACCATTTTGGGAACGTTCGACAGGTCCGGAGTCATCGTTTTTCATCCGAAAATTGATTTTTTGAACTGTACCAAAAATGATTCAAAATGTCAATTGGATCGTGCCTCATGTTGAATAACCACTTTTTAAACCCTCAGAGTGACCAAAATTGCCATTTTTACAGAGTTTTGCTTACTCAAAAGCTTCAATTTTGACCCGTTTCAGGCACAGAAATGACTTTAAACACACTTATTTTAGTTGACCAAGTCATAATTCACATCCAACAGTCATTTACAGTCAAAAGATTAAATGTTAAAATTTCATCCATATTGACCATTTTGGGATAGTTCGACATGTCCGGAGTCATCGTTTTTCATCCGAAAATTGATTTTTTGGACTGTACCAAAAATGATTCAAAATGTCAATTGGATCGTGCCTCATGTTGAATAACCACTTTTTAAACCCTCACAATGACCAAAATTGCCATTTTAACAGAGTTTTGCTTACTCAAAAGCTTCAATTTTGACCCGTTTCAGGCACAGAAATGACTTTAAACACACTTATTTTAGTTGACAAAGTCATAATTCACATCCAACAGTCATTTACAGTCAAAAGATTAAATGTTAAAATTTCATCCATATTGACCATTTTGGGATAGTTCGACATGTCCGGAGTCATCGTTTTTCATCCGAAAATTGATTTTTTGGACTGTACCAAAAATGATTCAAAATGTCAATTGGATTGTGCCTCATGTTGAATAACCACTTTTTAAACCCTCACAGTGACCAAAATTGCCATTTTTACAGAGTTTTGCATACTCAAAAGCTTCAATTTTGACCCGTTTCAGGCACAGAAATGACTTTAAACACACTTATTTTAGTTGACAAAGTCATAATTCACATCCAACAGTCATTTACAGTCAAAAGATTAAATGTTAAAATTTCATCCATTTTGACCTTTTTGGGATCGTTCGACATGTCCGGAGTCATCTTTTTTCATCCGAAAATTTATTTTTTGGACTGTACCAAAAATGATTCAAAATGTCAATTGGATCGTGCCTCATGTTGAATAACCACTTTTTAAACCCTCACAGTGACCAAAATTGCCATTTTTACAGAGTTTTGCTTACTCAAAAGCTTCAATTTTGACCCGTTTCAGGCACAGAAATGACTTTAAACACACTTATTTTAGTTGACAAAGTCACAATTCACATCCAACAGTCATTTACAGTCAAAAGATTGAATGTTAAAATTTCATCCATATTGACCATTTTGGGATAGTTCAACATGTCCGGAGTCATCGTTTTTCATCCGAAAATTGATTTTTTGGACTGTACCAAAAATGATTCAAAATGTCAATTGGATCGTGGCTCATGTTGAATAACCACTTTTTAAACCCTCACAGTGACCAAAATTGCCATTTTTACAGAGTTTTGCTTACTCAAAAGCTTCAATTTTGACCCGTTTCAGGCACAGTAATGACTTTAAACACACTTATTTTAGTTGACAAAGTCATAATTCACATCCAACTGTCATTTACAGTCAAAAGATTAAATGTTAAAATTTCATCCATATTGACCATTTTGGGATAGTTCGACATGTCCGGAGTCATCGTTTTTCATCCGAAAATTGATTTTTTGGACTGTACCAAAAATGATTCAAAATGTCAATTGGATCGTGCCTCATGTTGAATAACCACTTTTTAAACCCTCACAGTGACCAAAATTGCCATTTTTACAGAGTTTTGCTTACTCAAAAGCTTCAATTTTGACCCGTTTCAGGCACAGAAATGACTTTAAACACACTTATTTTAGTTGACAAAGTCATAATTCACATCCAACAGTCATTTACAGTCAAAAGATTAAATGTTAAAATTTCATCCATTTTGACCTTTTTGGGATCGTTCGACATGTCCGGAGTCATCGTTTTTCATCCGAAAATTGATTTTTTGGACTGTACCAAAAATGATTCAAAATGTCAATTGGATCGTGCCTCATGTTGAATAACCACTTTTTAAACCCTCACAGTGACCAAAATTGCCATTTTTACAGAGTTTTGCTTACTCAAAAGCTTCAATTTTGACCCCTTTGAGGCACAGAAACGACTTTAAACACACTTATTTTAGTTGACAAAGTCATAATTCACATCCAACAGTCATTTACAGTCAAAAGATTAAATGTTAAAATTTCATCCATTTTGACCTTTTTGGGATCGTTCGACATGTCCGGAGTCATCGTTTTTCATCCGAAAATTTATTTTTTGGACTGTACCAAAAATGATTCAAAATGTCAATTGGATCGTGCCTCATGTTGAATAACCACTTTTTAAACCCTCACAGTGACCAAAATTGCCATTTTTACAGAGTTTTGCTTACTCAAAAGCTTCAATTTTGACCCCTTTGAGGCACAGAAATGACTTTAAACACACTTATTTTAGTTGACAAAGTCATAATTCACATCCAACAGTCATTTAGAGTCAAAAGATTAAATGTTAAAATTTCATCATTATAGACCTTTTTGGGATCGTTCGACAGGTCCGGAGTCATCGTTTTTCATCCGAAAATTTATTTTTTGGACTGTACCAAAAATGATTCAAAATGTCAATTGGATCGTGCCTCATGTTAAATAACCACTTTTTAAACCCTCAGAGTGACCAAAATTGCCATTTTTACAGAGTTTTGCTTACTCAAAAGCTTCAATTTTGACCCGTTGCAGGCACGGAAATGACTTTAAACACACTTATTTTAGCTGACAAAGTCACAATTCACATCCAACAGTCATTTACAGTCAAAAGATTAAATGTTAAAATTTCATCATTATAGACCATTTTGGGAACGTTCGACAGGTCCGGAGTCATCGTTTTTCATCTGAAAATTGATTTTTTGAACTGTACCAAAAATGATTCAAAATGTCAATTGGATCGTGCCTCATGTTGAATAACCACTTTTTAAACCCTCAGAGTGAGCAAAATTGCCATTTTTACAGAGTTTTGCTTACTCAAAAGCTTCAATTTTGACCCGTTTCAGGCACAGAAATGACTTTAAACACACTTATTTTAGTTGACAAAGTCATAATTCACATCCAACAGTCATTTACAGTCAAAAGATTAAATGTTAAAATTTCATCCATATTGACCATTTTGGGATAGTTCGACATGTCGGAGTCATCGTTTTTCATCCGAAAATTGATTTTTTGGACTGTACCAAAAATGATTCAAAATGTCAATTGGATCGTGCCTCATGTTGAATAACCACTTTTTAAACCCTCACAGTGACCAAAATTGCCATTTTAACAGAGTTTTGCTTACTCAAAAGCTTCAATTTTGACCCGTTTCAGGCACAGAAATGACTTTAAACACACTTATTTTAGTTGACAAAGTCATAATTCACATCCAACAGTCATTTACAGTCAAAAGATTGAATGTTAAAATTTCATCCATATTGACCATTTTGGGATAGTTCAACATGTCCGGAGTCATCGTTTTTCATCCGAAAATTGATTTTTTGGACTGTACCAAAAATGATTCAAAATGTCAATTGGATCGTGGCTCATGTTGAATAACCACTTTTTAAACCCTCACAGTGACCAAAATTGCCATTTTTACAGAGTTTTGCTTACTCAAAAGCTTCAATTTTGACCCGTTTCAGGCACAGTAATGACTTTAAACACACTTATTTTAGTTGACAAAGTCATAATTCACATCCAACTGTCATTTACAGTCAAAAGATTAAATGTTAAAATTTCATCCATATTGACCATTTTGGGATAGTTCGACATGTCCGGAGTCATCGTTTTTCATCCGAAAATTGATTTTTTGGACTGTACCAAAAATGATTCAAAATGTCAATTGGATCGTGCTTCATGTTGAATAACCACTTTTTAAACCCTCACAGTGACCAAAATTGCCATTTTTACAGAGTTTTGCTTACTCAAAAGCTTCAATTTTGACCCGTTTCAGGCACAGAAATGACTTTAAACACACTTATTTTAGTTGACAAAGTCATAATTCACATTTAACAGTCATTTACAGTCAAAAGATTAAATGTTAAAATTTCATCCATTTTGACCTTTTTGGGATCGTTCGACATGTCCGGAGTCATCGTTTTTCATCCGAAAATTGATTTTTTGGACTGTACCAAAAATGATTCAAAATGTCAATTGGATCGTGCCTCATGTTGAATAACCACTTTTTAAACCCTCACAGTGACCAAAATTGCCATTTTTACAGAGTTTTGCTTACTCAAAAGCTTCAATTTTGACCCCTTTGAGGCACAGAAACGACTTTAAACACACTTATTTTAGTTGACAAAGTCATAATTCACATCCAACAGTCATTTAGAGTCAAAAGATTAAATGTTAAAATTTCATCATTATAGACCATTTTGGGAACGTTCGACAGGTCCGGAGTCATCGTTTTTCATCCGAAAATTTATTTTTTGGACTGTACCAAAAATGATTCAAAATGTCAATTGGATCGTGCCTCATGTTGAATAACCACTTTTTAAACCCTCACAGTGACCAAAATTGCCATTTTTACAGAGTTTTGCTTACTCAAAAGCTTCAATTTTGACCCGTTTCAGGCACGGAAATGACTTTAAACACACTTATTTTAGCTGACAAAGTCACAATTCACATCCAACAGTCATTTACAGTCAAAAGATTAAATGTTAAAATTTCATCATTATAGACCATTTTGGGAACGTTCGACAGGTCCGGAGTCATCGTTTTTCATCCGAAAATTGATTTTTTGAACTGTACCAAAAATGATTCAAAATGTCAATTGGATCGTGCCTCATGTTGAATAACCACTTTTTAAACCCTCAGAGTGACCAAAATTGCCATTTTTACAGAGTTTTGCTTACTCAAAAGCTTCAATTTTGACCCGTTTCAGGCACAGTAATGACTTTAAACACACTTATTTTAGTTGACAAAGTCATAATTCACATCCAACTGTCATTTACAGTCAAAAGATTAAATGTTAAAATTTCATCCATATTGACCATTTTGGGATAGTTCGACATGTCCGGAGTCATCGTTTTTCATCCGAAAATTGATTTTTTGGACTGTACCAAAAATGATTCAAAATGTCAATTGGATCGTGCCTCATGTTGAATAATCACTTTTTAAACCCTCACAGTGACCAAAATTGCCATTTTTACAGAGTTTTGCTTACTCAAAAGCTTCAATTTTGACCCGTTTCAGGCACAGAAATGACTTTAAACACACTTATTTTAGTTGACAAAGTCATAATTCACATCCAACAGTCATTTACAGTCAAAAGATTAAATGTTAAAATTTCATCCATTTTGACCTTTTTGGGATCGTTCGACATGTCCGGAGTCATCGTTTTTCATCCGAAAATTTATTTTTTGGACTGTACCAAAAATGATTCAAAATGTCAATTGGATCGTGCCTCATGTTGAATAACCACTTTTTAAACCCTCACAGTGACCAAAATTGCCATTTTTACAGAGTTTTGCTTACTCAAAAGCTTCAATTTTGACCCCTTTGAGGCACAGAAACGACTTTAAACACACTTATTTTAGTTGACAAAGTCATAATTCACATCCAACAGTCATTTAGAGTCAAAAGATTAAATGTTAAAATTTCATCATTATAGACCATTTTGGGAACGTTCGACAGGTCCGGAGTCATCGTTTTTCATCCGAAAATTTATTTTTTGGACTGTACCAAAAATGATTCAAAATGTCAATTGGATCGTGCCTCATGTTGAATAACCACTTTTTAAACCCTCACAGTGACCAAAATTGCCATTTTTACAGAGTTTTGCTTACTCAAAAGCTTCAATTTTGACCCGTTTCAGGCACGGAAATGACTTTAAACACACTTATTTTAGCTGACAAAGTCACAATTCACATCCAACAGTCATTTACAGTCAAAAGATTAAATGTTAAAATTTCATCATTATAGACCATTTTGGGAACGTTCGACAGGTCCGGAGTCATCGTTTTTCATCCGAAAATTGATTTTTTGAACTGTACCAAAAATGATTCAAAATGTCAATTGGATCGTGCCTCATGTTGAATAACCACTTTTTAAACCCTCAGAGTGACCAAAATTGCCATTTTTACAGAGTTTTGCTTACTCAAAAGCTTCAATTTTGACCCGTTTCAGGCACAGAAATGACTTTAAACACACTTATTTTAGTTGACAAAGTCATAATTCACATCCAACAGTCATTTACAGTCAAAAGATTAAATGTTAAAATTTCATCCATATTGACCATTTTGGGATAGTTCGACATGTCCGGAGTCATCGTTTTTCATCCGAAAATTGATTTTTTGGACTGTACCAAAAATGATTCAAAATGTCAATTGGATCGTGGCTCATGTTGAATAACCACTTTTTAAACCCTCACAGTGATCAAAATTGCCATTTTTACAGAGTTTTGCTTACTCAAAAGCTTCAATTTAGACCCGTTTCAGGCACAGTAATGACTTTAAACACACTTATTTTAGTTGACAAAGTCATAATTCACATCCAACTGTCATTTACAGTCAAAAGATTAAATGTTAAAATTTCATCCATATTGACCATTTTGGGATAGTTCGACATGTCCGGAGTCATCGTTTTTCATCCGAAAATTGATTTTTTGGACTGTACCAAAAATGATTCAAAATGTCAATTGGATCGTGCCTCATGTTGAATAACCACTTTTTAAACCCTCACAGTGACCAAAATTGCCATTTTTACAGAGTTTTGCTTACTCAAAAGCTTCAATTTTGACCCGTTTCAGGCACAGAAATGACTTTAAACACACTTATTTTAGTTGACAAAGTCATAATTCACATCCAACAGTCATTTACAGTCAAAAGATTAAATGTTAAAATTTCATCCATTTTGACCTTTTTGGGATCGTTCGACATGTCCGGAGTCATCGTTTTTCATCCGAAAATTGATTTTTTGGACTGTACCAAAAATGATTCAAAATGTCAATTGGATCGTGCCTCATGTTGAATAACCACTTTTTAAACCCTCACAGTGACCAAAATTGCCATTTTTACAGAGTTTTGCTTACTCAAAAGCTTCAATTTTGACCCCTTTGAGGCACAGAAACGACTTTAAACACACTTATTTTAGTTGACAAAGTCATAATTCACATCCAACAGTCATTTAGAGTCAAAAGATTAAATGTTAAAATTTCATCATTATAGACCATTTTGGGAACGTTCGACAGGTCCGGAGTCATCGTTTTTCATCCGAAAATTGATTTTTTGGACTGTACCAAAAATGATTCAAAATGTCAATTGGATCGTGCCTCATGTTGAATAACCACTTTTTAAACCCTCAGAGTAACCAAAATTGCCATTTTTACAGAGTTTTGCTTACTCAAAAGCTTCAATTTTGACCCGTTTCAGGCACAGTAATGACTTTAAACACACTTATTTTAGTTGACAAAGTCATAATTCACATCCAACAGTCATTTACAGTCAAAAGATTAAATGTTAAAATTTCATCCATATTGACCATTTTGGGATAGTTCGACATGTCCGGAGTCATTGTTTTTCATCCGAAAATTTATTTTTTGGACTGTACCAAAAATGATTCAAAATGTCAATTGGATCGTGCCTCATGTTGAATAACCACTTTTTAAACCCTCACAGTGACCAAAATTGCCATTTTTACAGAGTTTTGCTTACTCAAAAGCTTCAATTTTGACCCCTTTGAGGCACAGAAATGACTTTAAACACACTTATTTTAGTTGACAAAGTCATAATTCACATCCAACAGTCATTTAGAGTCAAAAGATTAAATGTTAAAATTTCATCCATATTGACCATTTTGGGATCATTCGACATGTCCGGAGTCATCGTTTTTCATCCGAAAATTGATTTTTTGGACTGTACCAAAAATGATTCAAAATGTCAATTGGATCGTGGCTCATGTTGAATAACCACTTTTTAAACCCTCACAGTGACCAAAATTGCCATTTTTACAGAGTTTTGATTACTCAAAAGCTTCAATTTTGACCCCTTTGAGGCACAGAAACGACTTTAAACACACTTATTGTAGTTGACAAAGTTATAATTCACATCCAACAGTCATTTAGATTCAAAAGATTAAATGTTAAAATTTCATCATTATAGACCTTTTTGGGAACGTTCGACAGGTCCGGAGTCATCGTTTTTCATCCGAAAATTGATTTTTTGGACTGTACCAAAAATGATTCAAAATGTCAATTGGATCGTGCCTCATGTTGAATAACCACTTTTTAAACCCTCAGAGTGACCAAAATTGCCATTTTTACAGAGTTTTGCTTACTCAAAAGCTTCAATTTTGACCCGTTTCAGGCACAGAAATGACTTTAAACACACTTATTTTAGTTGACAAAGTCATAATTCACATCCAACAGTCATTTACAGTCAAAAGATTAAATGTTAAAATTTCATCCATATTGACCATTTTGGGATAGTTCGACATGTCGGAGTCATCGTTTTTCATCCGAAAGTTGATTTTTTGGACTGTACCAAAAATGATTCAAAATGTCAATTGGATCGTGCCTCATGTTGAATAACCACTTTTTAAACCCTCACAGTGACCAAAATTGCCATTTTAACAGAGTTTTGCTTACTCAAAAGCTTCAATTTTGACCCGTTTCAGGCACAGAAATGACTTTAAACACACTTATTTTAGTTGACAAAGTCATAATTCACATCCAACAGTCATTTACAGTCAAAAGATTGAATGTTAAAATTTCATCCATATTGACCATTTTGGGATAGTTCAACATGTCCGGAGTCATCGTTTTTCATCCGAAAATTGATTTTTTGGACTGTACCAAAAATGATTCAAAATGTCAATTGGATCGTGCCTCATGTTGAATAACCACTTTTTAAACCCTCACAGTGACCAAAATTGCCATTTTTACAGAGTTTTGCTTACTCAAAAGCTTCAATTTTGACCCGTTTCAGGCACAGAAATGACTTTAAACACACTTATTTTAGTTGACAAAGTCATAATTCACATCCAACAGTCATTTACAGTCAAAAGATTAAATGTTAAAATTTCATCCATTTTGACCTTTTTGGGATCGTTCGACATGTCCGGAGTCATCGTTTTTCATCCGAAAATTGATTTTTTTGGACTGTACCAAAAATGATTCAAAATGTCAATTGGATCGTGCCTCATGTTGAATAACCACTTTTTAAACCCTCACAGTGACCAAAATTGCCATTTTTACAGAGTTTTTCTTACTCAAAAGCTTCAATTTTGACCCCTTTGAGGCACAGAAACGACTTTAAACACTCTTATTTTAGTTGACAAAGTCATAATTCACATCCAACAGTCATTTAGAGTCAAAAGATTAAATGTTAAAATTTCATCATTATAGACCATTTTGGGAACGTTCGACAGGTCCGGAGTCATCGTTTTTCATCCGAAAATTTATTTTTTGGACTGTACCAAAAATGATTCAAAATGTCAATTGGATCGTGCCTCATGTTGAATAACCACTTTTTAAACCCTCACAGTGACCAAAATTGCCATTTTTACAGAGTTTTGCTTACTCAAAAGCTTCAATTTTGACCCGTTTCAGGCACGGAAATGACTTTAAACACACTTATTTTAGCTGACAAAGTCACAATTCACATCCAACAGTCATTTACAGTCAAAAGATTAAATGTTAAAATTTCATCATTATAGACCATTTTGGGAACGTTCGACAGGTCCGGAGTCATCGTTTTTCATCCGAAAATTGATTTTTTGAACTGTACCAAAAATGATTCAAAATGTCAATTGGATCGTGCCTCATGTTGAATAACCACTTTTTAAACCCTCAGAGTGACCAAAATTGCCATTTTTACAGAGTTTTGCTTACTCAAAAGCTTCAATTTTGACCCGTTTCAGGCACAGTAATGACTTTAAACACACTTATTTTAGTTGACAAAGTCATAATTCACATCCAACTGTCATTTACAGTCAAAAGATTAAATGTTACAATTTCATCCATATTGACCATTTTGGGATAGTTCGACATGTCCGGAGTCATCGTTTTTCATCCGAAAATTGATTTTTTGGACTGTACCAAAAATGATTCAAAATGTCAATTGGATCGTGCCTCATGTTGAATAACCACTTTTTAAACCCTCACAGTGACCAAAATTGCCATTTTTACAGAGTTTTGCTTACTCAAAAGCTTCAATTTTGACCCGTTTCAGGCACAGAAATGACTTTAAACACACTTATTTTAGTTGACAAAGTCATAATTCACATCCAACAGTCATTTACAGTCAAAAGATTAAATGTTAAAATTTCATCCATTTTGACCTTTTTGGGATCGTTCGACATGTCCGGAGTCATCGTTTTTCATCCGAAAATTGATTTTTTGGACTGTACCAAAAATGATTCAAAATTTCAATTGGATCGTGCCTCATGTTGAATAACCACTTTTTAAACCCTCACAGTGACCAAAATTGCCATTTTTACAGAGTTTTGCTTACTCAAAAGCTTCAATTTTGACCCCTTTGAGGCACAGAAACGACTTTAAACACACTTATTTTAGTTGACAAAGTCATAATTCACATCCAACAGTCATTTAGAGTCAAAAGATTAAATGTTAAAATTTCATCATTATAGACCATTTTGGGAACGTTCGACAGGTCCGGAGTCATCGTTTTTCATCCGAAAATTTATTTTTTGGACTGTACCAAAAATGTTTCAAAATGTCAATTGGATCGTGCCTCATGTTGAATAACCACTTTTTAAACCCTCACAGTGACCAAAATTGCCATTTTTACAGAGTTTTGCTTACTCAAAAGCTTCAATTTTGACCCGTTTCAGGCACGGAAATGACTTTAAACACACTTATTTTAGCTGACAAAGTCACAATTCACATCCAACAGTCATTTACAGTCAAAAGATTAAATGTTAAAATTTCATCATTATAGACCATTTTGGGAACGTTCGACAGGTCCGGAGTCATCGTTTTTCATCCGAAAATTGATTTTTTGAACTGTACCAAAAATGATTCAAAATGTCAATTGGATCGTGCCTCATGTTGAATAACCACTTTTTAAACCCTCAGAGTGACCAAAATTGCCATTTTTACAGAGTTTTGCTTACTCAAAAGCTTCAATTTTGACCCGTTTCAGGCACAGAAATGACTTTAAACTCACTTATTTTAGTTGACAAAGTCATAATTCACATCCAACAGTCATTTACAGTCAAAAGATTAAATGTTAAAATTTCATCCATATTGACCATTTTGGGATAGTTCGACATGTCCGGAGTCATCGTTTTTCATCCGAAAATTGATTTTTTGGACTGTACCAAAAATGATTCAAAATGTCAATTGGATCGTGGCTCATGTTGAATAACCACTTTTTAAACCCTCACAGTGATCAAAATTGCCATTTTTACAGAGTTTTGCTTACTCAAAAGCTTCAATTTAGACCCGTTTCAGGCACAGTAATGACTTTAAACACACTTATTTTAGTTGACAAAGTCATAATTCACATCCAACTGTCATTTACAGTCAAAAGATTAAATGTTAAAATTTCATCCATATTGACCATTTTGGGATAGTTCGACATGTCCGGAGTCATCGTTTTTCATCCGAAAATTTATTTTTTGGACTGTACCAAAAATGATTCAAAATGTCAATTGGATCGTGCCTCATGTTGAATAACCACTTTTTAAACCCTCACAGTGACCAAAATTGCCATTTTTACAGAGTTTTGCTTACTCAAAAGCTTCAATTTTGACCCGTTTCAGGCACAGAAATGACTTTAAACACACTTATTTTAGTTGACAAAGTCATAATTCACATCCAACAGTCATTTACAGTCAAAAGATTAAATGTTAAAATTTCATCCATTTTGACCTTTTTGGGATCGTTCGACATGTCCGGAGTCATCGTTTTTCATCCGAAAATTGATTTTTTGGACTGTACCAAAAATGATTCAAAATGTCAATTGGATCGTGCCTCATGTTGAATAACCACTTTTTAAACCCTCACAGTGACCAAAATTGCCATTTTTACAGAGTTTTGCTTACTCAAAAGCTTCAATTTTGACCCCTTTGAGGCACAGAAACGACTTTAAACACACTTATTTTAGTTGACAAAGTCATAATTCACATCCAACAGTCATTTAGAGTCAAAAGATTAAATGTTAAAATTTCATCATTATAGACCATTTTGGGAACGTTCGACAGGTCCGGAGTCATCGTTTTTCATCCAAAAATTTATTTTTTGGACTGTACCAAAAATGATTCAAAATGTCAATTGGATCGTGGCTCATGTTGAATAACCACTTTTTAAACCCTCACAGTGACCAAAATTGCCATTTTTACAGAGTTTTGCTTACTCAAAAGCTTCAATTTTGACCCGTTTCAGGCACAGTAATGACTTTAAACACACTTATTTTAGTTGACAAAGCCATAATTCACATCCAACTGTCATTTACAGTCAAAAGATTAAATGTTAAAATTTCATCCATATTGACCATTTTGGGATAGTTCGACATGTCCGGAGTCATCGTTTTTCATCCGAAAATTGATTTTTGGGACTGTACCAAAAATGATTCAAAATGTCAATTGGATCGTGCCTCATGTTGAATAACCACTTTTTAAACCCTCACAGTGACCAAAATTGCCATTTTTACAGAGTTTTGCTTACTCAAAAGCTTCAATTTTGACCCGTTTCAGGCACAGAAATGACTTTAAACACACTTATTTTAGTTGACAAAGTCATAATTCACATCCAACAGTCATTTACAGTCAAAACATTAAATGTTAAAATTTCATCCATTTTGACCTTTTTGGGATCGTTCGACATGTCCGGAGTCATCGTTTTTCATCCGAAAATTGATTTTTTGGACTGTACCAAAAATGATTCAAAATGTCAATTGGATCGTGCCTCATGTTGAATAACCACTTTTTAAACCCTCACAGTGACCAAAATTGCCATTTTTACAGAGTTTTGCTTACTCAAAAGCTTCAATTTTGACCCCTTTGAGGCACAGAAACGACTTTAAACACACTTATTTTAGTTGACAAAGTCATAATTCACATCCAACAGTCATTTAGAGTCAAAAGATTAAATGTTAAAATTTCATCATTATAGACCATTTTGGGAACGTTCGACAGGTCCGGAGTCATCGTTTTTCATCCGAAAATTTATTTTTTGGACTGTACCAAAAATGATTCAAAATGTCAATTGGATCGTGCCTCATGTTGAATAACCACTTTTTAAACCCTCACAGTGACCAAAATTGCCATTTTTACAGAGTTTTGCTTACTCAAAAGCTTCAATTTTGACCCGTTTCAGGCACAGAAATGACTTTAAACACACTTATTTTAGTTGACAAAGTCATAATTCACATTCAACAGTCATTTACAGTCAAAAGATTAAATGTTAAAATTTCATCCATATTGACCATTTTGGGATAGTTCGACATGTCCGGAGTCATCGTTTTTCATCCGAAAATTGATTTTTTGGACTGTACCAAAAATGATTCAAAATGTCAATTGGATCGTGCCTCATGTTGAATAACCACTTTTTAAACCCTCACAGTGACCAAAATTGCCATTTTTACAGAGTTTTGCTTACTCAAAAGCTTCAATTTTGACCCGTTTCAGGCACAGAAATGACTTTAAACACACTTATTTTAGTTGACAAAGTCATAATTCACATCCAACAGTCATTTACAGTCAAAAGATTAAATGTTAAAATTTCATCCATTTTGACCTTTTTGGGATCGTTCGACATGTCCGGAGTCATCGTTTTTCATCCGAAAATTGATTTTTTTGGACTGTACCAAAAATGATTCAAAATGTCAATTGGATCGTGCCTCATGTTGAATAACCACTTTTTAAACCCTCACAGTGACCAAAATTGCCATTTTTACAGAGTTTTGCTTACTCAAAAGCTTCAATTTTGACCCCTTTGAGGCACAGAAACGACTTTAAACACTCTTATTTTAGTTGACAAAGTCATAATTCACATCCAACAGTCATTTAGAGTCAAAAGATTAAATGTTAAAATTTCATCATTATAGACCATTTTGGGAACGTTCGACAGGTCCGGAGTCATCGTTTTTCATCCGAAAATTTATTTTTTGGACTGTACCAAAAATGATTCAAAATGTCAATTGGATCGTGCCTCATGTTGAATAACCACTTTTTAAACCCTCACAGTGACCAAAATTGCCATTTTTACAGAGTTTTGCTTACTCAAAAGCTTCAATTTTGACCCGTTTCAGGCACGGAAATGACTTTAAACACACTTATTTTAGCTGACAAAGTCACAATTCACATCCAACAGTCATTTACAGTCAAAAGATTAAATGTTAAAATTTCATCATTATAGACCATTTTGGGAACGTTCGACAGGTCCGGAGTCATCGTTTTTCATCCGAAAATTGATTTTTTGAACTGTACCAAAAATGATTCAAAATGTCAATTGGATCGTGCCTCATGTTGAATAACCACTTTTTAAACCCTCAGAGTGACCAAAATTGCCATTTTTACAGAGTTTTGCTTACTCAAAAGCTTCAATTTTGACCCGTTTCAGGCACAGTAATGACTTTAAACACACTTATTTTAGTTGACAAAGTCATAATTCACATCCAACTGTCATTTACAGTCAAAAGATTAAATGTTACAATTTCATCCATATTGACCATTTTGGGATAGTTCGACATGTCCGGAGTCATCGTTTTTCATCCGAAAATTGATTTTTTGGACTGTACCAAAAATGATTCAAAATGTCAATTGGATCGTGCCTCATGTTGAATAACCACTTTTTAAACCCTCACAGTGACCAAAATTGCCATTTTTACAGAGTTTTGCTTACTCAAAAGCTTCAATTTTGACCCGTTTCAGGCACAGAAATGACTTTAAACACACTTATTTTAGTTGACAAAGTCATAATTCACATCCAACAGTCATTTACAGTCAAAAGATTAAATGTTAAAATTTCATCCATTTTGACCTTTTTGGGATCGTTCGACATGTCCGGAGTCATCGTTTTTCATCCGAAAATTGATTTTTTGGACTGTACCAAAAATGATTCAAAATTTCAATTGGATCGTGCCTCATGTTGAATAACCACTTTTTAAACCCTCACAGTGACCAAAATTGCCATTTTTACAGAGTTTTGCTTACTCAAAAGCTTCAATTTTGACCCCTTTGAGGCACAGAAACGACTTTAAACACACTTATTTTAGTTGACAAAGTCATAATTCACATCCAACAGTCATTTAGAGTCAAAAGATTAAATGTTAAAATTTCATCATTATAGACCATTTTGGGAACGTTCGACAGGTCCGGAGTCATCGTTTTTCATCCGAAAATTTATTTTTTGGACTGTACCAAAAATGTTTCAAAATGTCAATTGGATCGTGCCTCATGTTGAATAACCACTTTTTAAACCCTCACAGTGACCAAAATTGCCATTTTTACAGAGTTTTGCTTACTCAAAAGCTTCAATTTTGACCCGTTTCAGGCACGGAAATGACTTTAAACACACTTATTTTAGCTGACAAAGTCACAATTCACATCCAACAGTCATTTACAGTCAAAAGATTAAATGTTAAAATTTCATCATTATAGACCATTTTGGGAACGTTCGACAGGTCCGGAGTCATCGTTTTTCATCCGAAAATTGATTTTTTGAACTGTACCAAAAATGATTCAAAATGTCAATTGGATCGTGCCTCATGTTGAATAACCACTTTTTAAACCCTCAGAGTGACCAAAATTGCCATTTTTACAGAGTTTTGCTTACTCAAAAGCTTCAATTTTGACCCGTTTCAGGCACAGAAATGACTTTAAACACACTTATTTTAGTTGACAAAGTCATAATTCACATCCAACAGTCATTTACAGTCAAAAGATTAAATGTTAAAATTTCATCCATATTGACCATTTTGGGATAGTTCGACATGTCCGGAGTCATCGTTTTTCATCCGAAAATTGATTTTTTGGACTGTACCAAAAATGATTCAAAATGTCAATTGGATCGTGGCTCATGTTGAATAACCACTTTTTAAACCCTCACAGTGATCAAAATTGCCATTTTTACAGAGTTTTGCTTACTCAAAAGCTTCAATTTAGACCCGTTTCAGGCACAGTAATGACTTTAAACACACTTATTTTAGTTGACAAAGTCATAATTCACATCCAACTGTCATTTACAGTCAAAAGATTAAATGTTAAAATTTCATCCATATTGACCATTTTGGGATAGTTCGACATGTCCGGAGTCATCGTTTTTCATCCGAAAATTTATTTTTTGGACTGTACCAAAAATGATTCAAAATGTCAATTGGATCGTGCCTCATGTTGAATAACCACTTTTTAAACCCTCACAGTGACCAAAATTGCCATTTTTACAGAGTTTTGCTTACTCAAAAGCTTCAATTTTGACCCGTTTCAGGCACAGAAATGACTTTAAACACACTTATTTTAGTTGACAAAGTCATAATTCACATCCAACAGTCATTTACAGTCAAAAGATTAAATGTTAAAATTTCATCCATTTTGACCTTTTTGGGATCGTTCGACATGTCCGGAGTCATCGTTTTTCATCCGAAAATTGATTTTTTGGACTGTACCAAAAATGATTCAAAATGTCAATTGGATCGTGCCTCATGTTGAATAACCACTTTTTAAACCCTCACAGTGACCAAAATTGCCATTTTTACAGAGTTTTGCTTACTCAAAAGCTTCAATTTTGACCCCTTTGAGGCACAGAAACGACTTTAAACACACTTATTTTAGTTGACAAAGTCATAATTCACATCCAACAGTCATTTAGAGTCAAAAGATTAAATGTTAAAATTTCATCATTATAGACCATTTTGGGAACGTTCGACAGGTCCGGAGTCATCGTTTTTCATCCAAAAATTTATTTTTTGGACTGTACCAAAAATGATTCAAAATGTCAATTGGATCGTGGCTCATGTTGAATAACCACTTTTTAAACCCTCACAGTGACCAAAATTGCCATTTTTACAGAGTTTTGCTTACTCAAAAGCTTCAATTTTGACCCGTTTCAGGCACAGTAATGACTTTAAACACACTTATTTTAGTTGACAAAGCCATAATTCACATCCAACTGTCATTTACAGTCAAAAGATTAAATGTTAAAATTTCATCCATATTGACCATTTTGGGATAGTTCGACATGTCCGGAGTCATCGTTTTTCATCCGAAAATTGATTTTTGGGACTGTACCAAAAATGATTCAAAATGTCAATTGGATCGTGCCTCATGTTGAATAACCACTTTTTAAACCCTCACAGTGACCAAAATTGCCATTTTTACAGAGTTTTGCTTACTCAAAAGCTTCAATTTTGACCCGTTTCAGGCACAGAAATGACTTTAAACACACTTATTTTAGTTGACAAAGTCATAATTCACATCCAACAGTCATTTACAGTCAAAACATTAAATGTTAAAATTTCATCCATTTTGACCTTTTTGGGATCGTTCGACATGTCCGGAGTCATCGTTTTTCATCCGAAAATTGATTTTTTGGACTGTACCAAAAATGATTCAAAATGTCAATTGGATCGTGCCTCATGTTGAATAACCACTTTTTAAACCCTCACAGTGACCAAAATTGCCATTTTTACAGAGTTTTGCTTACTCAAAAGCTTCAATTTTGACCCCTTTGAGGCACAGAAACGACTTTAAACACACTTATTTTAGTTGACAAAGTCATAATTCACATCCAACAGTCATTTAGAGTCAAAAGATTAAATGTTAAAATTTCATCATTATAGACCATTTTGGGAACGTTCGACAGGTCCGGAGTCATCGTTTTTCATCCGAAAATTTATTTTTTGGACTGTACCAAAAATGATTCAAAATGTCAATTGGATCGTGCCTCATGTTGAATAACCACTTTTTAAACCCTCACAGTGACCAAAATTGCCATTTTTACAGAGTTTTGCTTACTCAAAAGCTTCAATTTTGACCCGTTTCAGGCACAGAAATGACTTTAAACACACTTATTTTAGTTGACAAAGTCATAATTCACATTCAACAGTCATTTACAGTCAAAAGATTAAATGTTAAAATTTCATCCATATTGACCATTTTGGGATAGTTCGACATGTCCGGAGTCATCGTTTTTCATCCGAAAATTGATTTTTTGGACTGTACCAAAAATGATTCAAAATGTCAATTGGATCGTGCCTCATGTTGAATAACCACTTTTTAAACCCTCACAGTGACCAAAATTGCCATTTTTACAGAGTTTTGCTTACTCAAAAGCTTCAATTTTGACCCGTTTCAGGCACAGAAATGACTTTAAACACACTTATTTTAGTTGACAAAGTCATAATTCACATCCAACAGTCATTTACAGTCAAAAGATTAAATGTTAAAATTTCATCCATTTTGACCTTTTTGGGATCGTTCGACATGTCCGGAGTCATCGTTTTTCATCCGAAAATTGATTTTTTGGACTGTACCAAAAATGATTCAAAATTTCAATTGGATCGTGCCTCATGTTGAATAACCACTTTTTAAACCCTCACAGTGACCAAAATTGCCATTTTTACAGAGTTTTGCTTACTCAAAAGCTTCAATTTTGACCCCTTTGAGGCACAGAAACGACTTTAAACACACTTATTTTAGTTGACAAAGTCATAATTCACATCCAACAGTCATTTAGAGTCAAAAGATTAAATGTTAAAATTTCATCATTATAGACCATTTTGGGAACGTTCGACAGGTCCGGAGTCATCGTTTTTCATCCGAAAATTGATTTTTTGAACTGTACCAAAAATGATTCAAAATGTCAATTGGATCGTGCCTCATGTTGAATAACCACTTTTTAAACCCTCAGAGTGACCAAAATTGCCATTTTTACAGAGTTTTGCTTACTCAAAAGCTTCAATTTTGACCCGTTTCAGGCACAGAAATGACTTTAAACACACTTATTTTAGTTGACAAAGTCATAATTCACATCCAACAGTCATTTACAGTCAAAAGATTAAATGTTAAAATTTCATCCATATTGACCATTTTGGGATAGTTCGACATGTCCGGAGTCATCGTTTTTCATCCGAAAATTGATTTTTTGGACTGTACCAAAAATGATTCAAAATGTCAATTGGATCGTGGCTCATGTTGAATAACCACTTTTTAAACCCTCACAGTGATCAAAATTGCCATTTTTACAGAGTTTTGCTTACTCAAAAGCTTCAATTTAGACCCGTTTCAGGCACAGTAATGACTTTAAACACACTTATTTTAGTTGACAAAGTCATAATTCACATCCAACTGTCATTTACAGTCAAAAGATTAAATGTTAAAATTTCATCCATATTGACCATTTTGGGATAGTTCGACATGTCCGGAGTCATCGTTTTTCATCCGAAAATTGATTTTTTGGACTGTACCAAAAATGATTCAAAATGTCAATTGGATCGTGCCTCATGTTGAATAACCACTTTTTAAACCCTCACAGTGACCAAAATTGCCATTTTTACAGAGTTTTGCTTACTCAAAAGCTTCAATTTTGACCCGTTTCAGGCACAGAAATGACTTTAAACACACTTATTTTAGTTGACAAAGTCATAATTCACATCCAACAGTCATTTACAGTCAAAAGATTAAATGTTAAAATTTCATCCATTTTGACCTTTTTGGGATCGTTCGACATGTCCGGAGTCATCGTTTTTCATCCGAAAATTGATTTTTTGGACTGTACCAAAAATGATTCAAAATGTCAATTGGATCGTGCCTCATGTTGAATAACCACTTTTTAAACCCTCACAGTGACCAAAATTGCCATTTTTACAGAGTTTTGCTTACTCAAAAGCTTCAATTTTGACCCCTTTGAGGCACAGAAACGACTTTAAACACACTTATTTTAGTTGACAAAGTCATAATTCACATCCAACAGTCATTTAGAGTCAAAAGATTAAATGTTAAAATTTCATCATTATAGACCATTTTGGGAACGTTCGACAGGTCCGGAGTCATCGTTTTTCATCCAAAAATTTATTTTTTGGACTGTACCAAAAATGATTCAAAATGTCAATTGGATCGTGGCTCATGTTGAATAACCACTTTTTAAACCCTCACAGTGACCAAAATTGCCATTTTTACAGAGTTTTGCTTACTCAAAAGCTTCAATTTTGACCCGTTTCAGGCACAGTAATGACTTTAAACACACTTATTTTAGTTGACAAAGCCATAATTCACATCCAACTGTCATTTACAGTCAAAAGATTAAATGTTAAAATTTCATCCATATTGACCATTTTGGGATAGTTCGACATGTCCGGAGTCATCGTTTTTCATCCGAAAATTGATTTTTGGGACTGTACCAAAAATGATTCAAAATGTCAATTGGATCGTGCCTCATGTTGAATAACCACTTTTTAAACCCTCACAGTGACCAAAATTGCCATTTTTACAGAGTTTTGCTTACTCAAAAGCTTCAATTTTGACCCGTTTCAGGCACAGAAATGACTTTAAACACACTTATTTTAGTTGACAAAGTCATAATTCACATCCAACAGTCATTTACAGTCAAAACATTAAATGTTAAAATTTCATCCATTTTGACCTTTTTGGGATCGTTCGACATGTCCGGAGTCATCGTTTTTCATCCGAAAATTGATTTTTTGGACTGTACCAAAAATGATTCAAAATGTCAATTGGATCGTGCCTCATGTTGAATAACCACTTTTTAAACCCTCACAGTGACCAAAATTGCCATTTTTACAGAGTTTTGCTTACTCAAAAGCTTCAATTTTGACCCCTTTGAGGCACAGAAACGACTTTAAACACACTTATTTTAGTTGACAAAGTCATAATTCACATCCAACAGTCATTTAGAGTCAAAAGATTAAATGTTAAAATTTCATCATTATAGACCATTTTGGGAACGTTCGACAGGTCCGGAGTCATCGTTTTTCATCCGAAAATTTATTTTTTGGACTGTACCAAAAATGATTCAAAATGTCAATTGGATCGTGCCTCATGTTGAATAACCACTTTTTAAACCCTCACAGTGACCAAAATTGCCATTTTTACAGAGTTTTGCTTACTCAAAAGCTTCAATTTTGACCCGTTTCAGGCACAGAAATGACTTTACACACACTTATTTTAGTTGACAAAGTCATAATTCACATTCAACAGTCATTTACAGTCAAAAGATTAAATGTTAAAATTTCATCCATATTGACCATTTTGGGATAGTTCGACATGTCCGGAGTCATCGTTTTTCATCCGAAAATTGATTTTTTGGACTGTACCAAAAATGATTCAAAATGTCAATTGGATCGTGCCTCATGTTGAATAACCACTTTTTAAACCCTCAGAGTGACCAAAATTGCCATTTTTACAGAGTTTTGCTTACTCAAAAGCTTCAATTTTGACCCGTTTCAGGCACAGAAATGACTTTAAACACACTTATTTTAGTTGACAAAGTCATAATTCACATCCAACAGTCATTTACAGTCAAAAGATTAAATGTTAAAATTTCATCCATATTGACCATTTTGGGATAGTTCGACATGTCCGGAGTCATCGTTTTTCATCCGAAAATTGATTTTTTGGACTGTACCAAAAATGATTCAAAATGTCAATTGGATCGTGGCTCATGTTGAATAACCACTTTTTAAACCCTCACAGTGATCAAAATTGCCATTTTTACAGAGTTTTGCTTACTCAAAAGCTTCAATTTAGACCCGTTTCAGGCACAGTAATGACTTTAAACACACTTATTTTAGTTGACAAAGTCATAATTCACATCCAACTGTCATTTACAGTCAAAAGATTAAATGTTAAAATTTCATCCATATTGACCATTTTGGGATAGTTCGACATGTCCGGAGTCATCGTTTTTCATCCGAAAATTGATTTTTTGGACTGTACCAAAAATGATTCAAAATGTCAATTGGATCGTGCCTCATGTTGAATAACCACTTTTTAAACCCTCACAGTGACCAAAATTGCCATTTTTACAGAGTTTTGCTTACTCAAAAGCTTCAATTTTGACCCGTTTCAGGCACAGAAATGACTTTAAACACACTTATTTTAGTTGACAAAGTCATAATTCACATCCAACTGTCATTTACAGTCAAAAGATTAAATGTTAAAATTTCATCCATATTGACCATTTTGGGATAGTTCGACATGTCCGGAGTCATCGTTTTTCATCCGAAAATTGATTTTTTGGACTGTACCAAAAATGATTCAAAATGTCAATTGGATCGTGCCTCATGTTGAATAACCACTTTTTAAACCCTCACAGTGACCAAAATTGCCATTTTTACAGAGTTTTGCTTACTCAAAAGCTTCAATTTTGACCCGTTTCAGGCACAGAAATGACTTTAAACAC
The DNA here is from genome assembly GCF_964263255.1 of Lissotriton vulgaris. Lineage (NCBI taxonomy): Eukaryota > Metazoa > Chordata > Amphibia > Caudata > Salamandridae > Lissotriton > Lissotriton vulgaris. Next base: position 45,725 of record NW_028250005.1, read on the forward strand.
ACTTATTTTAGTTGACAAAGTCATAATTCACATCCAACAGTCATTTACAGTCAAAAGATTAAATGTTAAAATTTCATCCATTTTGACCTTTTTGGGATCGTTCGACATGTCCGGAGTCATCGTTTTTCATCCGAAAATTTATTTTTTGGACTGTACCAAAAATGATTCAAAATGTCAATTGGATCGTGGCTCATGTTGAATAACCACTTTTTAAACCCTCACAGTGACCAAAATTGCCATTTTTACAGAGTTTTGCTTACTCAAAAGCTTCAATTTTGACCCGTTTCAGGCACAGTAATGACTTTAAACACACTTATTTTAGTTGACAAAGCCATAATTCACATCCAACTGTCATTTACAGTCAAAAGATTAAATGTTAAAATTTCATCCATATTGACCATTTTGGGATAGTTCGACATGTCCGGAGTCATCGTTTTTCATCCGAAAATTGATTTTTGGGACTGTACCAAAAATGATTCAAAATGTCAATTGGATCGTGCCTCATGTTGAATAACCACTTTTTAAACCCTCACAGTGACCAAAATTGCCATTTTTACAGAGTTTTGCTTACTCAAAAGCTTCAATTTTGACCCGTTTCAGGCACAGAAATGACTTTAAACACACTTATTTTAGTTGACAAAGTCATAATTCACATCCAACAGTCATTTACAGTCAAAACATTAAATGTTAAAATTTCATCCATTTTGACCTTTTTGGGATCGTTCGACATGTCCGGAGTCATCGTTTTTCATCCGAAAATTGATTTTTTGGACTGTACCAAAAATGATTCAAAATGTCAATTGGATCGTGCCTCATGTTGAATAACCACTTTTTAAACCCTCACAGTGACCAAAATTGCCATTTTTACAGAGTTTTGCTTACTCAAAAGCTTCAATTTTGACCCCTTTGAGGCACAGAAACGACTTTAAACACACTTATTTTAGTTGACAAAGTCATAATTCACATCCAACAGTCATTTAGAGTCAAAAGATTAAATGTTAAAATTTCATCATTATAGACCATTTTGGGAACGTTCGACAGGTCCGGAGTCATCGTTTTTCATCCGAAAATTTATTTTTTGGACTGTACCAAAAATGATTCAAAATGTCAATTGGATCGTGCCTCATGTTGAATAACCACTTTTTAAACCCTCACAGTGACCAAAATTGCCATTTTTACAGAGTTTTGCTTACTCAAAAGCTTCAATTTTGACCCGTTTCAGGCACAGAAATGACTTTAAACACACTTATTTTAGTTGACAAAGTCATAATTCACATTCAACAGTCATTTACAGTCAAAAGATTAAATGTTAAAATTTCATCCATATTGACCATTTTGGGATAGTTCGACATGTCCGGAGTCATCGTTTTTCATCCGAAAATTGATTTTTTGGACTGTACCAAAAATGATTCAAAATGTCAATTGGATCGTGCCTCATGTTGAATAACCACTTTTTAAACCCTCACAGTGACCAAAATTGCCATTTTAACAGAGTTTTGCTTACTCAAAAGCTTCAATTTTGACCCGTTTCAGGCACAGAAATGACTTTAAACACACTTATTTTAGTTGACAAAGTCATAATTCACATCCAACAGTCATTTACAGTCAAAAGATTAAATGTTAAAATTTCATCCATTTTGACCTTTTTGGGATCGTTCGACATGTCCGGAGTCATCGTTTTTCATCCGAAAATTTATTTTTTGGACTGTACCAAAAATGATTCAAAATGTCAATTGGATCGTGCCTCATGTTGAATAACCACTTTTTAAACCCTCACAGTGACCAAAATTGCCATTTTTACAGAGTTTTGCTTACTCAAAAGCTTCAATTTTGACCCGTTTCAGGCACGGAAATGACTTTAAACACACTTAGTTTAGCTGACAAAGTCACAATTCACATCCAACAGTCATTTACAGTCAAAAGATTAAATGTTAAAATTTCATCATTATAGACCATTTTGGGAACGTTCGACAGGTCCGGAGTCATCGTTTTTCATCCGAAAATTGATTTTTTGAACTGTACCAAAAATGATTCAAAATGTCAATTGGATCGTGCCTCATGTTGAATAACCACTTTTTAAACCCTCAGAGTGACCAAAATTGCCATTTTTACAGAGTTTTGCTTACTCAAAAGCTTCAATTTTGACCCGTTTCAGGCACAGTAATGACTTTAAACACACTTATTTTAGTTGACAAAGCCATAATTCACATCCAACTGTCATTTACAGTCAAAAGATTAAATGTTAAAATTTCATCCATATTGACCATTTTGGGATAGTTCGACATGTCCGGAGTCATCGTTTTTCATCCGAAAATTGATTTTTGGGACTGTACCAAAAATGATTCAAAATGTCAATTGGATCGTGCCTCATGTTGAATAACCACTTTTTAAACCCTCACAGTGACCAAAATTGCCATTTTTACAGAGTTTTGCTTACTCAAAAGCTTCAATTTTGACCCGTTTCAGGCACAGAAATGACTTTAAACACACTTATTTTAGTTGACAAAGTCATAATTCACATCCAACAGTCATTTACAGTCAAAACATTAAATGTTAAAATTTCATCCATTTTGACCTTTTTGGGATCGTTCGACATGTCCGGAGTCATCGTTTTTCATCCGAAAATTGATTTTTTGGACTGTACCAAAAATGATTCAAAATGTCAATTGGATCGTGCCTCATGTTGAATAACCACTTTTTAAACCCTCACAGTGACCAAAATTGCCATTTTTACAGAGTTTTGCTTACTCAAAAGCTTCAATTTTGACCCCTTTGAGGCACAGAAACGACTTTAAACACACTTATTTTAGTTGACAAAGTCATAATTCACATCCAACAGTCATTTAGAGTCAAAAGATTAAATGTTAAAATTTCATCATTATAGACCATTTTGGGAACGTTCGACAGGTCCGGAGTCATCGTTTTTCATCCGAAAATTTATTTTTTGGACTGTACCAAAAATGATTCAAAATGTCAATTGGATCGTGCCTCATGTTGAATAACCACTTTTTAAACCCTCACAGTGACCAAAATTGCCATTTTTACAGAGTTTTGCTTACTCAAAAGCTTCAATTTTGACCCGTTTCAGGCACAGAAATGACTTTAAACACACTTATTTTAGTTGACAAAGTCATAATTCACATTCAACAGTCATTTACAGTCAAAAGATTAAATGTTAAAATTTCATCCATATTGACCATTTTGGGATAGTTCGACATGTCCGGAGTCATCGTTTTTCATCCGAAAATTGATTTTTTGGACTGTACCAAAAATGATTCAAAATGTCAATTGGATCGTGCCTCATGTTGAATAACCACTTTTTAAACCCTCACAGTGACCAAAATTGCCATTTTAACAGAGTTTTGCTTACTCAAAAGCTTCAATTTTGACCCGTTTCAGGCACAGAAATGACTTTAAACACACTTATTTTAGTTGACAAAGTCATAATTCACATCCAACAGTCATTTACAGTCAAAAGATTAAATGTTAAAATTTCATCCATTTTGACCTTTTTGGGATCGTTCGACATGTCCGGAGTCATCGTTTTTCATCCGAAAATTTATTTTTTGGACTGTACCAAAAATGATTCAAAATGTCAATTGGATCGTGCCTCATGTTGAATAACCACTTTTTAAACCCTCACAGTGACCAAAATTGCCATTTTTACAGAGTTTTGCTTACTCAAAAGCTTCAATTTTGACCCGTTTCAGGCACGGAAATGACTTTAAACACACTTAGTTTAGCTGACAAAGTCACAATTCACATCCAACAGTCATTTACAGTCAAAAGATTAAATGTTAAAATTTCATCATTATAGACCATTTTGGGAACGTTCGACAGGTCCGGAGTCATCGTTTTTCATCCGAAAATTGATTTTTTGAACTGTACCAAAAATGATTCAAAATGTCAATTGGATCGTGCCTCATGTTGAATAACCACTTTTTAAACCCTCAGAGTGACCAAAATTGCCATTTTTACAGAGTTTTGCTTACTCAAAAGCTTCAATTTTGACCCGTTTCAGGCACAGAAATGACTTTAAACACACTTATTTTAGTTGACCAAGTCATAATTCACATCCAACAGTCATTTACAGTCAAAAGATTAAATGTTAAAATTTCATCCATATTGACCATTTTGGGATAGTTCGACATGTCCGGAGTCATCGTTTTTCATCCGAAAATTGATTTTTTGGACTGTACCAAAAATGATTCAAAATGTCAATTGGATCGTGCCTCATGTTGAATAACCACTTTTTAAACCCTCACAATGACCAAAATTGCCATTTTAACAGAGTTTTGCTTACTCAAAAGCTTCAATTTTGACCCGTTTCAGGCACAGAAATGACTTTAAACACACTTATTTTAGTTGACAAAGTCATAATTCACATCCAACAGTCATTTACAGTCAAAAGATTAAATGTTAAAATTTCATCCATATTGACCATTTTGGGATAGTTCGACATGTCCGGAGTCATCGTTTTTCATCCGAAAATTGATTTTTTGGACTGTACCAAAAATGATTCAAAATGTCAATTGGATCGTGCCTCATGTTGAATAACCACTTTTTAAACCCTCACAGTGACCAAAATTGCCATTTTTACAGAGTTTTGCATACTCAAAAGCTTCAATTTTGACCCGTTTCAGGCACAGAAATGACTTTAAACACACTTATTTTAGTTGACAAAGTCATAATTCACATCCAACAGTCATTTACAGTCAAAAGATTAAATGTTAAAATTTCATCCATTTTGACCTTTTTGGGATCGTTCGACATGTCCGGAGTCATCGTTTTTCATCCGAAAATTTATTTTTTGGACTGTACCAAAAATGATTCAAAATGTCAATTGGATCGTGCCTCATGTTGAATAACCACTTTTTAAACCCTCACAGTGACCAAAATTGCCATTTTTACAGAGTTTTGCTTACTCAAAAGCTTCAATTTTGACCCGTTTCAGGCACAGAAATGACTTTAAACACACTTATTTTAGTTGACAAAGTCATAATTCACATCCAACAGTCATTTACAGTCAAAAGATTGAATGTTAAAATTTCATCCATATTGACCATTTTGGGATAGTTCAACATGTCCGGAGTCATCGTTTTTCATCCGAAAATTGATTTTTTGGACTGTACCAAAAATGATTCAAAATGTCAATTGGATCGTGGCTCATGTTGAATAACCACTTTTTAAACCCTCACAGTGACCAAAATTGCCATTTTTACAGAGTTTTGCTTACTCAAAAGCTTCAATTTTGACCCCTTTGAGGCACAGAAACGACTTTAAACACACTTATTTTAGTTGACAAAGTCATAATTCACATCCAACAGTCATTTACAGTCAAAAGATTAAATGTTAAAATTTCATCCATTTTGACCTTTTTGGGATCGTTCGACATGTCCGGAGTCATCGTTTTTCATCCGAAAATTTATTTTTTGGACTGTACCAAAAATGATTCAAAATGTCAATTGGATCGTGCCTCATGTTGAATAACCACTTTTTAAACCCTCACAGTGACCAAAATTGCCATTTTTACAGAGTTTTGCTTACTCAAAAGCTTCAATTTTGACCCCTTTGAGGCACAGAAATGACTTTAAACACACTTATTTTAGTTGACAAAGTCATAATTCACATCCAACAGTCATTTAGAGTCAAAAGATTAAATGTTAAAATTTCATCATTATAGACCTTTTTGGGATCGTTCGACAGGTCCGGAGTCATCGTTTTTCATCCGAAAATTTATTTTTTGGACTGTACCAAAAATGATTCAAAATGTCAATTGGATCGTGCCTCATGTTAAATAACCACTTTTTAAACCCTCAGAGTGACCAAAATTGCCATTTTTACAGAGTTTTGCTTACTCAAAAGCTTCAATTTTGACCCGTTGCAGGCACGGAAATGACTTTAAACACACTTATTTTAGCTGACAAAGTCACAATTCACATCCAACAGTCATTTACAGTCAAAAGATTAAATGTTAAAATTTCATCATTATAGACCATTTTGGGAACGTTCGACAGGTCCGGAGTCATCGTTTTTCATCTGAAAATTGATTTTTTGAACTGTACCAAAAATGATTCAAAATGTCAATTGGATCGTGCCTCATGTTGAATAACCACTTTTTAAACCCTCAGAGTGAGCAAAATTGCCATTTTTACAGAGTTTTGCTTACTCAAAAGCTTCAATTTTGACCCGTTTCAGGCACAGAAATGACTTTAAACACACTTATTTTAGTTGACAAAGTCATAATTCACATCCAACAGTCATTTACAGTCAAAAGATTAAATGTTAAAATTTCATCCATATTGACCATTTTGGGATAGTTCGACATGTCGGAGTCATCGTTTTTCATCCGAAAATTGATTTTTTGGACTGTACCAAAAATGATTCAAAATGTCAATTGGATCGTGCCTCATGTTGAATAACCACTTTTTAAACCCTCACAGTGACCAAAATTGCCATTTTAACAGAGTTTTGCTTACTCAAAAGCTTCAATTTTGACCCGTTTCAGGCACAGAAATGACTTTAAACACACTTATTTTAGTTGACAAAGTCATAATTCACATCCAACAGTCATTTACAGTCAAAAGATTGAATGTTAAAATTTCATCCATATTGACCATTTTGGGATAGTTCAACATGTCCGGAGTCATCGTTTTTCATCCGAAAATTGATTTTTTGGACTGTACCAAAAATGATTCAAAATGTCAATTGGATCGTGGCTCATGTTGAATAACCACTTTTTAAACCCTCACAGTGACCAAAATTGCCATTTTTACAGAGTTTTGCTTACTCAAAAGCTTCAATTTTGACCCGTTTCAGGCACAGTAATGACTTTAAACACACTTATTTTAGTTGACAAAGTCATAATTCACATCCAACTGTCATTTACAGTCAAAAGATTAAATGTTAAAATTTCATCCATATTGACCATTTTGGGATAGTTCGACATGTCCGGAGTCATCGTTTTTCATCCGAAAATTGATTTTTTGGACTGTACCAAAAATGATTCAAAATGTCAATTGGATCGTGCTTCATGTTGAATAACCACTTTTTAAACCCTCACAGTGACCAAAATTGCCATTTTTACAGAGTTTTGCTTACTCAAAAGCTTCAATTTTGACCCGTTTCAGGCACAGAAATGACTTTAAACACACTTATTTTAGTTGACAAAGTCATAATTCACATTTAACAGTCATTTACAGTCAAAAGATTAAATGTTAAAATTTCATCCATTTTGACCTTTTTGGGATCGTTCGACATGTCCGGAGTCATCGTTTTTCATCCGAAAATTGATTTTTTGGACTGTACCAAAAATGATTCAAAATGTCAATTGGATCGTGCCTCATGTTGAATAACCACTTTTTAAACCCTCACAGTGACCAAAATTGCCATTTTTACAGAGTTTTGCTTACTCAAAAGCTTCAATTTTGACCCCTTTGAGGCACAGAAACGACTTTAAACACACTTATTTTAGTTGACAAAGTCATAATTCACATCCAACAGTCATTTAGAGTCAAAAGATTAAATGTTAAAATTTCATCATTATAGACCATTTTGGGAACGTTCGACAGGTCCGGAGTCATCGTTTTTCATCCGAAAATTTATTTTTTGGACTGTACCAAAAATGATTCAAAATGTCAATTGGATCGTGCCTCATGTTGAATAACCACTTTTTAAACCCTCACAGTGACCAAAATTGCCATTTTTACAGAGTTTTGCTTACTCAAAAGCTTCAATTTTGACCCGTTTCAGGCACGGAAATGACTTTAAACACACTTATTTTAGCTGACAAAGTCACAATTCACATCCAACAGTCATTTACAGTCAAAAGATTAAATGTTAAAATTTCATCATTATAGACCATTTTGGGAACGTTCGACAGGTCCGGAGTCATCGTTTTTCATCCGAAAATTGATTTTTTGAACTGTACCAAAAATGATTCAAAATGTCAATTGGATCGTGCCTCATGTTGAATAACCACTTTTTAAACCCTCAGAGTGACCAAAATTGCCATTTTTACAGAGTTTTGCTTACTCAAAAGCTTCAATTTTGACCCGTTTCAGGCACAGTAATGACTTTAAACACACTTATTTTAGTTGACAAAGTCATAATTCACATCCAACTGTCATTTACAGTCAAAAGATTAAATGTTAAAATTTCATCCATATTGACCATTTTGGGATAGTTCGACATGTCCGGAGTCATCGTTTTTCATCCGAAAATTGATTTTTTGGACTGTACCAAAAATGATTCAAAATGTCAATTGGATCGTGCCTCATGTTGAATAACCACTTTTTAAACCCTCACAGTGACCAAAATTGCCATTTTTACAGAGTTTTGCTTACTCAAAAGCTTCAATTTTGACCCGTTTCAGGCACAGAAATGACTTTAAACACACTTATTTTAGTTGACAAAGTCATAATTCACATCCAACAGTCATTTACAGTCAAAAGATTAAATGTTAAAATTTCATCCATTTTGACCTTTTTGGGATCGTTCGACATGTCCGGAGTCATCGTTTTTCATCCGAAAATTGATTTTTTGGACTGTACCAAAAATGATTCAAAATGTCAATTGGATCGTGCCTCATGTTGAATAACCACTTTTTAAACCCTCACAGTGACCAAAATTGCCATTTTTACAGAGTTTTGCTTACTCAAAAGCTTCAATTTTGACCCCTTTGAGGCACAGAAACGACTTTAAACACACTTATTTTAGTTGACAAAGTCATAATTCACATCCAACAGTCATTTAGAGTCAAAAGATTAAATGTTAAAATTTCATCATTATAGACCATTTTGGGAACGTTCGACAGGTCCGGAGTCATCGTTTTTCATCCGAAAATTTATTTTTTGGACTGTACCAAAAATGATTCAAAATGTCAATTGGATCGTGCCTCATGTTGAATAACCACTTTTTAAACCCTCACAGTGACCAAAATTGCCATTTTTACAGAGTTTTGCTTACTCAAAAGCTTCAATTTTGACCCGTTTCAGGCACGGAAATGACTTTAAACACACTTATTTTAGCTGACAAAGTCACAATTCACATCCAACAGTCATTTACAGTCAAAAGATTAAATGTTAAAATTTCATCATTATAGACCATTTTGGGAACGTTCGACAGGTCCGGAGACATCGTTTTTCATCCGAAAATTGATTTTTTGAACTGTACCAAAAATGATTCAAAATGTCAATTGGATCGTGCCTCATGTTGAATAACCACTTTTTAAACCCTCAGAGTGACCAAAATTGCCATTTTTACAGAGTTTTGCTTACTCAAAAGCTTCAATTTTGACCCGTTTCAGGCACAGAAATGACTTTAAACACACTTATTTTAGTTGACAAAGTCATAATTCACATCCAACAGTCATTTACAGTCAAAAGATTAAATGTTAAAATTTCATCCATATTGACCATTTTGGGATAGTTCGACATGTCCGGAGTCATCGTTTTTCATCCGAAAATTGATTTTTTGGACTGTACCAAAAATGATTCAAAATGTCAATTGGATCGTGGCTCATGTTGAATAACCACTTTTTAAACCCTCACAGTGATCAAAATTGCCATTTTTACAGAGTTTTGCTTACTCAAAAGCTTCAATTTAGACCCGTTTCAGGCACAGTAATGACTTTAAACACACTTATTTTAGTTGACAAAGTCATAATTCACATCCAACTGTCATTTACAGTCAAAAGATTAAATGTTAAAATTTCATCCATATTGACCATTTTGGGATAGTTCGACATGTCCGGAGTCATCGTTTTTCATCCGAAAATTGATTTTTTGGACTGTACCAAAAATGATTCAAAATGTCAATTGGATCGTGCCTCATGTTGAATAACCACTTTTTAAACCCTCACAGTGACCAAAATTGCCATTTTTACAGAGTTTTGCTTACTCAAAAGCTTCAATTTTGACCCGTTTCAGGCACAGAAATGACTTTAAACACACTTATTTTAGTTGACAAAGTCATAATTCACATCCAACAGTCATTTACAGTCAAAAGATTAAATGTTAAAATTTCATCCATTTTGACCTTTTTGGGATCGTTCGACATGTCCGGAGTCATCGTTTTTCATCCGAAAATTGATTTTTTGGACTGTACCAAAAATGATTCAAAATGTCAATTGGATCGTGCCTCATGTTGAATAACCACTTTTTAAACCCTCACAGTGACCAAAATTGCCATTTTTACAGAGTTTTGCTTACTCAAAAGCTTCAATTTTGACCCCTTTGAGGCACAGAAACGACTTTAAACACACTTATTTTAGTTGACAAAGTCATAATTCACATCCAACAGTCATTTAGAGTCAAAAGATTAAATGTTAAAATTTCATCATTATAGACCATTTTGGGAACGTTCGACAGGTCCGGAGTCATCGTTTTTCATCCGAAAATTTATTTTTTGGACTGTACCAAAAATGATTCAAAATGTCAATTGGATCGTGCCTCATGTTGAATAACCACTTTTTAAACCCTCACAGTGACCAAAATTGCCATTTTTACAGAGTTTTGCTTACTCAAAAGCTTCAATTTTGACCCGTTTCAGGCACAGAAATGACTTTAAACACACTTATTTTAGTCGACAAAGTCATAATTCACATCCAACAGTCATTTACAGTCAAAAGATTAAATGTTACAATTTCATCCATTTTGACCTTTTTGGGATCGTTCGACATGTCCGGAGTCATCGTTTTTCATCCGAAAATTTATTTTTTGGACTGTACCAAAAATGATTCAAAATGTCAATTGGATCGTGCCTCATGTTGAATAACCACTTTTTAAACCCTCACAGTGACCAAAATTGCCATTTTTACAGAGTTTTGCTTACTCAAAAGCTTCAATTTTGACCCCTCTGAGGCACAGAAATGACTTTAAACACACTTATTTTAGTTGACAAAGTCATAATTCACATCCAACAGTCATTTAGAGTCAAAAGATTAAATGTTAAAATTTCATCCATATTGACCATTTTGGGATCATTCGACATGTCCGGAGTCATCGTTTTTCATCCGAAAATTGATTTTTTGGACTGTACCAAAAATGATTCAAAATGTCAATTGGATCGTGCCTCATGTTGAATAACCACTTTTTAAACCCTCAGAGTAACCAAAATTGCCATTTTTACAGAGTTTTGCTTACTCAAAAGCTTCAATTTTGACCCGTTTCAGGCACAGTAATGACTTTAAACACACTTATTTTAGTTGACAAAGTCATAATTCACATCCAACAGTCATTTACAGTCAAAAGATTAAATGTTAAAATTTCATCCATATTGACCATTTTGGGATAGTTCGACATGTCCGGAGTCATTGTTTTTCATCCGAAAATTTATTTTTTGGACTGTACCAAAAATGATTCAAAATGTCAATTGGATCGTGCCTCATGTTGAATAACCACTTTTTAAACCCTCACAGTGACCAAAATTGCCATTTTTACAGAGTTTTGCTTACTCAAAAGCTTCAATTTTGACCCGTTTCAGGCACGGAAATGACTTTAAACACACTTATTTTAGCTGACAAAGTCACAATTCACATCCAACAGTCATTTACAGTCAAAAGATTAAATGTTAAAATTTCATCATTATAGACCATTTTGGGAACGTTCGACAGGTCCGGAGACATCGTTTTTCATCCGAAAATTGATTTTTTGAACTGTACCAAAAATGATTCAAAATGTCAATTGGATCGTGCCTCATGTTGAATAACCACTTTTTAAACCCTCAGAGTGACCAAAATTGCCATTTTTACAGAGTTTTGCTTACTCAAAAGCTTCAATTTTGACCCGTTTCAGGCACAGAAATGACTTTAAACACACTTATTTTAGTTGACAAAGTCATAATTCACATCCAACAGTCATTTACAGTCAAAAGATTAAATGTTAAAATTTCATCCATATTGACCATTTTGGGATAGTTCGACATGTCCGGAGTCATCGTTTTTCATCCGAAAATTGATTTTTTGGACTGTACCAAAAATGATTCAAAATGTCAATTGGATCGTGGCTCATGTTGAATAACCACTTTTTAAACCCTCACAGTGATCAAAATTGCCATTTTTACAGAGTTTTGCTTACTCAAAAGCTTCAATTTAGACCCGTTTCAGGCACAGTAATGACTTTAAACACACTTATTTTAGTTGACAAAGTCATAATTCACATCCAACTGTCATTTACAGTCAAAAGATTAAATGTTAAAATTTCATCCATATTGACCATTTTGGGATAGTTCGACATGTCCGGAGTCATCGTTTTTCATCCGAAAATTGATTTTTTGGACTGTACCAAAAATGATTCAAAATGTCAATTGGATCGTGCCTCATGTTGAATAACCACTTTTTAAACCCTCACAGTGACCAAAATTGCCATTTTTACAGAGTTTTGCTTACTCAAAAGCTTCAATTTTGACCCGTTTCAGGCACAGAAATGACTTTAAACACACTTATTTTAGTTGACAAAGTCATAATTCACATCCAACAGTCATTTACAGTCAAAAGATTAAATGTTAAAATTTCATCCATTTTGACCTTTTTGGGATCGTTCGACATGTCCGGAGTCATCGTTTTTCATCCGAAAATTGATTTTTTGGACTGTACCAAAAATGATTCAAAATGTCAATTGGATCGTGCCTCATGTTGAATAACCACTTTTTAAACCCTCACAGTGACCAAAATTGCCATTTTTACAGAGTTTTGCTTACTCAAAAGCTTCAATTTTGACCCCTTTGAGGCACAGAAACGACTTTAAACACACTTATTTTAGTTGACAAAGTCATAATTCACATCCAACAGTCATTTAGAGTCAAAAGATTAAATGTTAAAATTTCATCATTATAGACCATTTTGGGAACGTTCGACAGGTCCGGAGTCATCGTTTTTCATCCGAAAATTTATTTTTTGGACTGTACCAAAAATGATTCAAAATGTCAATTGGATCGTGCCTCATGTTGAATAACCACTTTTTAAACCCTCACAGTGACCAAAATTGCCATTTTTACAGAGTTTTGCTTACTCAAAAGCTTCAATTTTGACCCGTTTCAGGCACAGAAATGACTTTAAACACACTTATTTTAGTCGACAAAGTCATAATTCACATCCAACAGTCATTTACAGTCAAAAGATTAAATGTTACAATTTCATCCATTTTGACCTTTTTGGGATCGTTCGACATGTCCGGAGTCATCGTTTTTCATCCGAAAATTTATTTTTTGGACTGTACCAAAAATGATTCAAAATGTCAATTGGATCGTGCCTCATGTTGAATAACCACTTTTTAAACCCTCACAGTGACCAAAATTGCCATTTTTACAGAGTTTTGCTTACTCAAAAGCTTCAATTTTGACCCCTCTGAGGCACAGAAATGACTTTAAACACACTTATTTTAGTTGACAAAGTCATAATTCACATCCAACAGTCATTTAGAGTCAAAAGATTAAATGTTAAAATTTCATCCATATTGACCATTTTGGGATCATTCGACATGTCCGGAGTCATCGTTTTTCATCCGAAAATTGATTTTTTGGACTGTACCAAAAATGATTCAAAATGTCAATTGGATCGTGCCTCATGTTGAATAACCACTTTTTAAACCCTCAGAGTAACCAAAATTGCCATTTTTACAGAGTTTTGCTTACTCAAAAGCTTCAATTTTGACCCGTTTCAGGCACAGTAATGACTTTAAACACACTTATTTTAGTTGACAAAGTCATAATTCACATCCAACAGTCATTTACAGTCAAAAGATTAAATGTTAAAATTTCATCCATATTGACCATTTTGGGATAGTTCGACATGTCCGGAGTCATTGTTTTTCATCCGAAAATTTATTTTTTGGACTGTACCAAAAATGATTCAAAATGTCAATTGGATCGTGCCTCATGTTGAATAACCACTTTTTAAACCCTCACAGTGACCAAAATTGCCATTTTTACAGAGTTTTGCTTACTCAAAAGCTTCAATTTTGACCCCTTTGAGGCACAGAAATGACTTTAAACACACTTATTTTAGTTGACAAAGTCATAATTCACATCCAACAGTCATTTAGAGTCAAAAGATTAAATGTTAAAATTTCATCCATATTGACCATTTTGGGATCATTCGACATGTCCGGAGTCATCGTTTTTCATCCGAAAATTGATTTTTTGGACTGTACCAAAAATGATTCAAAATGTCAATTGGATCGTGGCTCATGTTGAATAACCACTTTTTAAACCCTCACAGTGACCAAAATTGCCATTTTTACAGAGTTTTGATTACTCAAAAGCTTCAATTTTGACCCCTTTGAGGCACAGAAACGACTTTAAACACACTTATTGTAGTTGACAAAGTTATAATTCACATCCAACAGTCATTTAGATTCAAAAGATTAAATGTTAAAATTTCATCATTATAGACCTTTTTGGGAACGTTCGACAGGTCCGGAGTCATCGTTTTTCATCCGAAAATTGATTTTTTGGACTGTACCAAAAATGATTCAAAATGTCAATTGGATCGTGCCTCATGTTGAATAACCACTTTTTAAACCCTCAGAGTGACCAAAATTGCCATTTTTACAGAGTTTTGCTTACTCAAAAGCTTCAATTTTGACCCGTTTCAGGCACAGAAATGACTTTAAACACACTTATTTTAGTTGACAAAGTCATAATTCACATCCAACAGTCATTTACAGTCAAAAGATTAAATGTTAAAATTTCATCCATATTGACCATTTTGGGATAGTTCGACATGTCGGAGTCATCGTTTTTCATCCGAAAATTGATTTTTTGGACTGTACCAAAAATGATTCAAAATGTCAATTGGATCGTGCCTCATGTTGAATAACCACTTTTTAAACCCTCACAGTGACCAAAATTGCCATTTTAACAGAGTTTTGCTTACTCAAAAGCTTCAATTTTGACCCGTTTCAGGCACAGTAATGACTTTAAACACACTTATTTTAGTTGACAAAGTCATAATTCACATCCAACTGTCATTTACAGTCAAAAGATTAAATGTTAAAATTTCATCCATATTGACCATTTTGGGATAGTTCGACATGTCCGGAGTCATCGTTTTTCATCCGAAAATTGATTTTTTGGACTGTACCAAAAATGATTCAAAATGTCAATTGGATCGTGCCTCATGTTGAATAACCACTTTTTAAACCCTCACAGTGACCAAAATTGCCATTTTTACAGAGTTTTGCTTACTCAAAAGCTTCAATTTTGACCCGTTTCAGGCACAGAAATGACTTTAAACACACTTATTTTAGTTGACAAAGTCATAATTCACATCCAACAGTCATTTACAGTCAAAAGATTAAATGTTAAAATTTCATCCATTTTGACCTTTTTGGGATCGTTCGACATGTCCGGAGTCATCGTTTTTCATCCGAAAATTGATTTTTTGGACTGTACCAAAAATGATTCAAAATGTCAATTGGATCGTGCCTCATGTTGAATAACCACTTTTTAAACCCTCACAGTGACCAAAATTGCCATTTTTACAGAGTTTTGCTTACTCAAAAGCTTCAATTTTGACCCCTTTGAGGCACAGAAACGACTTTAAACACACTTATTTTAGTTGACAAAGTCATAATTCACATCCAACAGTCATTTAGAGTCAAAAGATTAAATGTTAAAATTTCATCATTATAGACCATTTTGGGAACGTTCGACAGGTCCGGAGTCATCGTTTTTCATCCGAAAATTTATTTTTTGGACTGTACCAAAAATGATTCAAAATGTCAATTGGATCGTGCCTCATGTTGAATAACCACTTTTTAAACCCTCACAGTGACCAAAATTGCCATTTTTACAGAGTTTTGCTTACTCAAAAGCTTCAATTTTGACCCGTTTCAGGCACGGAAATGACTTTAAACACACTTATTTTAGCTGACAAAGTCACAATTCACATCCAACAGTCATTTACAGTCAAAAGATTAAATGTTAAAATTTCATCATTATAGACCATTTTGGGAACGTTCGACAGGTCCGGAGTCATCGTTTTTCATCCGAAAATTGATTTTTTGAACTGTACCAAAAATGATTCAAAATGTCAATTGGATCGTGCCTCATGTTGAATAACCACTTTTTAAACCCTCAGAGTGACCAAAATTGCCATTTTTACAGAGTTTTGCTTACTCAAAAGCTTCAATTTTGACCCGTTTCAGGCACAGTAATGACTTTAAACACACTTATTTTAGTTGACAAAGTCATAATTCACATCCAACTGTCATTTACAGTCAAAAGATTAAATGTTAAAATTTCATCCATATTGACCATTTTGGGATAGTTCGACATGTCCGGAGTCATCGTTTTTCATCCGAAAATTGATTTTTTGGACTGTACCAAAAATGATTCAAAATGTCAATTGGATCGTGCCTCATGTTGAATAACCACTTTTTAAACCCTCACAGTGACCAAAATTGCCATTTTTACAGAGTTTTGCTTACTCAAAAGCTTCAATTTTGACCCGTTTCAGGCACAGAAATGACTTTAAACACACTTATTTTAGTTGACAAAGTCATAATTCACATCCAACAGTCATTTACAATCAAAAGATTAAATGTTAAAATTTCATCCATTTTGACCTTTTTGGGATCGTTCGACATGTCCGGAGTCATCGTTTTTCATCCGAAAATTGATTTTTTGGACTGTACCAAAAATGATTCAAAATTTCAATTGGATCGTGCCTCATGTTGAATAACCACTTTTTAAACCCTCACAGTGACCAAAATTGCCATTTTTACAGAGTTTTGCTTACTCAAAAGCTTCAATTTTGACCCCTTTGAGGCACAGAAACGACTTTAAACACACTTATTTTAGTTGACAAAGTCATAATTCACATCCAACAGTCATTTAGAGTCAAAAGATTAAATGTTAAAATTTCATCATTATAGACCATTTTGGGAACGTTCGACAGGTCCGGAGTCATCGTTTTTCATCCGAAAATTTATTTTTTGGACTGTACCAAAAATGATTCAAAATGTCAATTGGATCGTGCCTCATGTTGAATAACCACTTTTTAAACCCTCACAGTGACCAAAATTGCCATTTTTACAGAGTTTTGCTTACTCAAAAGCTTCAATTTTGACCCGTTTCAGGCACGGAAATGACTTTAAACACACTTATTTTAGCTGACAAAGTCACAATTCACATCCAACAGTCATTTACAGTCAAAAGATTAAATGTTAAAATTTCATCATTATAGACCATTTTGGGAACGTTCGACAGGTCCGGAGTCATCGTTTTTCATCCGAAAATTGATTTTTTGAACTGTACCAAAAATGATTCAAAATGTCAATTGGATCGTGCCTCATGTTGAATAACCACTTTTTAAACCCTCAGAGTGACCAAAATTGCCATTTTTACAGAGTTTTGCTTACTCAAAAGCTTCAATTTTGACCCGTTTCAGGCACAGAAATGACTTTAAACACACTTATTTTAGTTGACAAAGTCATAATTCACATCCAACAGTCATTTACAGTCAAAAGATTAAATGTTAAAATTTCATCCATATTGACCATTTTGGGATAGTTCGACATGTCCGGAGTCATCGTTTTTCATCCG
The DNA here is from genome assembly GCF_964263255.1 of Lissotriton vulgaris. Taxonomy (NCBI): domain Eukaryota; kingdom Metazoa; phylum Chordata; class Amphibia; order Caudata; family Salamandridae; genus Lissotriton; species Lissotriton vulgaris. Next base: position 63,272 of record NW_028250005.1, read on the forward strand.
AAAATTGATTTTTTGGACTGTACCAAAAATGATTCAAAATGTCAATTGGATCGTGGCTCATGTTGAATAACCACTTTTTAAACCCTCACAGTGATCAAAATTGCCATTTTTACAGAGTTTTGCTTACTCAAAAGCTTCAATTTAGACCCGTTTCAGGCACAGTAATGACTTTAAACACACTTATTTTAGTTGACAAAGTCATAATTCACATCCAACTGTCATTTACAGTCAAAAGATTAAATGTTAAAATTTCATCCATATTGACCATTTTGGGATAGTTCGACATGTCCGGAGTCATCGTTTTTCATCCGAAAATTGATTTTTTGGACTGTACCAAAAATGATTCAAAATGTCAATTGGATCGTGCCTCATGTTGAATAACCACTTTTTAAACCCTCACAGTGACCAAAATTGCCATTTTTACAGAGTTTTGCTTACTCAAAAGCTTCAATTTTGACCCGTTTCAGGCACAGAAATGACTTTAAACACACTTATTTTAGTTGACAAAGTCATAATTCACATCCAACAGTCATTTACAGTCAAAAGATTAAATGTTAAAATTTCATCCATTTTGACCTTTTTGGGATCGTTCGACATGTCCGGAGTCATCGTTTTTCATCCGAAAATTGATTTTTTGGACTGTACCAAAAATGATTCAAAATGTCAATTGGATCGTGCCTCATGTTGAATAACCACTTTTTAAACCCTCACAGTGACCAAAATTGCCATTTTTACAGAATTTTGCTTACTCAAAAGCTTCAATTTTGACCCCTTTGAGGCACAGAAACGACTTTAAACACACTTATTTTAGTTGACAAAGTCATAATTCACATCCAACAGTCATTTAGAGTCAAAAGATTAAATGTTAAAATTTCATCATTATAGACCATTTTGGGAACGTTCGACAGGTCCGGAGTCATCGTTTTTCATCCAAAAATTTATTTTTTGGACTGTACCAAAAATGATTCAAAATGTCAATTGGATCGTGCCTCATGTTGAATAACCACTTTTTAAACCCTCACAGTGACCAAAATTGCCATTTTTACAGAGTTTTGCTTACTCAAAAGCTTCAATTTTGACCCGTTTCAGGCACAGAAATGACTTTAAACACACTTATTTTAGTCGACAAAGTCATAATTCACATCCAACAGTCATTTACAGTCAAAAGATTAAATGTTACAATTTCATCCATTTTGACCTTTTTGGGATCGTTCGACATGTCCGGAGTCATCGTTTTTCATCCGAAAATTTATTTGTTGGACTGTACCAAAAATGATTCAAAATGTCAATTGGATCGTGCCTCATGTTGAATAACCACTTTTTAAACCCTCACAGTGACCAAAATTGCCATTTTTACAGAGTTTTGCTTACTCAAAAGCTTCAATTTTGACCCCTTTGAGGCACAGAAATGACTTTAAACACACTTATTTTAGTTGACAAAGTCATAATTCACATCCAACAGTCATTTAGAGTCAAAAGATTAAATGTTAAAATTTCATCCATATTGACCATTTTGGGATCATTCGACATGTCCGGAGTCATCGTTTTTCATCCGAAAATTGATTTTTTGGACTGTACCAAAAATGATTCAAAATGTCAATTGGATCGTGCCTCATGTTGAATAACCACTTTTTAAACCCTCAGAGTAACCAAAATTGCCATTTTTACAGAGTTTTGCTTACTCAAAAGCTTCAATTTTGACCCGTTTCAGGCACAGTAATGACTTTAAACACACTTATTTTAGTTGACAAAGTCATAATTCACATCCAACAGTCATTTACAGTCAAAAGATTAAATGTTAAAATTTCATCCATATTGACCATTTTGGGATAGTTCGACATGTCCGGAGTCATTGTTTTTCATCCGAAAATTTATTTTTTGGACTGTACCAAAAATGATTCAAAATGTCAATTGGATCGTGCCTCATGTTGAATAACCACTTTTTAAACCCTCACAGTGACCAAAATTGCCATTTTTACAGAGTTTTGCTTACTCAAAAGCTTCAATTTTGACCCCTTTGAGGCACAGAAATGACTTTAAACACACTTATTTTAGTTGACAAAGTCATAATTCACATCCAACAGTCATTTAGAGTCAAAAGATTAAATGTTAAAATTTCATCCATATTGACCATTTTGGGATCATTCGACATGTCCGGAGTCATCGTTTTTCATCCGAAAATTGATTTTTTGGACTGTACCAAAAATGATTCAAAATGTCAATTGGATCGTGGCTCATGTTGAATAACCACTTTTTAAACCCTCACAGTGACCAAAATTGCCATTTTTACAGAGTTTTGATTACTCAAAAGCTTCAATTTTGACCCCTTTGAGGCACAGAAACGACTTTAAACACACTTATTGTAGTTGACAAAGTTATAATTCACATCCAACAGTCATTTAGATTCAAAAGATTAAATGTTAAAATTTCATCATTATAGACCTTTTTGGGAACGTTCGACAGGTCCGGAGTCATCGTTTTTCATCCGAAAATTGATTTTTTGGACTGTACCAAAAATGATTCAAAATGTCAATTGGATCGTGCCTCATGTTGAATAACCACTTTTTAAACCCTCAGAGTGACCAAAATTGCCATTTTTACAGAGTTTTGCTTACTCAAAAGCTTCAATTTTGACCCGTTTCAGGCACAGAAATGACTTTAAACACACTTATTTTAGTTGACAAAGTCATAATTCACATCCAACAGTCATTTACAGTCAAAAGATTAAATGTTAAAATTTCATCCATTTTGACCATTTTGGGATCGTTCGACATGTCCGGAGTCATCGTTTTTCATCCGAAAAATTGATTTTTTGGACTGTACTAAAAATGATTCAAAATGTCAATTGGATCGTGCCTCATGTTGAATAACCACTTTTTAAACCCTCACAGTGACCAAAATTGCCAATTTTACAGAGTTTTGCTTACTCAAAAGCTTCAATTTTGACCCATTTCAGGCACAGAAATGACTTTAGACACACTTATTTTAGTTGACAAAGTCATAATTCACATCCAACAGTCATTTAGAGTCAAAAGATTAAATGTTAAAATGTCATCATTATAGACCATTTTGGGATTGTTCGACAGGTCCGGAGTCATCGTTTTACATCCGAAAATAGATTTTTTGGACTGTACCAAAAATGATTCAAAATGTCAATTGGATCGTGCCTCATGTTGAATAACCACTTTTTAAACCCTCAGAGTGACCAAAATTGCCATTTTTACAGAGTTTTGCTTACTCAAAAGCTTCAATTTTGACCCGTTTCAGGCACAGAAATGACTTTAAACACACTTATTTTTAGTTGACAAAGTCATAATTCACATCCAACAGTCATTTACAGTCAAAAGATTAAATGTTAAAATTTCATCCATATTGACCATTTTAGGATCGTTCGACATGTCCGGAGTCATTGTTTTTCATCCGAAAATTGATTTTTTGGACTGTACCAAAAATGATTCAAAATGTCAATTGGATCGTGCCTCATGTTGAATAACCACTTTTTAAACCCTCAGAGTGACCAAAATTGCCATTTTTACAGAGTTTTGCTTACTCAAAAGCTTCAATTTTGACCCGTTTCAGGCAGAGAAATGACTTTAAACACACTTATTTTAGTTGACAAAGTCATAATTCACATCCAACAGTCATTTACAGTCAAAAGATTAAATGTTAAAATTTCATCCATATTGACCATTTTGGGATCGTTCGACATGTCAGGAGTCATCGTTTTTCATCCGAAAATTGATTTTTTGGACTGTATCAAAAATGTTTCCAAATGTCAATTGGATCGTGCCTCATGCTGAATAACCACTTTTTAAACCCTCACAGTGACCAAAATTGCCATTTTAACAGAGTTTTGATTACTCAAAAGCTTCAATTTTGACCCCTTTGAGGCACAGAAACAACTTTAAACACACTTATTTTAGTTGACAAAGTCATAATTCACATCCAACAGTCATTTAGAGTCAAAAGATTAAATGTTAAAATTTCATCATTATAGACCATTTTGGGAACGTTCGACAGGTCCGGAGTCATTGTTTTTCATCCGAAAATTTATTTTTTGGACTGTACCAAAAATGATTCAAAATGTCAATTGGATCGTGCCTCATGTTGAATAACCACTTTTTAAACCCTCAGAGTGACCAAAATTGCCATTTTTACAGAGTTTTGCTTACTCAAAAGCTTCAATTTTGACCCGTTTCAGGCACAGAAATGACTTTAAACACACTTATTTTAGTTGACAAAGTCATAATTCACATCCAACAGTCATTTACAGTCAAAAGATTAAATGTTAAAATTTCATCCATATTGACCATTTTGGGATCGTTCGACATGTCCGGAGTCATCGTTTTTCATCCGAAAATGGATTTTTTGGACTGTACCAAAAATGATTCAAAATGTCAATTGGATCGTGCCTCATGTTGAATAACCACTTTTTAAACCCTCACACTGACCAAAATTGCCATTTTTACAGAGTTTTGCTTACTCAAAAGCTTCAATTTTGACCCGTTTCAGGCACAGAAATGACTTTAAACACACTTATTTTAGTTGACAAAGTCATAATTCACATCCAACAGTCATTTACAGTCAAAAGATTAAATGTTAAAATTTCATCATTATAGACCATTTTGGGAACGTTCGACAGGTCCGGAGTCATCGTTTTTCATCCGAAAATTTATTTTTTGGACTGTACCAAAAATGATTCAAAATGTCAATTGGATATTGCCTCATGTTGAATAACCACTTTTTAAACCCTCACAGTGACCATAATTGCCATTTTTACAGAGTTTTGCTTACTCAAAAGCTTCAATTTTGACCCGTTTCAGGCACAGAAATGACTTTAAACACACTTATTTTAGTTGACAAAGTCATAATTCATATCCAACAGTCATTTACAGTCAAAAGATTAAATGTTAAAATTTCATCCATTTTGACCATTTTGGGATCGTTCGACATGTCCGGAGTCATCGTTTTTCATCCGAAAAATTGATTTTTTGGACTGTACCAAAAATGATTCAAAATGTCAATTGGATCGTGCCTCATGTTGAATAACCACTTTTTAAACCCTCACAGTGACCAAAATTGCCAATTTTACAGAGTTTTGCTTACTCAAAAGCTTCAATTTTGACCCATTTCAGGCACAGAAATGACTTTAGACACACTTATTTTAGTTGACAAAGTCATAATTCACATCCAACAGTCATTTAGAGTCAAAAGATTAAATGTTGAAATTTCATCATTATAGACCATTTTGGGATTGTTCGACAGGTCCGGAGTCATCGTTTTTCATCCGAAAATTGATTTTTTGGCCTGTACCAAAAATGATTCAAAATGTCAATTGGATCGTGCCTCATGTTGAATAACCACTTTTTAAACCCTCAGAGTGACCAAAATTGCCATTTTTACAGAGTTTTGTTTACTCAAAAGCTTCAATTTTGACCCGTTTCAGGCACAGAAATGACTTTAAACACACTTATTTTAGTTGACAAAGTCATAATTCACATCCAACAGTCATTTACAGTCAAAAGATTAAATGTTAAAATTTCATCCATTTTGACCTTTTTGGGATCGTTCGACATGTCCGGAGTCATCGTTTTTCATCCGAAAATTGATTTTTTGGACTGTACCAAAAATGATTCAAAATGTCAATTGGATCGTGCCTCATGTTGAATAACCACTTTTTAAACCCTCACAGTGACCAAAATTGCCAATTTTACAGAGTTTTGCTTACTCAAAAGCTTCAATTTTGACCCGTTTCAGGCACAGAAATGACTTTAAACACACTTATTTTTAGTTGACAAAGTCATAATTCACATCCAACAGTCATTTACAGTCAAAAGATTAAATGTTAAAATTTCATCCATATTGACCATTTTAGGATCGTTCGACATGTCCGGAGTCATTGTTTTTCATCCGAAAATTGATTTTTTGGACTGTACCAAAAATGATTCAAAATGTCAATTGGATCGTGCCTCATGTTGAATAACCACTTTTTAAACCCTCAGAGTGACCAAAATTGCCATTTTTACAGAGTTTTGCTTACTCAAAAGCTTCAATTTTGACCCGTTTCAGGCAGAGAAATGACTTTAAACACACTTATTTTAGTTGACAAAGTCATAATTCACATCCAACAGTCATTTACAGTCAAAAGATTAAATGTTAAAATTTCATCCATATTGACCATTTTGGGATCGTTCGACATGCCCGGAGTCATCGTTTTTCATCCGAAAATTGATTTTTTGGACTGTATCAAAAATGTTTCAAAATGTCAATTGGATCGTGCCTCATGTTGAATAACCACTTTTTAAACCCTCACAGTGACCAAAATTGCCATTTTAACAGAGTTTTGATTACTCAAAAGCTTCAATTTTGACCCCTTTGAGGCACAGAAACGACTTTAAACACACTTATTTTATTTGACAAAGTCATAATTCACATCCAACAGTCATTTAGAGTCAAAAGATTAAATGTTAAAATTTCATCATTATAGACCATTTTGGGAACGTTCGACAGGTCCGGAGTCATCGTTTTTCATCCGAAAATTTATTTTTTGGACTGTACCAAAAATGATTCAAAATGTCAATTGGATCGTGCCTCATGTTGAATAACCACTTTTTAAACCCTCACAGTGACCAAAATTGCCATTTTTACAGAGTTTTGCTTACTCAAAAGCTTCAATTTTGACCCGTTTCAGGCACAGAAATGACTTTAAACACACTTATTTTAGTTGACAAAGTCATAATTCACATCCAACAGTCATTTACAGTCAAAAGATTAAATGTTAAAATTTCATCCATTTTGACCATTTTGGGATCGTTCGACATGTCCGGAGTCATCGTTTTTCATCCGAAAATGGATTTTTTGGACTGTACCAAAAATGATTCAAAATGTCAATTGGATCGTGCCTCATGTTGAATAACCACTTTTTAAACCCTCACACTGACCAAAATTGCCATTTTTACAGAGTTTTGCTTACTCAAAAGCTTCAATTTTGACCCATTTCAGGCACAGAAATGACTTTAGACACACTTATTTTAGTTGACAAAGTCATAATTCACATCCAACAGTCATTTAGAGTCAAAAGATTAAATGTTAAAATTTCATCATTATAGACCATTTTAGGATTGTTCGACAGGTCCGGAGTCATCCTTTTTCATCCGAAAATTGATTTTTTGGACTGTACCAAAAATGATTCAAAATGTCAATTGGATCGTGCCTCATGTTGAATAACCACTTTTTAAACCCTCAGAGTGACCAAAATTGCCATTTTTACAGAGTTTTGCTTACTCAAAAGCTTCAATTTTGACCCGTTTCAGGCACAGAAATGACTTTAAACACACTTATTTTAGTTGACAAAGTCATAATTCACATCCAACAGTAATTTACAGTCAAAAGATTAAATGTTAAAATTTCATCCATATTGACCATTTTGGGATAGTTCGACATGTCCGGAGTCATCGTTTTTCATCCGAAAATGGATTTTTTGGACTGTACCAAAAATGATTCAAAATGTCAATTGGATCGTGCCTCATGTTGAATAACCACTTTTTAAACCCTCACACTGACCAAAATTGCCATTTTTACAGAGTTTTGCTTACTCAAAAGCTTCAATTTTGACCCGTTTCAGGCACAGAAATGACTTTAAACACACTTATTTTAGTTGACAAAGTCATAATTCACATCCAACAGTCATTTACAGTCAAAAGATTAAATGTTAAAATTTCATCATTATAGACCATTTTGGGAACGTTCGACAGGTCCGGAGTCATCGTTTTTCATCCGAAAATTTATTTTTTGGACTGTACCAAAAATGATTCAAAATGTCAATTGGATATTGCCTCATGTTGAATAACCACTTTTTAAACCCTCACAGTGACCATAATTGCCATTTTTACAGAGTTTTGCTTACTCAAAAGCTTCAATTTTGACCCGTTTCAGGCACAGAAATGACTTTAAACACACTTATTTTAGTTGACAAAGTCATAATTCATATCCAACAGTCATTTACAGTCAAAAGATTAAATGTTAAAATTTCATCCATTTTGACCATTTTGGGATCGTTCGACATGTCCGGAGTCATCGTTTTTCATCCGAAAAATTGATTTTTTGGACTGTACCAAAAATGATTCAAAATGTCAATTGGATCGTGCCTCATGTTGAATAACCACTTTTTAAACCCTCACAGTGACCAAAATTGCCAATTTTACAGAGTTTTGCTTACTCAAAAGCTTCAATTTTGACCCATTTCAGGCACAGAAATGACTTTAGACACACTTATTTTAGTTGACAAAGTCATAATTCACATCCAACAGTCATTTAGAGTCAAAAGATTAAATGTTGAAATTTCATCATTATAGACCATTTTGGGATTGTTCGACAGGTCCGGAGTCATCGTTTTTCATCCGAAAATTGATTTTTTGGCCTGTACCAAAAATGATTCAAAATGTCAATTGGATCGTGCCTCATGTTGAATAACCACTTTTTAAACCCTCAGAGTGACCAAAATTGCCATTTTTACAGAGTTTTGCTTACTCAAAAGCTTCAATTTTGACCCGTTTCAGGCACAGAAATGACTTTAAACACACTTATTTTAGTTGACAAAGTCATAATTCACATCCAACAGTCATTTACAGTCAAAAGATTAAATGTTAAAATTTCATCCATTTTGACCTTTTTGGGATCGTTCGACATGTCCGGAGTCATCGTTTTTCATCCGAAAATTGATTTTTTGGACTGTACCAAAAATGATTCAAAATGTCAATTGGATCGTGCCTCATGTTGAATAACCACTTTTTAAACCCTCACAGTGACCAAAATTGCCAATTTTACAGAGTTTTGCTTACTCAAAAGCTTCAATTTTGACCCGTTTCAGGCACAGAAATGACTTTAAACACACTTATTTTAGTTGACAAAGTCATAATTCACATCCAACAGTCATTTACAGTCAAAAGATTAAATGTTAAAATTTCATCCATATTGACCATTTTAGGATCGTTCGACATGTCCGGAGTCATTGTTTTTCATCCGAAAATTGATTTTTTGGACTGTACCAAAAATGATTCAAAATGTCAATTGGATCGTGCCTCATGTTGAATAACCACTTTTTAAACCCTCAGAGTGACCAAAATTGCCATTTTTACAGAGTTTTGCTTACTCAAAAGCTTCAATTTTGACCCGTTTCAGGCAGAGAAATGACTTTAAACACACTTATTTTAGTTGACAAAGTCATAATTCACATCCAACAGTCATTTACAGTCAAAAGATTAAATGTTAAAATTTCATCCATATTGACCATTTTGGGATCGTTCGACATGCCCGGAGTCATCGTTTTTCATCCAAAAATTGATTTTTTGGACTGTATCAAAAATGTTTCAAAATGTCAATTGGATCGTGCCTCATGTTGAATAACCACTTTTTAAACCCTCACAGTGACCAAAATTGCCATTTTAACAGAGTTTTGATTACTCAAAAGCTTCAATTTTGACCCCTTTGAGGCACAGAAACGACTTTAAACACACTTATTTTATTTGACAAAGTCATAATTCACATCCAACAGTCATTTAGAGTCAAAAGATTAAATGTTAAAATTTCATCATTATAGACCATTTTGGGAACGTTCGACAGGTCCGGAGTCATCGTTTTTCATCCGAAAATTTATTTTTTGGACTGTACCAAAAATGATTCAAAATGTCAATTGGATCGTGCCTCATGTTGAATAACCACTTTTTAAACCCTCACAGTGACCAAAATTGCCATTTTTACAGAGTTTTGCTTACTCAAAAGCTTCAATTTTGACCCGTTTCAGGCACAGAAATGACTTTAAACACACTTATTTTAGTTGACAAAGTCATAATTCACATCCAACAGTCATTTACAGTCAAAAGATTAAATGTTAAAATTTCATCCATTTTGACCATTTTGGGATCGTTCGACATGTCCGGAGTCATCGTTTTTCATCCGAAAATGGATTTTTTGGACTGTACCAAAAATGATTCAAAATGTCAATTGGATCGTGCCTCATGTTGAATAACCACTTTTTAAACCCTCACACTGACCAAAATTGCCATTTTTACAGAGTTTTGCTTACTCAAAAGCTTCAATTTTGACCCGTTTCAGGCACAGAAATGACTTTAAACACACTTATTTTAGTTGACAAAGTCATAATTCACATCAAACAGTCATTTACAGTCAAAAGATTAAATGTTAAAATTTCATCCATTTTGACCATTTTGGGATCGTTCGACATGTCCGGAGTCATCGTTTTTCATCCGAAAATTGATTTTTTGGACTGTACCAAAAATGATTCAAAATGTCAATTGGATCGTGCCTCATGTTGAATAACCACTTTTTAAACCCTCAGAGTAACCAAAATTGCCATTTTTACAGAGTTTTGCTTACTCAAAAGCTTTAATTTTGACCCGTTTCAGGCACAGAAATGACTTTAAACACACTTATTTTAGTTGACAAAGTCATAATTCACATCCAACAGTCATTTACAGTCAAAAGATTAAATGTTAAAATTTCATCCATATTGACCATTTTGGGATAGTTCAACATGTCCGGAGTCATCGTTTTTCATCCGAAAATTGATTTTTTGGACTGTACCAAAAATGATTCAAAATGTCAATTGGATCGTGGCTCATGTTGAATAACCACTTTTTAAACCCTCACAGTGACCAAAATTGCCATTTTTACAGAGTTTTGCTTACTCAAAAGCTTCAATTTTGACCCGTTTCAGGCACAGAAATGACTTTAAACACACTTATTTTAGTTGACAAAGTCATAATTCACATCCAACAGTCATTTACAGTCAAAAGATTAAATGTTAAAATTTCATCCATTTTGACCATTTTGGGATCGTTCGACATGTCCGGAGTCATCGTTTTTCATCCGAAAATGGATTTTTTGGACTGTACCAAAAATGATTCAAAATGTCAATTGGATCGTGCCTCATGTTGAATAACCACTTTTTAAACCCTCAGAGTGACCAAAATTGCCATTTTTACAGAGTTTTGCTTACTCAAAAGCTTCAATTTTGACCCGTTTCAGGCAGAGAAATGACTTTAAACACACTTATTTTAGTTGACAAAGTCATAATTCACATCCAACAGTCATTTACAGTCAAAAGATTAAATGTTAAAATTTCATCCATATTGACCATTTTGGGATCGTTCGACATGCCCGGAGTCATCGTTTTTCATCCAAAAATTGATTTTTTGGACTGTATCAAAAATGTTTCAAAATGTCAATTGGATCGTGCCTCATGTTGAATAACCACTTTTTAAACCCTCACAGTGACCAAAATTGCCATTTTAACAGAGTTTTGATTACTCAAAAGCTTCAATTTTGACCCCTTTGAGGCACAGAAACGACTTTAAACACACTTATTTTATTTGACAAAGTCATAATTCACATCCAACAGTCATTTAGAGTCAAAAGATTAAATGTTAAAATTTCATCATTATAGACCATTTTGGGAACGTTCGACAGGTCCGGAGTCATCGTTTTTCATCCGAAAATTTATTTTTTGGACTGTACCAAAAATGATTCAAAATGTCAATTGGATCGTGCCTCATGTTGAATAACCACTTTTTAAACCCTCACAGTGACCAAAATTGCCATTTTTACAGAGTTTTGCTTACTCAAAAGCTTCAATTTTGACCCGTTTCAGGCACAGAAATGACTTTAAACACACTTATTTTAGTTGACAAAGTCATAATTCACATCCAACAGTCATTTACAGTCAAAAGATTAAATGTTAAAATTTCATCCATTTTGACCATTTTGGGATCGTTCGACATGTCCGGAGTCATCGTTTTTCATCCGAAAATGGATTTTTTGGACTGTACCAAAAATGATTCAAAATGTCAATTGGATCGTGCCTCATGTTGAATAACCACTTTTTAAACCCTCACACTGACCAAAATTGCCATTTTTACAGAGTTTTGCTTACTCAAAAGCTTCAATTTTGACCCGTTTCAGGCACAGAAATGACTTTAAACACACTTATTTTAGTTGACAAAGTCATAATTCACATCAAACAGTCATTTACAGTCAAAAGATTAAATGTTAAAATTTCATCCATTTTGACCATTTTGGGATCGTTCGACATGTCCGGAGTCATCGTTTTTCATCCGAAAATTGATTTTTTGGACTGTACCAAAAATGATTCAAAATGTCAATTGGATCGTGCCTCATGTTGAATAACCACTTTTTAAACCCTCAGAGTAACCAAAATTGCCATTTTTACAGAGTTTTGCTTACTCAAAAGCTTTAATTTTGACCCGTTTCAGGCACAGAAATGACTTTAAACACACTTATTTTAGTTGACAAAGTCATAATTCACATCCAACAGTCATTTACAGTCAAAAGATTAAATGTTAAAATTTCATCCATATTGACCATTTTGGGATAGTTCAACATGTCCGGAGTCATCGTTTTTCATCCGAAAATTGATTTTTTGGACTGTACCAAAAATGATTCAAAATGTCAATTGGATCGTGGCTCATGTTGAATAACCACTTTTTAAACCCTCACAGTGACCAAAATTGCCATTTTTACAGAGTTTTGCTTACTCAAAAGCTTCAATTTTGACCCGTTTCAGGCACAGTAATGACTTTAAACACACTTATTTTAGTTGACAAAGTCATAATTCACATCCAACAGTCATTTACAGTCAAAAGATTAAATGTTAAAATTTCATCCATATTGACCATTTTGGGATAGTTCAACATGTCCGGAGTCATTGTTTTTCATCCGAAAATTGATTTTTTGGACTGTACCAAAAATGATTCAAAATGTCAATTGGATCGTGCCTCATGTTGAATAACCACTTTTTAAACCCTCAGAGTGACCAAAATTGCCATTTTTACAGAGTTTTGCTTACTCAAAAGCTTCAATTTTGACCCGTTTCAGGCAGAGAAATGACTTTAAACACACTTATTTTAGTTGACAAAGTCATAATTCACATCCAACAGTCATTTACAGTCAAAAGATTAAATGTTAAAATTTCATCCATATTGACCATTTTGGGATCGTTCGACATGCCCGGAGTCATCGTTTTTCATCCGAAAATTGATTTTTTGGACTGTATCAAAAATGTTTCAAAATGTCAATTGGATCGTGCCTCATGTTGAATAACCACTTTTTAAACCCTCACAGTGACCAAAATTGCCATTTTAACAGAGTTTTGATTACTCAAAAGCTTCAATTTTGACCCCTTTGAGGCACAGAAACGACTTTAAACACACTTATTTTATTTGACAAAGTCATAATTCACATCCAACAGTCATTTAGAGTCAAAAGATTAAATGTTAAAATTTCATCATTATAGACCATTTTGGGAACGTTCGACAGGTCCGGAGTCATCGTTTTTCATCCGAAAATTTATTTTTTGGACTGTACCAAAAATGATTCAAAATGTCAATTGGATCGTGCCTCATGTTGAATAACCACTTTTTAAACCCTCACAGTGACCAAAATTGCCATTTTTACAGAGTTTTGCTTACTCAAAAGCTTCAATTTTGACCCGTTTCAGGCACAGAAATGACTTTAAACACACTTATTTTAGTTGACAAAGTCATAATTCACATCCAACAGTCATTTACAGTCAAAAGATTAAATGTTAAAATTTCATCCATTTTGACCATTTTGGGATCGTTCGACATGTCCGGAGTCATCGTTTTTCATCCGAAAATGGATTTTTTGGACTGTACCAAAAATGATTCAAAATGTCAATTGGATCGTGCCTCATGTTGAATAACCACTTTTTAAACCCTCACACTGACCAAAATTGCCATTTTTACAGAGTTTTGCTTACTCAAAAGCTTCAATTTTGACCCATTTCAGGCACAGAAATGACTTTAGACACACTTATTTTAGTTGACAAAGTCATAATTCACATCCAACAGTCATTTAGAGTCAAAAGATTAAATGTTAAAATTTCATCATTATAGACCATTTTAGGATTGTTCGACAGGTCCGGAGTCATCCTTTTTCATCCGAAAATTGATTTTTTGGACTGTACCAAAAATGATTCAAAATGTCAATTGGATCGTGCCTCATGTTGAATAACCACTTTTTAAACCCTCAGAGTGACCAAAATTGCCATTTTTACAGAGTTTTGCTTACTCAAAAGCTTCAATTTTGACCCGTTTCAGGCACAGAAATGACTTTAAACACACTTATTTTAGTTGACAAAGTCATAATTCACATCCAACAGTAATTTACAGTCAAAAGATTAAATGTTAAAATTTCATCCATATTGACCATTTTGGGATAGTTCGACATGTCCGGAGTCATCGTTTTTCATCCGAAAATGGATTTTTTGGACTGTACCAAAAATGATTCAAAATGTCAATTGGATCGTGCCTCATGTTGAATAACCACTTTTTAAACCCTCACAGTGACCAAAATTGCCATTTTTACAGAGTTTTGCTTACTCAAAAGCTTCAATTTTGACCCGTTTCAGGCACAGAAATGACTTTAAACACACTTATTTTAGGTGACAAAGTCATAATTCACATCCAACAGTCATTTACAGTCAAAAGATTAAATGTTAAAATTTCATCCATTTTGACCTTTTTGGGATCGTTCGACATGTCCGGAGTCATCGTTTTTCATCCGAAAATTGATTTTTTGGACTGTACCAAAAATGATTCAAAATGTCAATTGGATCGTGCCTCATGTTGAATAACCACTTTTTAAACCCTCACAGTGACCAAAATTGCCAATTTTACAGAGTTTTGCTTACTCAAAAGCTTCAATTTTGACCCGTTTCAGGCACAGAAATGACTTTAAACACACTTATTTTTAGTTGACAAAGTCATAATTCACATCCAACAGTCATTTACAGTCAAAAGATTAAATGTTAAAATTTCATCCATATTGACCATTTTAGGATCGTTCGACATGTCCGGAGTCATTGTTTTTCATCCGAAAATTGATTTTTTGGACTGTACCAAAAATGATTCAAAATGTCAATTGGATCGTGCCTCATGTTGAATAACCACTTTTTAAACCCTCAGAGTGACCAAAATTGCCATTTTTACAGAGTTTTGCTTACTCAAAAGCTTCAATTTTGACCCGTTTCAGGCAGAGAAATGACTTTAAACACACTTATTTTAGTTGACAAAGTCATAATTCACATCCAACAGTCATTTACAGTCAAAAGATTAAATGTTAAAATTTCATCCATATTGACCATTTTGGGATCGTTCGACATGCCCGGAGTCATCGTTTTTCATCCGAAAATTGATTTTTTGGACTGTATCAAAAATGTTTCAAAATGTCAATTGGATCGTGCCTCATGTTGAATAACCACTTTTTAAACCCTCACAGTGACCAAAATTGCCATTTTAACAGAGTTTTGATTACTCAAAAGCTTCAATTTTGACCCCTTTGAGGCACAGAAACGACTTTAAACACACTTATTTTATTTGGCAAAGTCATAATTCACATCCAACAGTCATTTAGAGTCAAAAGATTAAATGTTAAAATTTCATCATTATAGACCATTTTGGGAACGTTCGACAGGTCCGGAGTCATCGTTTTCATCCGAAAATTTATTTTTTGGACTGTACCAAAAATGATTCAAAATGTCAATTGGATCGTGCCTCATGTTGAATAACCACTTTTTAAACCCTCACAGTGACCAAAATTGCCATTTTTACAGAGTTTTGCTTACTCAAAAGCTTCAATTTTGACCCGTTTCAGGCACAGAAATGACTTTAAACACACTTATTTTAGTTGACAAAGTCATAATTCACATCCAACAGTCATTTACAGTCAAAAGATTAAATGTTAAAATTTCATCCATTTTGACCATTTTGGGATCGTTCGACATGTCCGGAGTCATCGTTTTTCATCCGAAAATGGATTTTTTGGACTGTACCAAAAATGATTCAAAATGTCAATTGGATCGTGCCTCATGTTGAATAACCACTTTTTAAACCCTCACACTGACCAAAATTGCCATTTTTACAGAGTTTTGCTTACTCAAAAGCTTCAATTTTGACCCGTTTCAGGCACAGAAATGACTTTAAACACACTTATTTTAGTTGACAAAGTCATAATTCACATCAAACAGTCATTTACAGTCAAAAGATTAAATGTTAAAATTTCATCCATTTTGACCATTTTGGGATCGTTCGACATGTCCGGAGTCATCGTTTTTCATCCGAAAATTGATTTTTTGGACTGTACCAAAAATGATTCAAAATGTCAATTGGATCGTGCCTCATGTTGAATAACCACTTTTTAAACCCTCAGAGTAACCAAAATTGCCATTTTTACAGAGTTTTGCTTACTCAAAAGCTTCAATTTTGACCCGTTTCAGGCACAGAAATGACTTTAAACACACTTATTTTAGTTGACAAAGTCATAATTCACATCCAACAGTCATTTACAGTCAAAAGATTAAATGTTAAAATTTCATCCATATTGACCATTTTGGGATAGTTCAACATGTCCGGAGTCATCGTTTTTCATCCGAAAATTGATTTTTTGGACTGTACCAAAAATGATTCAAAATGTCAATTGGATCGTGGCTCATGTTGAATAACCACTTTTTAAACCCTCACAGTGACCAAAATTGCCATTTTTACAGAGTTTTGCTTACTCAAAAGCTTCAATTTTGACCCGTTTCAGGCACAGTAATGACTTTAAACACACTTATTTTAGTTGACAAAGTCATAATTCACATCCAACAGTCATTTACAGTCAAAAGATTAAATGTTAAAATTTCATCCATTTTGACCTTTTTGGGATCGTTCGACATGTCCGGAGTCATCGTTTTTCATCCGAAAATTGATTTTTTGGACTGTACCAAAAATTATTCAAAATGTCAATTGGATCGTGCCTCATGTTGAATAACCACTTTTTAAACCCTCACAGTGACCAAAATTGCCATTTTTACAGAGTTTTGCTTACTCAAAAGCTTCAATTTTGACCCGTTTCAGGCACAGAAATGACTTTAAACACACTTATTTTAGTTGACAAAGTCATAATTCACATCCAACAGTCATTTACAGTCAAAAGATTAAATGTTAAAATTTCATCCATATTGACCTTTTTGGGATCGTTCGACATGTCCGGAGTCATCGTTTTTCATCCGAAAATTGATTTTTTGGACTGTACCAAAAATGATTCAAAATGTCAATTGGATCGTGCCTCATGTTGAATAACCACTTTTTAAACCCTCACAGTGACCAAAATTGCCATTTTTACAGAGTTTTGCTTACTCAAAAGCTTCAATTTTGACCCGTTTCAGGCACAGAAATGACTTTAAACACACTTATTTTAGTTGACAAAGTCATAATTCACATCCAACAGTCATTTACAGTCAAAAGATTAAATGTTAAAATTTCATCCATTTTGACCTTTTTGGGATCGTTCGACATGTCCGGAGTCATCGTTTTTCATCCGAAAATTTATTTTTTGGACTGTACCAAAAATGATTCAAAATGTCAATTGGATCGTGCCTCATGTTGAATAACCACTTTTTAAACCCTCACAGTGACCAAAATTGCCATTTTTACAGAGTTTTGCTTACTCAAAAGCTTCAATTTTGACCCCTTTGAGGCACAGAAATGACTTTAAACACACTTATTTTAGTTGACAAAGTCATAATTCACATCCAACAGTCATTTAGAGTCAAAAGATTAAATGTTAAAATTTCATCATTATAGACCTTTTTGGGATCGTTCGACAGGTCCGGAGTCATCGTTTTTCATCCGAAAATTTATTTTTTGGACTGTACCAAAAATGATTCAAAATGTCAATTGGATCGTGCCTCATGTTAAATAACCACTTTTTAAACCCTCAGAGTGACCAAAATTGCCATTTTTACAGAGTTTTCCTTACTCAAAAGCTTCAATTTTGACCCGTTGCAGGCACGGAAATGACTTTAAACACACTTATTTTAACTGACAAAGTCACAATTCACATCCAACAGTCATTTACAGTCAAAAGATTAAATGTTAAAATTTCATCATTATAGACCATTTTGGGAACGTTCGACAGGTCCGGAGTCATCGTTTTTCATCAGAAAATTGATTTTTTGAACTGTACCAAAAATGATTCAAAATGTCAATTGGATCGTGCCTCATGTTGAATAACCACTTTTTAAACCCTCAGAGTGAGCAAAATTGCCATTTTTACAGAGTTTTGCTTACTCAAAAGCTTCAATTTTGACCCGTTGCAGGCACAGAAATGACTTTAAACACACTTATTTTAACTGACAAAGTCACAATTCACATCCAACAGTCATTTACAGTCAAAAGATTAAATGTTAAAATTTCATCATTATAGACCATTTTGGGAACGTTCGACAGGTCCGGAGTCATCGTTTTTCATCAGAAAATTGATTTTTTGAACTGTACCAAAAATGATTCAAAATGTCAATTGGATCGTGCCTCATGTTGAATAACCACTTTTTAAACCCTCACAGTGACCAAAATTGCCATTTTAACAGAGTTTTGCTTACTCAAAAGCTTCAATTTTGACCCGTTTCAGGCACAGAAATGACTTTAAACACACTTATTTTAGTTGATAAAGTCATAATTCACATCCAACAGTCATTTACAGTCAAAAGATTGAATGTTAAAATTTCATCCATATTGACCATTTTGGGATAGTTCAACATGTCCGGAGTCATCGTTTTTCATCCGAAAATTGATTTTTTGGACTGTACCAAAAATGATTCAAAATGTCAATTGGATCGTGCCTCATGTTGAATAACCACTTTTTAAACCCTCACAGTGACCAAAATTGCCAATTTTACAGAGTTTTGCTTACTCAAAAGCTTCAATTTTGACCCGTTTCAGGCACAGAAATGACTTTAAACACACTTATTTTTAGTTGACAAAGTCATAATTCACATCCAACAGTCATTTACAGTCAAAAGATTAAATGTTAAAATTTCATCCATTTTGACCTTTTTGGGATCGTTCGACATGTCCGGAGTCATCGTTTTTCATCCGAAAATTGATTTTTTGGACTGTACCAAAAATGATTCAAAATGTCAATTGGATCGTGCCTCATGTTGAATAACCACTTTTTAAACCCTCACAGTGACCAAAATTGCCAATTTTACAGAGTTTTGCTTACTCAAAAGCTTCAATTTTGACCCGTTTCAGGCACGGAAATGACTTTAAACACACTTATTTTTAGTTGACAAAGTCATAATTCACATCCAACAGTCATTTACAGTCAAAAGATTAAATGTTAAAATTTCATCCATATTGACCATTTTAGGATCGTTCGACATGTCCGGAGTCATTGTTTTTCATCCGAAAATTGATTTTTTGGACTGTACCAAAAATGATTCAAAATGTCAATTGGATCGTGCCTCATGTTGAATAACCACTTTTTAAACCCTCAGAGTGACCAAAATTGCCATTTTTACAGAGTTTTGCTTACTCAAAAGCTTCAATTTTGACCCGTTTCAGGCAGAGAAATGACTTTAAACACACTTATTTTAGTTGACAAAGTCATAATTCGCATCCAACAGTCATTTACAGTCAAAAGATTAAATGTTAAAATTTCATCCATATTGACCATTTTGGGATCGTTCGACATGCCCGGAGTCATCGTTTTTCATCCGAAAATTGATTTTTTGGACTGTATCAAAAATGTTTCAAAATGTCAATTGGATCGTGCCTTATGTTGAATAACCACTTTTTAAACCCTCACAGTGACCAAAATTGCCATTTTAACAGAGTTTTGATTACTCAAAAGCTTCAATTTTGACCCCTTTGAGGCACAGAAACGACTTTAAACACACTTATTTTATTTGACAAAGTCATAATTCACATCCAACAGTCATTTAGAGTCAAAAGATTAAATGTTAAAATTTCATCATTATAGACCATTTTGGGAACGTTCGACAGGTCCGGAGTCATCGTTTTTCATCCGAAAATTTATTTTTTGGACTGTACCAAAAATGATTCAAAATGTCAATTGGATCGTGCCTCATGTTGAATAACCACTTTTTAAACCCTCACAGTGACCAAAATTGCCATTTTTACAGAGTTTTGCTTACTCAAAAGCTTCAATTTTGACCCGTTTCAGGCACAGAAATGACTTTAAACACACTTATTTTAGTTGACAAAGTCATAATTCACATCCAACAGTCATTTACAGTCAAAAGATTAAATGTTAAAATTTCATCCATTTTGACCATTTTGGGATCGTTCGACATGTCCGGAGTCATCGTTTTTCATCCGAAAATGGATTTTTTGGACTGTACCAAAAATGATTCAAAATGTCAATTGGATCGTGCCTCATGTTGAATAACCACTTTTTAAACCCTCACACTGACCAAAATTGCCATTTTTACAGAGTTTTGCTTACTCAAAAGCTTCAATTTTGACCCGTTTCAGGCACAGAAATGACTTTAAACACACTTATTTTAGTTGACAAAGTCATAATTCACATCAAACAGTCATTTACAGTCAAAAGATTAAATGTTAAAATTTCATCCATTTTGACCATTTTGGGATCGTTCGACATGTCCGGAGTCATCGTTTTTCATCCGAAAATTGATTTTTTGGACTGTACCAAAAATGATTCAAAATGTCAATTGGATCGTGCCTCATGTTGAATAACCACTTTTTAAACCCTCAGAGTAACCAAAATTGCCATTTTTACAGAGTTTTGCTTACTCAAAAGCTTCAATTTTGACCCGTTTCAGGCACAGAAATGACTTTAAACACACTTATTTTAGTTGACAAAGTCATAATTCACATCCAACAGTCATTTACAGTCAAAAGATTAAATGTTAAAATTTCATCCATATTGACCATTTTGGGATAGTTCAACATGTCCGGAGTCATCGTTTTTCATCCGAAAATTGATTTTTTGGACTGTACCAAAAATGATTCAAAATGTCAATTGGATCGTGGCTCATGTTGAATAACCACTTTTTAAACCCTCACAGTGACCAAAATTGCCATTTTTACAGAGTTTTGCTTACTCAAAAGCTTCAATTTTGACCCGTTTCAGGCACAGTAATGACTTTAAACACACTTATTTTAGTTGACAAAGTCATAATTCACATCCAACAGTCATTTACAGTCAAAAGATTAAATGTTAAAATTTCATCCATTTTGACCTTTTTGGGATCGTTCGACATGTCCGGAGTCATCGTTTTTCATCCGAAAATTGATTTTTTGGACTGTACCAAAAATTATTCAAAATGTCAATTGGATCGTGCCTCATGTTGAATAACCACTTTTTAAACCCTCACAGTGACCAAAATTGCCATTTTTACAGAGTTTTGCTTACTCAAAAGCTTCAATTTTGACCCGTTTCAGGCACAGAAATGACTTTAAACACACTTATTTTAGTTGACAAAGTCATAATTCACATCCAACAGTCATTTACAGTCAAAAGATTAAATGTTAAAATTTCATCCATATTGACCTTTTTGGGATCGTTCGACATGTCCGGAGTCATCGTTTTTCATCCGAAAATTGATTTTTTGGACTGTACCAAAAATGATTCAAAATGTCAATTGGATCGTGCCTCATGTTGAATAACCACTTTTTAAACCCTCACAGTGACCAAAATTGCCATTTTTACAGAGTTTTGCTTACTCAAAAGCTTCAATTTTGACCCGTTTCAGGCACAGAAATGACTTTAAACACACTTATTTTAGTTGACAAAGTCATAATTCACATCCAACAGTCATTTACAGTCAAAAGATTAAATGTTAAAATTTCATCCATTTTGACCTTTTTGGGATCGTTCGACATGTCCGGAGTCATCGTTTTTCATCCGAAAATTTATTTTTTGGACTGTACCAAAAATGATTCAAAATGTCAATTGGATCGTGCCTCATGTTGAATAACCACTTTTTAAACCCTCACAGTGACCAAAATTGCCATTTTTACAGAGTTTTGCTTACTCAAAAGCTTCAATTTTGACCCCTTTGAGGCACAGAAATGACTTTAAACACACTTATTTTAGTTGACAAAGTCATAATTCACATCCAACAGTCATTTAGAGTCAAAAGATTAAATGTTAAAATTTCATCATTATAGACCTTTTTGGGATCGTTCGACAGGTCCGGAGTCATCGTTTTTCATCCGAAAATTTATTTTTTGGACTGTACCAAAAATGATTCAAAATGTCAATTGGATCGTGCCTCATGTTAAATAACCACTTTTTAAACCCTCAGAGTGACCAAAATTGCCATTTTTACAGAGTTTTCCTTACTCAAAAGCTTCAATTTTGACCCGTTGCAGGCACGGAAATGACTTTAAACACACTTATTTTAACTGACAAAGTCACAATTCACATCCAACAGTCATTTACAGTCAAAAGATTAAATGTTAAAATTTCATCATTATAGACCATTTTGGGAACGTTCGACAGGTCCGGAGTCATCGTTTTTCATCAGAAAATGGATTTTTTGAACTGTACCAAAAATGATTCAAAATGTCAATTGGATCGTGCCTCATGTTGAATAACCACTTTTTAAACCCTCAGAGTGAGCAAAATTGCCATTTTTACAGAGTTTTGCTTACTCAAAAGCTTCAATTTTGACCCGTTGCAGGCACAGAAATGACTTTAAACACACTTATTTTAACTGACAAAGTCACAATTCACATCCAACAGTCATTTACAGTCAAAAGATTAAATGTTAAAATTTCATCATTATAGACCATTTTGGGAACGTTCGACAGGTCCGGAGTCATCGTTTTTCATCAGAAAATTGATTTTTTGAACTGTACCAAAAATGATTCAAAATGTCAATTGGATCGTGCCTCATGTTGAATAACCACTTTTTAAACCCTCAGAGTGAGCAAAATTGCCATTTTTACAGAGTTTTGCTTACTCAAAAGCTTCAATTTTGACCCGTTTCAGGCACAGAAATGACTTTAAACACACTTATTTTAGTTGACAAAGTCATAATTCACATCCAACAGTCATTTACAGTCAAAAGATTAAATGTTAAAATTTCATCCATATTGACCATTTTGGGATAGTTCGACATGTCGGAGTCATCGTTTTTCATCCGAAAATTGATTTTTTGGACTGTACCAAAAATGATTCAAAATGTCAATTGGATCGTGCCTCATGTTTAATAACCACTTTTTAAACCCTCACAGTGACCAAAATTGCCATTTTAACAGAGTTTTGCTTACTCAAAAGCTTCAATTTTGACCCGTTTCAGGCACAGAAATGACTTTAAACACACTTATTTTAGTTGATAAAGTCATAATTCACATCCAACAGTCATTTACAGTCAAAAGATTGAATGTTAAAATTTCATCCATATTGACCATTTTGGGATAGTTCAACATGTCCGGAGTCATCGTTTTTCATCCGAAAATTGATTTTTTGGACTGTACCAAAAATGATTCAAAATGTCAATTGGATCGTGCCTCATGTTGAATAACCACTTTTTAAACCCTCACAGTGACCAAAATTGCCAATTTTACAGAGTTTTGCTTACTCAAAAGCTTCAATTTTGACCCGTTTCAGGCACAGAAATGACTTTAAACACACTTATTTTTAGTTGACAAAGTCATAATTCACATCCAACAGTCATTTACAGTCAAAAGATTAAATGTTAAAATTTCATCCATATTGACCATTTTAGGATCGTTCGACATGTCCGGAGTCATTGTTTTTCATCCGAAAATTGATTTTTTGGACTGTACCAAAAATGATTCAAAATGTCAATTGGATCGTGCCTCATGTTGAATAACCACTTTTTAAACCCTCACAGTGACCAAAATTGCCAATTTTACAGAGTTTTGCTTACTCAAAAGCTTCAATTTTGACCCGTTTCAGGCACAGAAATGACTTTAAACACACTTATTTTTAGTTGACAAAGTCATAATTCACATCCAACAGTCATTTACAGTCAAAAGATTAAATGTTAAAATTTCATCCATATTGACCATTTTAGGATCGTTCGACATGTCCGGAGTCATTGTTTTTCATCCGAAAATTGATTTTTTGGACTGTACCAAAAATGATTCAAAATGTCAATTGGATCGTGCCTCATGTTGAATAACCACTTTTTAAACCCTCAGAGTGACCAAAATTGCAATTTTTACAGAGTTTTGCTTACTCAAAAGCTTCAATTTTGACCCGTTTCAGGCAGAGAAATGACTTTAAACACACTTATTTTAGTTGACAAAGTCATAATTCACATCCAACAGTCATTTACAGTCAAAAGATTAAATGTTAAAATTTCATCCATATTGACCATTTTGGGATCGTTCGACATGCCCGGAGTCATCGTTTTTCATCCGAAAATTGATTTTTTGGACTGTATCAAAAATGTTTCAAAATGTCAATTGGATCGTGCCTCATGTTGAATAACCACTTTTTAAACCCTCACAGTGACCAAAATTGCCATTTTAACAGAGTTTTGATTACTCAAAAGCTTCAATTTTGACCCCTTTGAGGCACAGAAACGACTTTAAACACACTTATTTTATTTGACAAAGTCATAATTCACATCCAACAGTCATTTAGAGTCAAAAGATTAAATGTTAAAATTTCATCATTATAGACCATTTTGGGAACGTTCGACGGGTCCGGAGTCATCGTTTTTCATCCGAAAATTTATTTTTTGGACTGTACCAAAAATGATTCAAAATGTCAATTGGATCGTGCCTCATGTTGAATAACCACTTTTTAAACCCTCACAGTGACCAAAATTGCCATTTTTACAGAGTTTTGCTTACTCAAAAGCTTCAATTTTGACCCGTTTCAGGCACAGAAATGACTTTAAACACCCTTATTTTAGTTGACAAAGTCATAATTCACATCAAACAGTCATTTACAGTCAAAAGATTAAATGTTAAAATTTCATCCATATTGACCATTTTAGGATCGTTCGACATGTCCGGAGTCATTGTTTTTCATCCGAAAATTGATTTTTTGGAC
The DNA here is from genome assembly GCF_964263255.1 of Lissotriton vulgaris. NCBI lineage: Eukaryota > Metazoa > Chordata > Amphibia > Caudata > Salamandridae > Lissotriton > Lissotriton vulgaris. Next base: position 88,178 of record NW_028250005.1, read on the forward strand.
TGTACCAAAAATGATTCAAAATGTCAATTGGATCGTGCCTCATGTTGAATAACCACTTTTTAAACCCTCAGAGTGACCAAAATTGCAATTTTTACAGAGTTTTGCTTACTCAAAAGCTTCAATTTTGACCCGTTTCAGGCAGAGAAATGACTTTAAACACACTTATTTTAGTTGACAAAGTCATAATTCACATCCAACAGTCATTTACAGTCAAAAGATTAAATGTTAAAATTTCATCCATATTGACCATTTTGGGATCGTTCGACATGCCCGGAGTCATCGTTTTTCATCCGAAAATTGATTTTTTGGACTGTATCAAAAATGTTTCAAAATGTCAATTGGATCGTGCCTCATGTTGAATAACCACTTTTTAAACCCTCACAGTGACCAAAATTGCCATTTTAACAGAGTTTTGATTACTCAAAAGCTTCAATTTTGACCCCTTTGAGGCACAGAAACGACTTTAAACACACTTATTTTATTTGACAAAGTCATAATTCACATCCAACAGTCATTTAGAGTCAAAAGATTAAATGTTAAAATTTCATCCATATTGACCATTTTAGGATCGTTCCACATGTCCGGAGTCATTGTTTTTCATCCGAAAATTGATTTTTTGGACTGTACCAAAAATGATTCAAAATGTCAATTGGATCGTGGCTCATGTTGAATAACCACTTTTTAAACCCTCACAGTGACCAAAATTGCCATTTTTACAGAGTTTTGCTTACTCAAAAGCTTCAATTTTGACCCGTTTCAGGCACAGTAATGACTTTAAACACACTTATTTTAGTTGACAAAGTCATAATTCACATCCAACTGTCATTTACAGTCAAAAGATTAAATGTTAAAATTTCATCCATATTGACCATTTTGGGATAGTTCGACATGTCCGGAGTCATCGTTTTTCATCCGAAAATTGATTTTTTGGACTGTACCAAAAATGATTCAAAATGTCAATTGGATCGTGCCTCATGTTGAATAACCACTTTTTAAACCCTCACAGTGACCAAAATTGCCATTTTTACAGAGTTTTGCTTACTCAAAAGCTTCAATTTTGACCCGTTTCAGGCACAGAAATGACTTTAAACACACTTATTTTAGTTGACAAAGTCATAATTCACATCCAACAGTCATTTACAGTCAAAAGATTAAATGTTAAAATTTCATCCATATTGACCTTTTTGGGATCGTTCGACATGTCCGGAGTCATCGTTTTTCATCCGAAAATTGATTTTTTGGACTGTACCAAAAATGATTCAAAATGTCAATTGGATCGTGCCTCATGTTGAATAACCACTTTTTAAACCCTCACAGTGACCAAAATTGCCATTTTTACAGAGTTTTGCTTACTCAAAAGCTTCAATTTTGACCCGTTTCAGGCACAGAAATGACTTTAAACACACTTATTTTAGTTGACAAAGTCATAATTCACATCCAACAGTCATTTACAGTCAAAAGATTAAATGTTAAAATTTCATCCATTTTGACCTTTTTGGGATCGTTCGACATGTCCGGAGTCATCGTTTTTCATCCGAAAATTTATTTTTTGGACTGTACCAAAAATGATTCAAAATGTCAATTGGATCGTGCCTCATGTTGAATAACCACTTTTTAAACCCTCACAGTGACCAAAATTGCCATTTTTACAGAGTTTTGCTTACTCAAAAGCTTCAATTTTGACCCGTTGCAGGCACGGAAATGACTTTAAACACACTTATTTTAGCTGACAAAGTCACAATTCACATCCAACACTCATTTACAGTCAAAGGATTAAATGTTAAAATTTCATCATTATAGACCATTTTGGGAACGTTCGACAGGTCCGGAGTCATCGTTTTTCATCCGAAAATTGATTTTTTGAACTGTACCAAAAATGATTCAAAATGTCAATTGGATCGTGCCTCATGTTGAATAACCACTTTTTAAACCCTCAGAGTGAGCAAAATTGCCATTTTTACAGAGTTTTGCTTACTCAAAAGCTTCAATTTTGACCCGTTTCAGGCACAGAAATGACTTTAAACACACTTATTTTAGTTGACAAAGTCATAATTCACATCCAACAGTCATTTACAGTCAAAAGATTAAATGTTAAAATTTCATCCATATTGACCATTTTGGGATAGTTCGACATGTCCGGAGTCATCGTTTTTCATCCGAAAATTGATTTTTTGGACTGTACCAAAAATGATTCAAAATGTCAATTGGATCGTGCCTCATGTTGAATAACCACTTTTTAAACCCTCACAGTGACCAAAATTGCCATTTTTACAGAGTTTTGCTTACTCAAAAGCTTCAATTTTGACCCGTTTCAGGCACAGAAATGACTTTAAACACACTTATTTTAGTTGACAAAGTCATAATTCACATCCAACAGTCATTTACAGTCAAAAGATTAAATGTTAAAATTTCATCCATTTTGACCTTTTTGGGATCGTTCGACATGTCCGGAGTCATCGTTTTTCATCCGAAAATTGATTTTTTGGACTGTACCAAAAATGATTCAAAATGTCAATTGGATCGTGCCTCATGTTGAATAACCCCTTTTTAAACCCTCACAGTGACCAAAATTGCCATTTTTACAGAGTTTTGCTTACTCAAAAGCTTCAATTTTGACCCCTTTGAGGCACAGAAACGACTTTAAACACACTTATTTTAGTTGACAAAGTCATAATTCACATCCAACAGTCATTTAGAGTCAAAAGATTAAATGTTAAAATTTCATCATTATAGACCATTTTGGGAACGTTCGACAGGTCCGGAGTCATCGTTTTTCATCCGAAAATTTATTTTTTGGACTGTACCAAAAATGATTCAAAATGTCAATTGGATCGTGCCTCATGTTGAATAACCACTTTTTAAACCCTCAGAGTGACCAAAATTGCCATTTTTACAGAGTTTTGCTTACTCAAAAGCTTCAATTTTGACCCGTTTCAGGCACAGAAATGACTTTAAACACACTTATTTTTGTTGACAAAGTCATAATTCACATCCAACAGTCATTTACAGTCAAAAGATTAAATGTTAAAATTTCATCCATATTGACCATTTTGGGATAGTTCGACATGTCCGGAGTCATTGTTTTTCATCCGAAAATTGATTTTTTGGACTGTACCAAAAATGATTCAAAATGTCAATTGGATCGTGCCTCATGTTGAATAACCACTTTTTAAACCCTCACAGTGACCAAAATTGCCAATTTTACAGAGTTTTGCTTACTCAAAAGCTTCAATTTTGACCCGTTTCAGGCACAGAAATGACTTTAAACACACTTATTTTAGTTGACAAAGTCATAATTCACATCCAACAGTCATTTACAGTCAAAAGATTAAATGTTAAAATTTCATCCATATTGACCATTTTAGGATCGTTCGACATGTCCGGAGTCATTGTTTTTCATCCGAAAATTGATTTTTTGGACTGTACCAAAAATGATTCAAAATGTCAATTGGATCGTGCCTCATGTTGAATAACCACTTTTTAAACCCTCAGAGTGACCAAAATTGCCATTTTTACAGAGTTTTGCTTACTCAAAAGCTTCAATTTTGACCCGTTTCAGGCAGAGAAATGACTTTAAACACACTTATTTTAGTTGACAAAGTCATAATTCACATCCAACAGTCATTTACAGTCAAAAGATTAAATGTTAAAATTTCATCCATATTGACCATTTTGGGATCGTTCGACATGCCCGGAGTCATCGTTTTTCATCCGAAAATTCATTTTTTGGACTGTTTAAAAAATGTTTCAAAATGTCAATTGGATCGTGCCTCATGTTGAATAACCACTTTTTAAACCCTCACAGTGACCAAAATTGCCATTTTAACAGAGTTTTGATTACTCAAAAGCTTCAATTTTGACCCCTTTGAGGCACAGAAACGACTTTAAACACACTTATTTTATTTGACAAAGTCATAATTCACATCCAACAGTCATTTAGAGTCAAAAGATTAAATGTTAAAATTTCATCATTATAGACCATTTTGGGAACGTTCGACAGGTCCGGAGTCATCGTTTTTCATCCGAAAATTTATTTTTTGGACTGTACCAAAAATGATTCAAAATGTCAATTGGATCGTGCCTCATGTTGAATAACCACTTTTTAAACCCTCACACTGACCAAAATTGCCATTTTTACAGAGTTTTGCTTACTCAAAAGCTTCAATTTTGACCCGTTTCAGGCACAGAAATGACTTTAAACACACTTATTTTAGTTGACGAAGTCATAATTCACATCAAACAGTCATTTACAGTCAAAAGATTAAATGTTAAAATTTCATCCATTTTGACCATTTTGGGATCGTTCGACATGTCCGGAGTCATCGTTTTTCATCCGAAAATGGATTTTTTGGACTGTACCAAAAATGATTCAAAATGTCAATTGGATCGTGGCTCATGTTGAATAACCACTTTTTAAACCCTCACAGTGACCAAAATTGCCATTTTTACAGAGTTTTGCTTACTCAAAAGCTTCAATTTTGACCCGTTTCAGGCACAGTAATGACTTTAAACACACTTATTTTAGTTGACAAAGTCATAATTCACATCCAACTGTCATTTACAGTCAAAAGATTAAATGTTAAAATTTCATCCATATTGACCATTTTGGGATAGTTCGACATGTCCGGAGTCATCGTTTTTCACCCGAAAATTGATTTTTTGGACTGTACCAAAAATGATTCAAAATGTCAATTGGATCGTGCCTCATGTTGAATAACCACTTTTTAAACCCTCACAGTGACCAAAATTGCCATTTTTACAGAGTTTTGCTTACTCAAAAGCTTCAATTTTGACCCGTTTCAGGCACAGAAATGACTTTAAACACACTTATTTTAGTTGACAAAGTCATAATTCACATCCAACAGTCATTTACAGTCAAAAGATTAAATGTTAAAATTTCATCCATATTGACCTTTTTGGGATCGTTCGACATGTCCAGAGTCATCGTTTTTCATCCGAAAATTGATTTTTTGGAATGTACCAAAAATGATTCAAAATGTCAATTGGATCGTGCCTCATGTTGAATAACCACTTTTTAAACCCTCACAGTGACCAAAATTGCCATTTTTACAGAGTTTTGCTTACTCAAAAGCTTCAATTTTGATCCGTTTCAGGCACAGAAATGACTTTAAACACACTTATTTTAGTTGACAAAGTCATAATTCACATCCAACTGTCATTTACAGTCAAAAGATTAAATGTTAAAATTTCATCCATATTGACCATTTTGGGATAGTTCGACATGTCCGGAGTCATCGTTTTTCATCCGAAAATTGATTTTTTGGACTGTACCAAAAATGATTCAAAATGTCAATTGGATCATGCCTCATGTTGAATAACCACTTTTTAAACCCTCACAGTGACCAAAATTGCCATTTTTACAGAGTTTTGCTTACTCAAAAGCTTCAATTTTGACCCGTTTCAGGCACAGAAATGACTTTAAACACACTTATTTTAGTTGACAAAGTCATAATTCACATCCAACAGTCATTTACAGTCAAAAGATTAAATGTTAAAATTTCATCCATATTGACCTTTTTGGGATCGTTCGACATGTCCGGAGTCATCGTTTTTCATCCGAAAATTGATTTTTTGGACTGTACCAAAAATGATTCAAAATGTCAATTGGATCGTGCCTCATGTTGAATAACCACTTTTTAAACCCTCACAGTGACCAAAATTGCCATTTTTACAGAGTTTTGCTTACTCAAAAGCTTCAATTTTGACCCGTTTCAGGCACAGAAATGACTTTAAACACACTTATTTTAGTTGACAAAGTCATAATTCACATCCAACAGTCATTTACAGTCAAAAGATTAAATGTTAAAATTTCATCCATTTTGACCTTTTTGGGATCGTTCGACATGTCCGGAGTCATCGTTTTTCATCCGAAAATTTATTTTTTGGACTGTACCAAAAATGATTCAAAATGTCAATTGGATCGTGCCTCATGTTGAATAACCACTTTTTAAACCCTCACAGTGACCAAAATTGCCATTTTTACAGAGTTTTGCTTACTCAAAAGCTTCAATTTTGACCCGTTGCAGGCACGGAAATGACTTTAAACACACTTATTTTAGCTGACAAAGTCACAATTCACATCCAACAGTCATTTACAGTCAAAAGATTAAATGTTAAAATTTCATCATTATAGACCATTTTGGGAACGTTCGACAGGTCCGGAGTCATCGTTTTTCATCCGAAAATTGATTTTTTGAACTGTACCAAAAATGATTCAAAATGTCAATTGGATCGTGCCTCATGTTGAATAACCACTTTTTAAACCCTCAGAGTGAGCAAAATTGCCATTTTTACAGAGTTTTGCTTACTCAAAAGCTTCAATTTTGACCCGTTTCAGGCACAGAAATGACTTTAAACACACTTATTTTAGTTGACAAAGTCATAATTCACATCCAACAGTCATTTACAGTCAAAAGATTAAATGTTAAAATTTCATCCATATTGACCATTTTGGGATAGTTCGACATGTCGGAGTCATCGTTTTTCATCCGAAAATTTATTTTTTGGACTGTACCAAAAATGATTCAAAATGTCAATTGGATCGTGCCTCATGTTGAATAACCACTTTTTAAACCCTCACAGTGACCAAAATTGCCATTTTAACAGAGTTTTGCTTACTCAAAAGCTTCAATTTTGACCCGTTTCAGGCACAGAAATGACTTTAAACACACTTATTTTAGTTGACAAAGTCATAATTCACATCCAACAGTCATTTACAGTCAAAAGATTGAATGTTAAAATTTCATCCATATTGACCATTTTGGGATAGTTCAACATGTCCGGAGTCATCATTTTTCATCCGAAAATTGATTTTTTGGACTGTACCAAAAATGATTCAAAATGTCAATTGGATCGTGGCTCATGTTGAATAACCACTTTTTAAACCCTCACAGTGACCAAAATTGCCATTTTTACAGAGTTTTGCTTACTCAAAAGCTTCAATTTTGACCCGTTTCAGGCACAGAAATGACTTTAAACACACTTATTTTAGTTGACAAAGTCATAATTCACATCCAACAGTCATTTACAGTCAAAAGATTAAATGTTAAAATTTCATCCATTTTGACCTTTTTGGGATCGTTCGACATGTCCGGAGTCATCGTTTTTCATCCGAAAATTTATTTTTTGGACTGTACCAAAAATGATTCAAAATGTCAATTGGATCGTGCCTCATGTTGAATAACCACTTTTTAAACCCTCACAGTGACCAAAATTGCCATTTTTACAGAGTTTTGCTTACTCAAAAGCTTCAATTTTGACCAGTTGCAGGCACGGAAATGACTTTAAACACACTTATTTTAGCTGACAAAGTCACAATTCACATCCAACAGTCATTTACAGTCAAAAGATTAAATGTTAAAATTTCATCATTATAGACCATTTTGGGAACGTTCGACAGGTCCGGAGTCATCGTTTTTCATCCGAAAATTGATTTTTTGAACTGTACCAAAAATGATTCAAAATGTCAATTGGATCGTGCCTCATGTTGAATAACCACTTTTTAAACCCTCAGAGTGAGCAAAATTGCCATTTTTACAGAGTTTTGCTTACTCAAAAGCTTCAATTTTGACCCGTTTCAGGCACAGAAATGACTTTAAACACACTTATTTTAGTTGACAAAGTCATAATTCACATCCAACAGTCATTTACAGTCAAAAGATTAAATGTTAAAATTTCATCCATATTGACCATTTTGGGATAGTTCGACATGTCCGGAGTCATCGTTTTTCATCCGAAAATTGATTTTTTGGACTGTACCAAAAATGATTCAAAATGTCAATTGGATCGTGCCTCATGTTGAATAACCACTTTTTAAACCCTCACAGTGACCAAAATTGCCATTTTTACAGAGTTTTGCTTACTCAAAAGCTTCAATTTTGACCCGTTTCAGGCACAGAAATGACTTTAAACACACTTATTTTAGTTGACAAAGTCATAATTCACATCCAACAGTCATTTACAGACAAAAGATTAAATGTTAAAATTTCATCCATTTTGACCTTTTTGGGATCGTTCGACATGTCCGGAGTCATCGTTTTTCATCCGAAAATTGATTTTTTGGACTGTACCAAAAATGATTCAAAATGTCAATTGGATCGTGCCTCATGTTGAATAACCACTTTTTAAACCCTCACAGTGACCAAAATTGCCATTTTTACAGAGTTTTGCTTACTCAAAAACTTCAATTTTGACCCCTTTGAGGCACAGAAACGACTTTAAACACACTTATTTTAGTTGACAAAGTCATAATTCACATCCAACAGTCATTTAGAGTCAAAAGATTAAATGTTAAAATTTCATCATTATAGACCATTTTGGGAACGTTCGACAGGTCCGGAGTCATCGTTTTTCATCCGAAAATTTATTTTTTGGACTGTACCAAAAATGATTCAAAATGTCAATTGGATCGTGCCTCATGTTGAATAACCACTTTTTAAACCCTCAGAGTGACCAAAATTGCCATTTTTACAGAGTTTTGCTTACTCAAAAGCTTCAATTTTGACCCGTTTCAGGCACAGAAATGACTTTAAACACACTTATTTTTGTTGACAAAGTCATAATTCACATCCAACAGTCATTTACAGTCAAAAGATTAAATGTTAAAATTTCATCCATATTGACCATTTTGGGATAGTTCGACATGTCCGGAGTCATTGTTTTTCATCCGAAAATTGATTTTTTGGACTGTACCAAAAATGATTCAAAATGTCAATTGGATCGTGCCTCATGTTGAATAACCACTTTTTAAACCCTCACAGTGACCAAAATTGCCAATTTTACAGAGTTTTGCTTACTCAAAAGCTTCAATTTTGACCCGTTTCAGGCACAGAAATGACTTTAAACACACTTATTTTAGTTGACAAAGTCATAATTCACATCCAACAGTCATTTACAGTCAAAAGATTAAATGTTAAAATTTCATCCATATTGACCATTTTAGGATCGTTCGACATGTCCGGAGTCATTGTTTTTCATCCGAAAATTGATTTTTTGGACTGTACCAAAAATGATTCAAAATGTCAATTGGATCGTGCCTCATGTTGAATAACCACTTTTTAAACCCTCAGAGTGACCAAAATTGCCATTTTTACAGAGTTTTGCTTACTCAAAAGCTTCAATTTTGACCCGTTTCAGGCAGAGAAATGACTTTAAACACACTTATTTTAGTTGACAAAGTCATAATTCACATCCAACAGTCATTTACAGTCAAAAGATTAAATGTTAAAATTTCATCCATATTGACCATTTTGGGATCGTTCGACATGCCCGGAGTCATCGTTTTTCATCCGAAAATTTATTTTTTGGACTGTACCAAAAATGATTCAAAATGTCAATTGGATCGTGCCTCATGTTGAATAACCACTTTTTAAACCCTCACAGTGACCAAAATTGCCATTTTTACAGAGTTTTGCTTACTCAAAAGCTTCAATTTTGACCCGTTTCAGGCACAGAAATGACTTTAAACACACCTATTTTAGTTGACAAAGTCATAATTCACATCCAACAGTCATTTACAGTCAAAAGATTAAATGTTAAAATTTCATCCATTTTGACCATTTTGGGATCGTTCGACATGTCCGGAGTCATCGTTTTTCATCCGAAAATGGATTTTTTGGACTGTACCAAAAATGATTCAAAATGTCAATTGGATCGTGCCTCATGTTGAATAACCACTTTTTAAACCCTCACACTGACCAAAATTGCCATTTTTACAGAGTTTTGCTTACTCAAAAGCTTCAATTTTGACCCGTTTCAGGCACAGTAATGACTTTAAACACACTTATTTTAGTTGACAAAGTCATAATTCACATCCAACTGTCATTTACAGTCAAAAGATTAAATGTTAAAATTTCATCCATTTTGACCATTTTGGGATAGTTCGACATGTCCGGAGTCATCGTTTTTCATCCGAAAATTGATTTTTTGGACTGTACCAAAAATGATTCAAAATGTCAATTGGATCGTGCCTTATGTTGAATAACCACTTTTTAAACCCTCACAGTGACCAAAATTGCCATTTTTACAGAGTTTTGCTTACTCAAAAGCTTCAATTTTGACCCGTTTCAGGCACAGAAATGACTTTAAACACACTTATTTTAGTTGACAAAGTCATAATTCACATCCAACAGTCATTTACAGTCAAAAGATTAAATGTTAAAATTTCATCCATATTGACCTTTTTGGGATCGTTCGACATGTCCAGAGTCATCGTTTTTCATCCGAAAATTGATTTTTTGGAATGTACCAAAAATGATTCAAAATGTCAATTGGATCGTGCCTCATGTTGAATAACCACTTTTTAAACCCTCACAGTGACCAAAATTGCCATTTTTACAGAGTTTTGCTTACTCAAAAGCTTCAATTTTGACCCGTTTCAGGCACAGAAATGACTTTAAACACACTTATTTTAGTTGACAAAGTCATAATTCACATCCAACTGTCATTTACAGTCAAAAGATTAAATGTTAAAATTTCATCCATATTGACCATTTTGGGATAGTTCGACATGTCCGGAGTCATCGTTTTTCATCCGAAAATTGATTTTTTGGACTGTACCAAAAATGATTCAAAATGTCAATTGGATCGTGCCTCATGTTGAATAACCACTTTTTAAACCCTCACAGTGACCAAAATTGCCATTTTTACAGAGTTTTGCTTACTCAAAAGCTTCAATTTTGACCCGTTTCAGGCACAGAAATGACTTTAAACACACTTATTTTAGTTGACAAAGTCATAATTCACATCCAACAGTCATTTACAGTCAAAAGATTAAATGTTAAAATTTCATCCATATTGACCTTTTTGGGATCGTTCGACATGTCCGGAGTCATCGTTTTTCATCCGAAAATTGATTTTTTGGACTGTACCAAAAATGATTCAAAATGTCAATTGGATCGTGCCTCATGTTGAATAACCACTTTTTAAACCCTCACAGTGACCAAAATTGCCATTTTTACAGAGTTTTGCTTACTCAAAAGCTTCAATTTTGACCCGTTTCAGGCACAGAAATTACTTTAAACACACTTATTTTAGTTGACAAAGTCATAATTCACATCCAACAGTCATTTACAGTCAAAAGATTAAATGTTAAAATTTCATCCATTTTGACCTTTTTGGGATCGTTCGACATGTCCGGAGTCATTGTTTTTCATCCGAAAATTTATTTTTTGGACTGTACCAAAAATGATTCAAAATGTCAATTGGATCGTGCCTCATGTTGAATAACCACTTTTTAAACCCTCACAGTGACCAAAATTGCCATTTTTACAGAGTTTTGCTTACTCAAAAGCTTCAATTTTGACCCGTTGCAGGCACGGAAATGACTTTAAACACACTTATTTTAGCTGACAAAGTCACAATTCACATCCAACAGTCATTTACAGTCAAAAGATTAAATGTTAAAATTTCATCCATATTGACCATTTTGGGATAGTTCGACATGTCGGAGTCATCGTTTTTCATCCGAAAATTTATTTTTTGGACTGTACCAAAAATGATTCAAAATGTCAATTGGATCGTGCCTCATGTTGAATAACCACTTTTTAAACCCTCACAGTGACCAAAATTGCCATTTTAACAGAGTTTTGCTTACTCAAAAGCTTCAATTTTGACCCGTTTCAGGCACAGAAATGACTTTAAACACACTTATTTTAGTTGACAAAGTCATAATTCACATCCAACAGTCATTTACAGTCAAAAGATTGAATGTTAAAATTTCATCCATATTGACCATTTTGGGATAGTTCAACATGTCCGGAGTCATCATTTTTCATCCGAAAATTTATTTTTTGGACTGTACCAAAAATGATTCAAAATGTCAATTGGATCGTGGCTCATGTTGAATAACCACTTTTTAAACCCTCACAGTGACCAAAATTGCCATTTTTACAGAGTTTTGCTTACTCAAAAGCTTCAATTTTGACCCGTTTCAGGCACAGTAATGACTTTAAACACACTTATTTTAGTTGACAAAGTCATAATTCACATCCAACTGTCATTTACAGTCAAAAGATTAAATGTTAAAATTTCATCCATATTGACCATTTTGGGATAGTTCGACATGTCCGGAGTCATCGTTTTTCATCCGAAAATTGATTTTTTGGACTGTACCAAAAATGATTCAAAATGTCAATTGGATCGTGCCTCATGTTGAATAACCACTTTTTAAACCCTCACAGTGACCAAAATTGCCATTTTTACAGAGTTTTGCTTACTCAAAAGCTTCAATTTTGACCCGTTTCAGGCACAGAAATGACTTTAAACACACTTATTTTAGTTGACAAAGTCATAATTCACATCCAACAGTCATTTACAGTCAAAAGATTAAATGTTAAAATTTCATCCATTTTGACCTTTTTGGGATCGTTCGACATGTCCGGAGTCATCGTTTTTCATCCGAAAATTGATTTTTTGGACTGTACCAAAAATGATTCAAAATGTCAATTGGATCGTGCCTCATGTTGAATAACCACTTTTTAAACCCTCAGAGTGACCAAAATTGCCATTTTTACAGAGTTTTGCTTACTCAAAAGCTTCAATTTTGACCCGTTTCAGGCACAGAAATGACTTTAAACACACTTATTTTAGTTGACAAAGTCATAATTCACATCCAACAGTCATTTACAGTCAAAAGATTAAATGTTAAAATTTCATCCATATTGACCATTTTGGGATAGTTCGACATGTCCGGAGTCATTGTTTTTCATCCGAAAATTGATTTTTTGGACTGTACCAAAAATGATTCAAAATGTCAATTGGATCGTGCCTCATGTTGAATAACCACTTTTTAAACCCTCACAGTGACCAAAATTGCCAATTTTACAGAGTTTTGCTTACTCAAAAGCTTCAATTTTGACCCGTTTCAGGCAGAGAAATGACTTTAAACACACTTATTTTAGTTGACAAAGTCATAATTCACATCCAACAGTGATTTACAGTCAAAAGATTAAATGTTAAAATTTCATCCATATTGACCATTTTGGGATCGTTCGACATGCCCGGAGTCATCGTTTTTCATCCGAAAATTGATTTTTTGGACTGTTTAAAAAATGTTTCAAAATGTCAATTGGATCGTGCCTCATGTTGAATAACCACTTTTTAAACCCTCACAGTGACCAAAATTGCCATTTTAACAGAGTTTTGATTACTCAAAAGCTTCAATTTTGACCCCTTTGAGGCACAGAAACGACTTTAAACACACTTATTTTATTTGACAAAGTCATAATTCACATCCAACAGTCATTTAGAGTCAAAAGATTAAATGTTAAAATTTCATCATTATAGACCATTTTGGGAACGTTCGACAGGTCCGGAGTCATCGTTTTTCATCCGAAAATTTATTTTTTGGACTGTACCAAAAATGATTCAAAATGTCAATTGGATCGTGCCTCATGTTGAATAACCACTTTTTAAACCCTCACAGTGACCAAAATTGCCATTTTTACAGAGTTTTGCTTACTCAAAAGCTTCAATTTTGACCCGTTTCAGGCACAGAAATGACTTTAAACACACCTATTTTAGTTGACAAAGTCATAATTCACATCCAACAGTCATTTACAGTCAAAAGATTAAATGTTAAAATTTCATCCATTTTGACCATTTTGGGATCGTTCGACATGTCCGGAGTCATCGTTTTTCATCCGAAAATGGATTTTTTGGACTGTACCAAAAATGATTCAAAATGTCAATTGGATCGTGCCTCATGTTGAATAACCACTTTTTAAACCCTCACACTGACCAAAATTGCCATTTTTACAGAGTTTTGCTTACTCAAAAGCTTCAATTTTGACCCGTTTCAGGCACAGAAATGACTTTAAACACACTTATTTTAGTTGACGAAGTCATAATTCACATCAAACAGTCATTTACAGTCAAAAGATTAAATGTTAAAATTTCATCCATTTTGACCATTTTGGGATCGTTCGACATGTCCGGAGTCATCGTTTTTCATCCGAAAATTGATTTTTTGGACTGTACCAAAAATGATTCAAAATGTAAATTGGATCGTGCCTCATGTTGAATAACCACTTTTTAAACCCTCAGAGTGACCAAAATTGCCATTTTTACAGAGTTTTCCTTACTCAAAAGCTTCAATTTTGACCCGTTGCAGGCACGGAAATGACTTTAAACACACTTATTTTAACTGACAAAGTCACAATTCACATCCAACAGTCATTTACAGTCAAAAGATTAAATGTTAAAATTTCATCATTATAGACCATTTTGGGAACGTTCGACAGGTCCGGAGTCATCGTTTTTCATCAGAAAATTGATTTTTTGAACTGTACCAAAAATGATTCAAAATGTCAATTGGATCGTGCCTCATGTTGAATAACCACTTTTTAAACCCTCAGAGTGAGCAAAATTGCCATTTTTACAGAGTTTTGCTTACTCAAAAGCTTCAATTTTGACCCGTTGCAGGCACAGAAATGACTTTAAACACACTTATTTTAACTGACAAAGTCACAATTCACATCCAACAGTCATTTACAGTCAAAAGATTAAATGTTAAAATTTCATCATTATAGACCATTTTGGGAACGTTCGACAGGTCCGGAGTCATCGTTTTTCATCAGAAAATTGATTTTTTGAACTGTACCAAAAATGATTCAAAATGTCAATTGGATCGTGCCTCATGTTGAATAACCACTTTTTAAACCCTCACAGTGACCAAAATTGCCATTTTAACAGAGTTTTGCTTACTCAAAAGCTTCAATTTTGACCCGTTTCAGGCACAGAAATGACTTTAAACACACTTATTTTAGTTGATAAAGTCATAATTCACATCCAACAGTCATTTACAGTCAAAAGATTGAATGTTAAAATTTCATCCATATTGACCATTTTGGGATAGTTCAACATGTCCGGAGTCATCGTTTTTCATCCGAAAATTGATTTTTTGGACTGTACCAAAAATGATTCAAAATGTCAATTGGATCGTGCCTCATGTTGAATAACCACTTTTTAAACCCTCACAGTGACCAAAATTGCCAATTTTACAGAGTTTTGCTTACTCAAAAGCTTCAATTTTGACCCGTTTCAGGCACAGAAATGACTTTAAACACACTTATTTTTAGTTGACAAAGTAATAATTCACATCCAACAGTCATTTACAGTCAAAAGATTAAATGTTAAAATTTCATCCATTTTGACCTTTTTGGGATCGTTCGACATGTCCGGAGTCATCGTTTTTCATCCGAAAATTGATTTTTTGGACTGTACCAAAAATGATTCAAAATGTCAATTGGATCGTGCCTCATGTTGAATAACCACTTTTTAAACCCTCACAGTGACCAAAATTGCCAATTTTACAGAGTTTTGCTTACTCAAAAGCTTCAATTTTGACCCGTTTCAGGCACAGAAATGACTTTAAACACACTTATTTTTAGTTGACAAAGTCATAATTCACATCCAACAGTCATTTACAGTCAAAAGATTAAATGTTAAAATTTCATCCATATTGACCATTTTAGGATCGTTCGACATGTCCGGAGTCATTGTTTTTCATCCGAAAATTGATTTTTTGGACTGTACCAAAAATGATTCAAAATGTCAATTGGATCGTGCCTCATGTTGAATAACCACTTTTTAAACCCTCAGAGTGACCAAAATTGCCATTTTTACAGAGTTTTGCTTACTCAAAAGCTTCAATTTTGACCCGTTTCAGGCAGAGAAATGACTTTAAACACACTTATTTTAGTTGACAAAGTCATAATTCACATCCAACAGTCATTTACAGTCAAAAGATTAAATGTTAAAATTTCATCCATATTGACCATTTTGGGATCGTTCGACATGCCCGGAGTCATCGTTTTTCATCCGAAAATTGATTTTTTGGACTGTATCAAAAATGTTTCAAAATGTCAATTGGATCGTGCCTTATGTTGAATAACCACTTTTTAAACCCTCACAGTGACCAAAATTGCCATTTTAACAGAGTTTTGATTACTCAAAAGCTTCAATTTTGACCCCTTTGAGGCACAGAAACGACTTTAAACACACTTATTTTATTTGACAAAGTCATAATTCACATCCAACAGTCATTTAGAGTCAAAAGATTAAATGTTAAAATTTCATCATTATAGACCATTTTGGGAACGTTCGACAGGTCCGGAGTCATCGTTTTTCATCCGAAAATTTATTTTTTGGACTGTACCAAAAATGATTCAAAATGTCAATTGGATCGTGCCTCATGTTGAATAACCACTTTTTAAACCCTCACAGTGACCAAAATTGCCATTTTTACAGAGTTTTGCTTACTCAAAAGCTTCAATTTTGACCCGTTTCAGGCACAGAAATGACTTTAAACACACTTATTTTAGTTGACAAAGTCATAATTCACATCCAACAGTCATTTACAGTCAAAAGATTAAATGTTAAAATTTCATCCATTTTGACCATTTTGGGATCGTTCGACATGTCCGGAGTCATCGTTTTTCATCCGAAAATGGATTTTTTGGACTGTACCAAAAATGATTCAAAATGTCAATTGGATCGTGCCTCATGTTGAATAACCACTTTTTAAACCCTCACACTGACCAAAATTGCCATTTTTACAGAGTTTTGCTTACTCAAAAGCTTCAATTTTGACCCGTTTCAGGCACAGAAATGACTTTAAACACACTTATTTTAGTTGACAAAGTCATAATTCACATCAAACAGTCATTTACAGTCAAAAGATTAAATGTTAAAATTTCATCCATTTTGACCATTTTGGGATCGTTCGACATGTCCGGAGTCATCGTTTTTCATCCGAAAATTGATTTTTTGGACTGTACCAAAAATGATTCAAAATGTCAATTGGATCGTGCCTCATGTTGAATAACCACTTTTTAAACCCTCAGAGTAACCAAAATTGCCATTTTTACAGAGTTTTGCTTACTCAAAAGCTTCAATTTTGACCCGTTTCAGGCACAGAAATGACTTTAAACACACTTATTTTAGTTGACAAAGTCATAATTCACATCCAACAGTCATTTACAGTCAAAAGATTAAATGTTAAAATTTCATCCATATTGACCATTTTGGGATAGTTCAACATGTCCGGAGTCATCGTTTTTCATCCGAAAATTGATTTTTTGGACTGTACCAAAAATGATTCAAAATGTCAATTGGATCGTGGCTCATGTTGAATAACCACTTTTTAAACCCTCACAGTGACCAAAATTGCCATTTTTACAGAGTTTTGCTTACTCAAAAGCTTCAATTTTGACCCGTTTCAGGCACAGTAATGACTTTAAACACACTTATTTTAGTTGACAAAGTCATAATTCACATCCAACAGTCATTTACAGTCAAAAGATTAAATGTTAAAATTTCATCCATTTTGACCTTTTTGGGATCGTTCGACATGTCCGGAGTCATCGTTTTTCATCCGAAAATTGATTTTTTGGACTGTACCAAAAATTATTCAAAATGTCAATTGGATCGTGCCTCATGTTGAATAACCACTTTTTAAACCCTCACAGTGACCAAAATTGCCATTTTTACAGAGTTTTGCTTACTCAAAAGCTTCAATTTTGACCCGTTTCAGGCACAGAAATGACTTTAAACACACTTATTTTAGTTGACAAAGTCATAATTCACATCCAACAGTCATTTACAGTCAAAAGATTAAATGTTAAAATTTCATCCATATTGACCTTTTTGGGATCGTTCGACATGTCCAGAGTCATCGTTTTTCATCCGAAAATTGATTTTTTGGAATGTACCAAAAATGATTCAAAATGTCAATTGGATCGTGCCTCATGTTGAATAACCACTTTTTAAACCCTCACAGTGACCAAAATTGCCATTTTTACAGAGTTTTGCTTACTCAAAAGCTTCAATTTTGACCCGTTTCAGGCACAGAAATGACTTTAAACACACTTATTTTAGTTGACAAAGTCATAATTCACATCCAACTGTCATTTACAGTCAAAAGATTAAATGTTAAAATTTCATCCATATTGACCATTTTGGGATAGTTCGACATGTCCGGAGTCATCGTTTTTCATCCGAAAATTGATTTTTTGGACTGTACCAAAAATGATTAAAAATGTCAATTGGATCGTGCCTCATGTTGAATAACCACTTTTTAAACCCTCACAGTGACCAAAATTGCCATTTTTACAGAGTTTTGCTTACTCAAAAGCTTCAATTTTGACCCGTTTCAGGCACAGAAATGACTTTAAACACACTTATTTTAGTTGACAAAGTCATAATTCACATCCAACAGTCATTTACAGTCAAAAGATTAAATGTTAAAATTTCATCCATATTGACCTTTTTGGGATCGTTCGACATGTCCGGAGTCATCGTTTTTCATCCGAAAATTGATTTTTTGGACTGTACCAAAAATGATTCAAAATGTCAATTGGATCGTGCCTCATGTTGAATAACCACTTTTTAAACCCTCACAGTGACCAAAATTGCCATTTTTACAGAGTTTTGCTTACTCAAAAGCTTCAATTTTGACCCGTTTCAGGCACAGAAATTACTTTAAACACACTTATTTTAGTTGACAAAGTCATAATTCACATCCAACAGTCATTTACAGTCAAAAGATTAAATGTTAAAATTTCATCCATTTTGACCTTTTTGGGATCGTTCGACATGTCCGGAGTCATTGTTTTTCATCCGAAAATTTATTTTTTGGACTGTACCAAAAATGATTCAAAATGTCAATTGGATCGTGCCTCATGTTGAATAACCACTTTTTAAACCCTCACAGTGACCAAAATTGCCATTTTTACAGAGTTTTGCTTACTCAAAAGCTTCAATTTTGACCCGTTGCAGGCACGGAAATGACTTTAAACACACTTATTTTAGCTGACAAAGTCACAATTCACATCCAACAGTCATTTACAGTCAAAAGATTAAATGTTAAAATTTCATCATTATAGACCATTTTGGGAACGTTCGACAGGTCCGGAGTCATCGTTTTTCATCCGAAAATTGATTTTTTGAACTGTACCAAAAATGATTCAAAATGTCAATTGGATCGTGCCTCATGTTGAATAACCACTTTTTAAACCCTCAGAGTGAGCAAAATTGCCATTTTTACAGAGTTTTGCTTACTCAAAAGCTTCAATTTTGACCCGTTTCAGGCACAGAAATGACTTTAAACACACTTATTTTAGTTGACAAAGTCATAATTCACATCCAACAGTCATTTACAGTCAAAAGATTAAATGTTAAAATTTCATCCATATTGACCATTTTGGGATAGTTCGACATGTCGGAGTCATCGTTTTTCATCCGAAAATTTATTTTTTGGACTGTACCAAAAATGATTCAAAATGTCAATTGGATCGTGCCTCATGTTGAATAACCACTTTTTAAACCCTCACAGTGACCAAAATTGCCATTTTAACAGAGTTTTGCTTACTCAAAAGCTTCAATTTTGACCCGTTTCAGGCACAGAAATGACTTTAAACACACTTATTTTAGTTGACAAAGTCATAATTCACATCCAACAGTCATTTACAGTCAAAAGATTGAATGTTAAAATTTCATCCATATTGACCATTTTGGGATAGTTCAACATGTCCGGAGTCATCATTTTTCATCCGAAAATTTATTTTTTGGACTGTACCAAAAATGATTCAAAATGTCAATTGGATCGTGGCTCATGTTGAATAACCACTTTTTAAACCCTCACAGTGACCAAAATTGCCATTTTTACAGAGTTTTGCTTACTCAAAAGCTTCAATTTGGACCCGTTTCAGGCACAGTAATGACTTTAAACACACTTATTTTAGTTGACAAAGTCATAATTCACATCCAACTGTCATTTACAGTCAAAAGATTAAATGTTAAAATTTCATCCATATTGACCATTTTGGGATAGTTCGACATGTCCGGAGTCATCGTTTTTCATCCGAAAATTGATTTTTTGGACTGTACCAAAAATGATTCAAAATGTCAATTGGATCGTGCCTCATGTTGAATAACCACTTTTTAAACCCTCACAGTGACCAAAATTGCCATTTTTACAGAGTTTTGCTTACTCAAAAGCTTCAATTTTGACCCGTTTCAGGCACAGAAATGACTTTAAACACACTTATTTTAGTTGACAAAGTCATAATTCACATCCAACAGTCATTTACAGTCAAAAGATTAAATGTTAAAATTTCATCCATTTTGACCTTTTTGGGATCGTTCGACATGTCCGGAGTCATCGTTTTTCATCCGAAAATTGATTTTTTGGACTGTACCAAAAATGATTCAAAATGTCAATTGGATCGTGCCTCATGTTGAATAACCACTTTTTAAACCCTCAGAGTGACCAAAATTGCCATTTTTACAGAGTTTTGCTTACTCAAAAGCTTCAATTTTGACCCGTTTCAGGCACAGAAATGACTTTAAACACACTTATTTTAGTTGACAAAGTCATAATTCACATCCAACAGTCATTTACAGTCAAAAGATTAAATGTTAAAATTTCATCCATATTGACCATTTTGGGATAGTTCGACATGTCCGGAGTCATTGTTTTTCATCCGAAAATTGATTTTTTGGACTGTACCAAAAATGATTCAAAATGTCAATTGGATCGTGCCTCATGTTGAATAACCACTTTTTAAACCCTCACAGTGACCAAAATTGCCAATTTTACAGAGTTTTGCTTACTCAAAAGCTTCAATTTTGACCCGTTTCAGGCAGAGAAATGACTTTAAACACACTTATTTTAGTTGACAAAGTCATAATTCACATCCAACAGTGATTTACAGTCAAAAGATTAAATGTTAAAATTTCATCCATATTGACCATTTTGGGATCGTTCGACATGCCCGGAGTCATCGTTTTTCATCCGAAAATTGATTTTTTGGACTGTTTAAAAAATGTTTCAAAATGTCAATTGGATCGTGCCTCATGTTGAATAACCACTTTTTAAACCCTCACAGTGACCAAAATTGCCATTTTAACAGAGTTTTGATTACTCAAAAGCTTCAATTTTGACCACTTTGAGGCACAGAAACGACTTTAAACACACTTATTTTATTTGACAAAGTCATAATTCACATCCAACAGTCATTTAGAGTCAAAAGATTAAATGTTAAAATTTCATCATTATAGACCATTTTGGGAACGTTCGACAGGTCCGGAGTCATCGTTTTTCATCCGAAAATTTATTTTTTGGACTGTACCAAAAATGATTCAAAATGTCAATTGGATCGTGCCTCATGTTGAATAACCACTTTTTAAACCCTCACAGTGACCAAAATTGCCATTTTTACAGAGTTTTGCTTACTCAAAAGCTTCAATTTTGACCCGTTTCAGGCACAGAAATGACTTTAAACACACCTATTTTAGTTGACAAAGTCATAATTCACATCCAACAGTCATTTACAGTCAAAAGATTAAATGTTAAAATTTCATCCATTTTGACCATTTTGGGATCGTTCGACATGTCCGGAGTCATCGTTTTTCATCCGAAAATGGATTTTTTGGACTGTACCAAAAATGATTCAAAATGTCAATTGGATCGTGCCTCATGTTGAATAACCACTTTTTAAACCCTCACACTGACCAAAATTGCCATTTTTACAGAGTTTTGCTTACTCAAAAGCTTCAATTTTGACCCGTTTCAGGCACAGAAATGACTTTAAACACACTTATTTTAGTTGACGAAGTCATAATTCACATCAAACAGTCATTTACAGTCAAAAGATTAAATGTTAAAATTTCATCCATTTTGACCATTTTGGGATCGTTCGACATGTCCGGAGTCATCGTTTTTCATCCGAAAATTGATTTTTTGGACTGTACCAAAAATGATTCAAAATGTAAATTGGATCGTGCCTCATGTTGAATAACCACTTTTTAAACCCTCAGAGTGACCAAAATTGCCATTTTTACAGAGTTTTCCTTACTCAAAAGCTTCAATTTTGACCCGTTGCAGGCACGGAAATGACTTTAAACACACTTATTTTAACTGACAAAGTCACAATTCACATCCAACAGTCATTTACAGTCAAAAGATTAAATGTTAAAATTTCATCATTATAGACCATTTTGGGAACGTTCGACAGGTCCGGAGTCATCGTTTTTCATCAGAAAATTGATTTTTTGAACTGTACCAAAAATGATTCAAAATGTCAATTGGATCGTGCCTCATGTTGAATAACCACTTTTTAAACCCTCAGAGTGAGCAAAATTGCCATTTTTACAGAGTTTTGCTTACTCAAAAGCTTCAATTTTGACCCGTTGCAGGCACAGAAATGACTTTAAACACACTTATTTTAACTGACAAAGTCACAATTCACATCCAACAGTCATTTACAGTCAAAAGATTAAATGTTAAAATTTCATCATTATAGACCATTTTGGGAACGTTCGACAGGTCCGGAGTCATCGTTTTTCATCAGAAAATTGATTTTTTGAACTGTACCAAAAATGATTCAAAATGTCAATTGGATCGTGCCTCATGTTGAATAACCACTTTTTAAACCCTCACAGTGACCAAAATTGCCATTTTAACAGAGTTTTGCTTACTCAAAAGCTTCAATTTTGACCCGTTTCAGGCACAGAAATGACTTTAAACACACTTATTTTAGTTGATAAAGTCATAATTCACATCCAACAGTCATTTACAGTCAAAAGATTGAATGTTAAAATTTCATCCATATTGACCATTTTGGGATAGTTCAACATGTCCGGAGTCATCGTTTTTCATCCGAAAATTGATTTTTTGGACTGTACCAAAAATGATTCAAAATGTCAATTGGATCGTGCCTCATGTTGAATAACCACTTTTTAAACCCTCACAGTGACCAAAATTGCCAATTTTACAGAGTTTTGCTTACTCAAAAGCTTCAATTTTGACCCGTTTCAGGCACAGAAATGACTTTAAACACACTTATTTTTAGTTGACAAAGTAATAATTCACATCCAACAGTCATTTACAGTCAAAAGATTAAATGTTAAAATTTCATCCATTTTGACCTTTTTGGGATCGTTCGACATGTCCGGAGTCATCGTTTTTCATCCGAAAATTGATTTTTTGGACTGTACCAAAAATGATTCAAAATGTCAATTGGATCGTGCCTCATGTTGAATAACCACTTTTTAAACCCTCACAGTGACCAAAATTGCCAATTTTACAGAGTTTTGCTTACTCAAAAGCTTCAATTTTGACCCGTTTCAGGCACAGAAATGACTTTAAACACACTTATTTTTAGTTGACAAAGTCATAATTCACATCCAACAGTCATTTACAGTCAAAAGATTAAATGTTAAAATTTCATCCATATTGACCATTTTAGGATCGTTCGACATGTCCGGAGTCATTGTTTTTCATCCGAAAATTGATTTTTTGGACTGTACCAAAAATGATTCAAAATGTCAATTGGATCGTGCCTCATGTTGAATAACCACTTTTTAAACCCTCAGAGTGACCAAAATTGCCATTTTTACAGAGTTTTGCTTACTCAAAAGCTTCAATTTTGACCCGTTTCAGGCAGAGAAATGACTTTAAACACACTTATTTTAGTTGACAAAGTCATAATTCACATCCAACAGTCATTTACAGTCAAAAGATTAAATGTTAAAATTTCATCCATATTGACCATTTTGGGATCGTTCGACATGCCCGGAGTCATCGTTTTTCATCCGAAAATTGATTTTTTGGACTGTATCAAAAATGTTTCAAAATGTCAATTGGATCGTGCCTTATGTTGAATAACCACTTTTTAAACCCTCACAGTGACCAAAATTGCCATTTTAACAGAGTTTTGATTACTCAAAAGCTTCAATTTTGACCCCTTTGAGGCACAGAAACGACTTTAAACACACTTATTTTATTTGACAAAGTCATAATTCACATCCAACAGTCATTTAGAGTCAAAAGATTAAATGTTAAAATTTCATCATTATAGACCATTTTGGGAACGTTCGACAGGTCCGGAGTCATCGTTTTTCATCCGAAAATTTATTTTTTGGACTGTACCAAAAATGATTCAAAATGTCAATTGGATCGTGCCTCATGTTGAATAACCACTTTTTAAACCCTCACAGTGACCAAAATTGCCATTTTTACAGAGTTTTGCTTACTCAAAAGCTTC
The DNA here is from genome assembly GCF_964263255.1 of Lissotriton vulgaris. Classification (NCBI taxonomy): domain Eukaryota; kingdom Metazoa; phylum Chordata; class Amphibia; order Caudata; family Salamandridae; genus Lissotriton; species Lissotriton vulgaris. The sequence goes on from NW_028250005.1 coordinate 112,246, forward strand.
AATTTTGACCCGTTTCAGGCACAGAAATGACTTTAAACACACTTATTTTAGTTGACAAAGTCATAATTCACATCCAACAGTCATTTACAGTCAAAAGATTAAATGTTAAAATTTCATCCATTTTGACCATTTTGGGATCGTTCGACATGTCCGGAGTCATCGTTTTTCATCCGAAAATGGATTTTTTGGACTGTACCAAAAATGATTCAAAATGTCAATTGGATCGTGCCTCATGTTGAATAACCACTTTTTAAACCCTCACACTGACCAAAATTGCCATTTTTACAGAGTTTTGCTTACTCAAAAGCTTCAATTTTGACCCGTTTCAGGCACAGAAATGACTTTAAACACACTTATTTTAGTTGACAAAGTCATAATTCACATCAAACAGTCATTTACAGTCAAAAGATTAAATGTTAAAATTTCATCCATTTTGACCATTTTGGGATCGTTCGACATGTCCGGAGTCATCGTTTTTCATCCGAAAATTGATTTTTTGGACTGTACCAAAAATGATTCAAAATGTCAATTGGATCGTGCCTCATGTTGAATAACCACTTTTTAAACCCTCAGAGTAACCAAAATTGCCATTTTTACAGAGTTTTGCTTACTCAAAAGCTTCAATTTTGACCCGTTTCAGGCACAGAAATGACTTTAAACACACTTATTTTAGTTGACAAAGTCATAATTCACATCCAACAGTCATTTACAGTCAAAAGATTAAATGTTAAAATTTCATCCATATTGACCATTTTGGGATAGTTCAACATGTCCGGAGTCATCGTTTTTCATCCGAAAATTGATTTTTTGGACTGTACCAAAAATGATTCAAAATGTCAATTGGATCGTGGCTCATGTTGAATAACCACTTTTTAAACCCTCACAGTGACCAAAATTGCCATTTTTACAGAGTTTTGCTTACTCAAAAGCTTCAATTTTGACCCGTTTCAGGCACAGTAATGACTTTAAACACACTTATTTTAGTTGACAAAGTCATAATTCACATCCAACAGTCATTTACAGTCAAAAGATTAAATGTTAAAATTTCATCCATTTTGACCTTTTTGGGATCGTTCGACATGTCCGGAGTCATCGTTTTTCATCCGAAAATTGATTTTTTGGACTGTACCAAAAATTATTCAAAATGTCAATTGGATCGTGCCTCATGTTGAATAACCACTTTTTAAACCCTCACAGTGACCAAAATTGCCATTTTTACAGAGTTTTGCTTACTCAAAAGCTTCAATTTTGACCCGTTTCAGGCACAGAAATGACTTTAAACACACTTATTTTAGTTGACAAAGTCATAATTCACATCCAACAGTCATTTACAGTCAAAAGATTAAATGTTAAAATTTCATCCATATTGACCTTTTTGGGATCGTTCGACATGTCCGGAGTCATCGTTTTTCATCCGAAAATTGATTTTTTGGACTGTACCAAAAATGATTCAAAATGTCAATTGGATCGTGCCTCATGTTGAATAACCACTTTTTAAACCCTCACAGTGACCAAAATTGCCATTTTTACAGAGTTTTGCTTACTCAAAAGCTTCAATTTTGACCCGTTTCAGGCACAGAAATGACTTTAAACACACTTATTTTAGTTGACAAAGTCATAATTCACATCCAACAGTCATTTACAGTCAAAAGATTAAATGTTAAAATTTCATCCATTTTGACCTTTTTGGGATCGTTCGACATGTCCGGAGTCATCGTTTTTCATCCGAAAATTTATTTTTTGGACTGTACCAAAAATGATTCAAAATGTCAATTGGATCGTGCCTCATGTTGAATAACCACTTTTTAAACCCTCACAGTGACCAAAATTGCCATTTTTACAGAGTTTTGCTTACTCAAAAGCTTCAATTTTGACCCCTTTGAGGCACAGAAATGACTTTAAACACACTTATTTTAGTTGACAAAGTCATAATTCACATCCAACAGTCATTTAGAGTCAAAAGATTAAATGTTAAAATTTCATCATTATAGACCTTTTTGGGATCGTTCGACAGGTCCGGAGTCATCGTTTTTCATCCGAAAATTTATTTTTTGGACTGTACCAAAAATGATTCAAAATGTCAATTGGATCGTGCCTCATGTTAAATAACCACTTTTTAAACCCTCAGAGTGACCAAAATTGCCATTTTTACAGAGTTTTCCTTACTCAAAAGCTTCAATTTTGACCCGTTGCAGGCACGGAAATGACTTTAAACACACTTATTTTAACTGACAAAGTCACAATTCACATCCAACAGTCATTTACAGTCAAAAGATTAAATGTTAAAATTTCATCATTATAGACCATTTTGGGAACGTTCGACAGGTCCGGAGTCATCGTTTTTCATCAGAAAATTGATTTTTTGAACTGTACCAAAAATGATTCAAAATGTCAATTGGATCGTGCCTCATGTTGAATAACCACTTTTTAAACCCTCAGAGTGAGCAAAATTGCCATTTTTACAGAGTTTTGCTTACTCAAAAGCTTCAATTTTGACCCGTTGCAGGCACAGAAATGACTTTAAACACACTTATTTTAACTGACAAAGTCACAATTCACATCCAACAGTCATTTACAGTCAAAAGATTAAATGTTAAAATTTCATCATTATAGACCATTTTGGGAACGTTCGACAGGTCCGGAGTCATCGTTTTTCATCAGAAAATTGATTTTTTGAACTGTACCAAAAAATGATTCAAAATGTCAATTGGATCGTGCCTCATGTTGAATAACCACTTTTTAAACCCTCAGAGTGAGCAAAATTGCCATTTTTACAGAGTTTTGCTTACTCAAAAGCTTCAATTTTGACCCGTTTCAGGCACAGAAATGACTTTAAACACACTTATTTTAGTTGACAAAGTCATAATTCACATCCAACAGTCATTTACAGTCAAAAGATTAAATGTTAAAATTTCATCCATATTGACCATTTTGGGATAGTTCGACATGTCGGAGTCATCGTTTTTCATCCGAAAATTGATTTTTTGGACTGTACCAAAAATGATTCAAAATGTCAATTGGATCGTGCCTCATGTTTAATAACCACTTTTTAAACCCTCACAGTGACCAAAATTGCCATTTTAACAGAGTTTTGCTTACTCAAAAGCTTCAATTTTGACCCGTTTCAGGCACAGAAATGACTTTAAACACACTTATTTTAGTTGATAAAGTCATAATTCACATCCAACAGTCATTTACAGTCAAAAGATTGAATGTTAAAATTTCATCCATATTGACCATTTTGGGATAGTTCAACATGTCCGGAGTCATCGTTTTTCATCCGAAAATTGATTTTTTGGACTGTACCAAAAATGATTCAAAATGTCAATTGGATCGTGCCTCATGTTGAATAACCACTTTTTAAACCCTCACAGTGACCAAAATTGCCAATTTTACAGAGTTTTGCTTACTCAAAAGCTTCAATTTTGACCCGTTTCAGGCACAGAAATGACTTTAAACACACTTATTTTTAGTTGACAAAGTCATAATTCACATCCAACAGTCATTTACAGTCAAAAGATTAAATGTTAAAATTTCATCCATATTGACCATTTTAGGATCGTTCGACATGTCCGGAGTCATTGTTTTTCATCCGAAAATTGATTTTTTGGACTGTACCAAAAATGATTCAAAATGTCAATTGGATCGTGCCTCATGTTGAATAACCACTTTTTAAACCCTCACAGTGACCAAAATTGCCAATTTTACAGAGTTTTGCTTACTCAAAAGCTTCAATTTTGACCCGTTTCAGGCACAGAAATGACTTTAAACACACTTATTTTTAGTTGACAAAGTCATAATTCACATCCAACAGTCATTTACAGTCAAAAGATTAAATGTTAAAATTTCATCCATATTGACCATTTTAGGATCGTTCGACATGTCCGGAGTCATTGTTTTTCATCCGAAAATTGATTTTTTGGACTGTACCAAAAATGATTCAAAATGTCAATTGGATCGTGCCTCATGTTGAATAACCACTTTTTAAACCCTCAGAGTGACCAAAATTGCAATTTTTACAGAGTTTTGCTTACTCAAAAGCTTCAATTTTGACCCGTTTCAGGCAGAGAAATGACTTTAAACACACTTATTTTAGTTGACAAAGTCATAATTCACATCCAACAGTCATTTACAGTCAAAAGATTAAATGTTAAAATTTCATCCATATTGACCATTTTGGGATCGTTCGACATGCCCGGAGTCATCGTTTTTCATCCGAAAATTGATTTTTTGGACTGTATCAAAAATGTTTCAAAATGTCAATTGGATCGTGCCTCATGTTGAATAACCACTTTTTAAACCCTCACAGTGACCAAAATTGCCATTTTAACAGAGTTTTGATTACTCAAAAGCTTCAATTTTGACCCCTTTGAGGCACAGAAACGACTTTAAACACACTTATTTTATTTGACAAAGTCATAATTCACATCCAACAGTCATTTAGAGTCAAAAGATTAAATGTTAAAATTTCATCATTATAGACCATTTTGGGAACGTTCGACGGGTCCGGAGTCATCGTTTTTCATCCGAAAATTTATTTTTTGGACTGTACCAAAAATGATTCAAAATGTCAATTGGATCGTGCCTCATGTTGAATAACCACTTTTTAAACCCTCACAGTGACCAAAATTGCCATTTTTACAGAGTTTTGCTTACTCAAAAGCTTCAATTTTGACCCGTTTCAGGCACAGAAATGACTTTAAACACACTTATTTTAGTTGACAAAGTCATAATTCACATCAAACAGTCATTTACAGTCAAAAGATTAAATGTTAAAATTTCATCCATATTGACCATTTTAGGATCGTTCGACATGTCCGGAGTCATTGTTTTTCATCCGAAAATTGATTTTTTGGACTGTACCAAAAATGATTCAAAATGTCAATTGGATCGTGCCTCATGTTGAATAACCACTTTTTAAACCCTCAGAGTGACCAAAATTGCAATTTTTACAGAGTTTTGCTTACTCAAAAGCTTCAATTTTGACCCGTTTCAGGCAGAGAAATGACTTTAAACACACTTATTTTAGTTGACAAAGTCATAATTCACATCCAACAGTCATTTACAGTCAAAAGATTAAATGTTAAAATTTCATCCATATTGACCATTTTGGGATCGTTCGACATGCCCGGAGTCATCGTTTTTCATCCGAAAATTGATTTTTTGGACTGTATCAAAAATGTTTCAAAATGTCAATTGGATCGTGCCTCATGTTGAATAACCACTTTTTAAACCCTCACAGTGACCAAAATTGCCATTTTAACAGAGTTTTGATTACTCAAAAGCTTCAATTTTGACCCCTTTGAGGCACAGAAACGACTTTAAACACACTTATTTTATTTGACAAAGTCATAATTCACATCCAACAGTCATTTAGAGTCAAAAGATTAAATGTTAAAATTTCATCCATATTGACCATTTTAGGATCGTTCCACATGTCCGGAGTCATTGTTTTTCATCCGAAAATTGATTTTTTGGACTGTACCAAAAATGATTCAAAATGTCAATTGGATCGTGGCTCATGTTGAATAACCACTTTTTAAACCCTCACAGTGACCAAAATTGCCATTTTTACAGAGTTTTGCTTACTCAAAAGCTTCAATTTTGACCCGTTTCAGGCACAGTAATGACTTTAAACACACTTATTTTAGTTGACAAAGTCATAATTCACATCCAACTGTCATTTACAGTCAAAAGATTAAATGTTAAAATTTCATCCATATTGACCATTTTGGGATAGTTCGACATGTCCGGAGTCATCGTTTTTCATCCGAAAATTGATTTTTTGGACTGTACCAAAAATGATTCAAAATGTCAATTGGATCGTGCCTCATGTTGAATAACCACTTTTTAAACCCTCACAGTGACCAAAATTGCCATTTTTACAGAGTTTTGCTTACTCAAAAGCTTCAATTTTGACCCGTTTCAGGCACAGAAATGACTTTAAACACACTTATTTTAGTTGACAAAGTCATAATTCACATCCAACAGTCATTTACAGTCAAAAGATTAAATGTTAAAATTTCATCCATATTGACCTTTTTGGGATCGTTCGACATGTCCGGAGTCATCGTTTTTCATCCGAAAATTGATTTTTTGGACTGTACCAAAAATGATTCAAAATGTCAATTGGATCGTGCCTCATGTTGAATAACCACTTTTTAAACCCTCACAGTGACCAAAATTGCCATTTTTACAGAGTTTTGCTTACTCAAAAGCTTCAATTTTGACCCGTTTCAGGCACAGAAATGACTTTAAACACACTTATTTTAGTTGACAAAGTCATAATTCACATCCAACAGTCATTTACAGTCAAAAGATTAAATGTTAAAATTTCATCCATTTTGACCTTTTTGGGATCGTTCGTCATGTCCGGAGTCATCGTTTTTCATCCGAAAATTTATTTTTTGGACTGTACCAAAAATGATTCAAAATGTCAATTGGATCGTGCCTCATGTTGAATAACCACTTTTTAAACCCTCACAGTGACCAAAATTGCCATTTTTACAGAGTTTTGCTTACTCAAAAGCTTCAATTTTGACCCGTTGCAGGCACGGAAATGACTTTAAACACACTTATTTTAGCTGACAAAGTCACAATTCACATCCAACAGTCATTTACAGTCAAAAGATTAAATGTTAAAATTTCATCATTATAGACCATTTTGGGAACGTTCGACAGGTCCGGAGTCATCGTTTTTCATCCGAAAATTGATTTTTTGAACTGTACCAAAAATGATTCAAAATGTCAATTGGATCGTGCCTCATGTTGAATAACCACTTTTTAAACCCTCAGAGTGAGCAAAATTGCCATTTTTACAGAGTTTTGCTTACTCAAAAGCTTCAATTTTGACCCGTTTCAGGCACAGAAATGACTTTAAACACACTTATTTTAGTTGACAAAGTCATAATTCACATCCAACAGTCATTTACAGTCAAAAGATTAAATGTTAAAATTTCATCCATATTGACCATTTTGGGATAGTTCGACATGTCCGGAGTCATCGTTTTTCATCCGAAAATTGATTTTTTGGACTGTACCAAAAATGATTCAAAATGTCAATTGGATCGTGCCTCATGTTGAATAACCACTTTTTAAACCCTCACAGTGACCAAAATTGCCATTTTTACAGAGTTTTGCTTACTCAAAAGCTTCAATTTTGACCCGTTTCAGGCACAGAAATGACTTTAAACACACTTATTTTAGTTGACAAAGTCATAATTCACATCCAACAGTCATTTACAGTCAAAAGATTAAATGTTAAAATTTCATCCATTTTGACCTTTTTGGGATCGTTCGACATGTCCGGAGTCATCGTTTTTCATCCGAAAATTGATTTTTTGGACTGTACCAAAAATGATTCAAAATGTCAATTGGATCGTGCCTCATGTTGAATAACCACTTTTTAAACCCTCACAGTGACCAAAATTGCCATTTTTACAGAGTTTTGCTTACTCAAAAGCTTCAATTTTGACCCCTTTGAGGCACAGAAACGACTTTAAACACACTTATTTTAGTTGACAAAGTCATAATTCACATCCAACAGTCATTTAGAGTCAAAAGATTAAATGTTAAAATTTCATCATTATAGACCATTTTGGGAACGTTCGACAGGTCCGGAGTCATCGTTTTTCATCCGAAAATTTATTTTTTGGACTGTACCAAAAATGATTCAAAATGTCAATTGGATCGTGCCTCATGTTGAATAACCACTTTTTAAACCCTCAGAGTGACCAAAATTGCCATTTTTACAGAGTTTTGCTTACTCAAAAGCTTCAATTTTGACCCGTTTCAGGCACAGAAATGACTTTAAACACACTTGTTTTTGTTGACAAAGTCATAATTCACATCCAACAGTCATTTAGAGTTAAAAGATTAAATGTTAAAATTTCATCCATATTGACCATTTTGGGATAGTTCGACATGTCCGGAGTCATTGTTTTTCATCCGAAAATTGATTTTTTGGACTGTACCAAAAATGATTCAAAATGTCAATTGGATCGTGCCTCATGTTGAATAACCACTTTTTAAACCCTCACAGTGACCAAAATTGCCAATTTTACAGAGTTTTGCTTACTCAAAAGCTTCAATTTTGACCCGTTTCAGGCACAGAAATTACTTTAAACACACATTTTAGTTGACAAAGTCATAATTCACATCCAACAGTCATTTACAGTCAAAAGATTAAATGTTAAAATTTCATCCATATTGACCATTTTAGGATCGTTCGACATGTCCGGAGTCATTGTTTTTCATCCGAAAATTGATTTTTTGGACTGTACCAAAAATGATTCAAAATGTCAATTGGATCGTGCCTCATGTTGAATAACCACTTTTTAAACCCTCAGAGTGACCAAAATTGCCATTTTTACAGAGTTTTGCTTACTCAAAAGCTTCAATTTTGACCCGTTTCAGGCAGAGAAATGACTTTAAACACACTTATTTTAGTTGACAAAGTCATAATTCACATCCAACAGTCATTTACAGTCAAAAGATTAAATGTTAAAATTTCATCCATATTGACCATTTTGGGATCGTTCGACATGCCCGGAGTCATCGTTTTTCATCCGAAAATTCATTTTTTGGACTGTTTAAAAAATGTTTCAAAATGTCAATTGGATCGTGCCTCATGTTGAATAACCACTTTTTAAACCCTCACAGTGACCAAAATTGCCATTTTAACAGAGTTTTGATTACTCAAAAGCTTCAATTTTGACCCCTTTGAGGCACAGAAACGACTTTAAACACACTTATTTTATTTGACAAAGTCATAATTCACATCCAACAGTCATTTAGAGTCAAAAGATTAAATGTTAAAATTTCATCATTATAGACCATTTTGGGAACGTTCGACAGGTCCGGAGTCGTCGTTTTTCATCCGAAAATTTATTTTTTGGACTGTACCAAAAATGATTCAAAATGTCAATTGGATCGTGCCTCATGTTGAATAACCACTTTTTAAACCCTCACACTGACCAAAATTGCCATTTTTACAGAGTTTTGCTTACTCAAAAGCTTCAATTTTGACCCGTTTCAGGCACAGAAATGACTTTAAACACACTTATTTTAGTTGACGAAGTCATAATTCACATCAAACAGTCATTTACAGTCAAAAGATTAAATGTTAAAATTTCATCCATTTTGACCATTTTGGGATCGTTCGACATGTCCGGAGTCATCGTTTTTCATCCGAAAATTGATTTTTTGGACTGTACCAAAAATGATTCAAAATGTCAATTGGATCGTGGCTCATGTTGAATAACCACTTTTTAAACCCTCACAGTGACCAAAATTGCCATTTTTACAGAGTTTTGCTTACTCAAAAGCTTCAATTTTGACCCGTTTCAGGCACAGTAATGACTTTAAACACACTTATTTTAGTTGACAAAGTCATAATTCACATCCAACTGTCATTTACAGTCAAAAGATTAAATGTTAAAATTTCATCCATATTGACCATTTTGGGATAGTTCGACATGTCCGGAGTCATCGTTTTTCACCCGAAAATTGATTTTTTGGACTGTACCAAAAATGATTCAAAATGTCAATTGGATCGTGCCTCATGTTGAATAACCACTTTTTAAACCCTCACAGTGACCAAAATTGCCATTTTTACAGAGTTTTGCTTACTCAAAAGCTTCAATTTTGACCCGTTTCAGGCACAGAAATGACTTTAAACACACTTATTTTAGTTGACAAAGTCATAATTCACATCCAACAGTCATTTACAGTCAAAAGATTAAATGTTAAAATTTCATCCATATTGACCTTTTTGGGATCGTTCGACATGTCCAGAGTCATCGTTTTTCATCCGAAAATTGATTTTTTGGAATGTACCAAAAATGATTCAAAATGTCAATTGGATCGTGCCTCATGTTGAATAACCACTTTTTAAACCCTCACAGTGACCAAAATTGCCATTTTTACAGAGTTTTGCTTACTCAAAAGCTTCAATTTTGACCCGTTTCAGGCACAGAAATGACTTTAAACACACTTATTTTAGTTGACAAAGTCATAATTCACATCCAACTGTCATTTACAGTCAAAAGATTAAATGTTAAAATTTCATCCATATTGACCATTTTGGGATAGTTCGACATGTCCGGAGTCATCGTTTTTCATCCGAAAATTGATTTTTTGGACTGTACCAAAAATGATTCAAAATGTCAATTGGATCGTGCCTCATGTTGAATAACCACTTTTTAAACCCTCACAGTGACCAAAATTGCCAATTTTACAGAGTTTTGCTTACTCAAAAGCTTCAATTTTGACCCGTTTCAGGCACAGAAATGACTTTAAACACACTTATTTTTAGTTGACAAAGTCATAATTCACATCCAACAGTCATTTACAGTCAAAAGATTAAATGTTAAAATTTCATCCATATTGACCATTTTAGGATCGTTCGACATGTCCGGAGTCATTGTTTTTCATCCGAAAATTGATTTTTTGGACTGTACCAAAAATGATTCAAAATGTCAATTGGATCGTGCCTCATGTTGAATAACCACTTTTTAAACCCTCAGAGTGACCAAAATTGCAATTTTTACAGAGTTTTGCTTACTCAAAAGCTTCAATTTTGACCCGTTTCAGGCAGAGAAATGACTTTAAACACACTTATTTTAGTTGACAAAGTCATAATTCACATCCAACAGTCATTTACAGTCAAAAGATTAAATGTTAAAATTTCATCCATATTGACCATTTTGGGATCGTTCGACATGCCCGGAGTCATCGTTTTTCATCCGAAAATTGATTTTTTGGACTGTATCAAAAATGTTTCAAAATGTCAATTGGATCGTGCCTCATGTTGAATAACCACTTTTTAAACCCTCACAGTGACCAAAATTGCCATTTTAACAGAGTTTTGATTACTCAAAAGCTTCAATTTTGACCCCTTTGAGGCACAGAAACGACTTTAAACACACTTATTTTATTTGACAAAGTCATAATTCACATCCAACAGTCATTTAGAGTCAAAAGATTAAATGTTAAAATTTCATCATTATAGACCATTTTGGGAACGTTCGACGGGTCCGGAGTCATCGTTTTTCATCCGAAAATTTATTTTTTGGACTGTACCAAAAATGATTCAAAATGTCAATTGGATCGTGCCTCATGTTGAATAACCACTTTTTAAACCCTCACAGTGACCAAAATTGCCATTTTTACAGAGTTTTGCTTACTCAAAAGCTTCAATTTTGACCCGTTTCAGGCACAGAAATGACTTTAAACACACTTATTTTAGTTGACAAAGTCATAATTCACATCAAACAGTCATTTACAGTCAAAAGATTAAATGTTAAAATTTCATCCATATTGACCATTTTAGGATCGTTCGACATGTCCGGAGTCATTGTTTTTCATCCGAAAATTGATTTTTTGGACTGTACCAAAAATGATTCAAAATGTCAATTGGATCGTGCCTCATGTTGAATAACCACTTTTTAAACCCTCAGAGTGACCAAAATTGCAATTTTTACAGAGTTTTGCTTACTCAAAAGCTTCAATTTTGACCCGTTTCAGGCAGAGAAATGACTTTAAACACACTTATTTTAGTTGACAAAGTCATAATTCACATCCAACAGTCATTTACAGTCAAAAGATTCAATGTTAAAATTTCATCCATATTGACCATTTTGGGATCGTTCGACATGCCCGGAGTCATCGTTTTTCATCCGAAAATTGATTTTTTGGACTGTATCAAAAATGTTTCAAAATGTCAATTGGATCGTGCCTCATGTTGAATAACCACTTTTTAAACCCTCACAGTGACCAAAATTGCCATTTTAACAGAGTTTTGATTACTCAAAAGCTTCAATTTTGACCCCTTTGAGGCACAGAAACGACTTTAAACACACTTATTTTATTTGACAAAGTCATAATTCACATCCAACAGTCATTTAGAGTCAAAAGATTAAATGTTAAAATTTCATCCATATTGACCATTTTAGGATCGTTCCACATGTCCGGAGTCATTGTTTTTCATCCGAAAATTGATTTTTTGGACTGTACCAAAAATGATTCAAAATGTCAATTGGATCGTGGCTCATGTTGAATAACCACTTTTTAAACCCTCACAGTGACCAAAATTGCCATTTTTACAGAGTTTTGCTTACTCAAAAGCTTCAATTTTGACCCGTTTCAGGCACAGTAATGACTTTAAACACACTTATTTTAGTTGACAAAGTCATAATTCACATCCAACTGTCATTTACAGTCAAAAGATTAAATGTTAAAATTTCATCCATATTGACCATTTTGGGATAGTTCGACATGTCCGGAGTCATCGTTTTTCATCCGAAAATTGATTTTTTGGACTGTACCAAAAATGATTCAAAATGTCAATTGGATCGTGCCTCATGTTGAATAACCACTTTTTAAACCCTCACAGTGACCAAAATTGCCATTTTTACAGAGTTTTGCTTACTCAAAAGCTTCAATTTTGACCCGTTTCAGGCACAGAAATGACTTTAAACACACTTATTTTAGTTGACAAAGTCATAATTCACATCCAACAGTCATTTACAGTCAAAAGATTAAATGTTAAAATTTCATCCATATTGACCTTTTTGGGATCGTTCGACATGTCCGGAGTCATCGTTTTTCATCCGAAAATTGATTTTTTGGACTGTACCAAAAATGATTCAAAATGTCAATTGGATCGTGCCTCATGTTGAATAACCACTTTTTAAACCCTCACAGTGACCAAAATTGCCATTTTTACAGAGTTTTGCTTACTCAAAAGCTTCAATTTTGACCCGTTTCAGGCACAGAAATGACTTTAAACACACTTATTTTAGTTGACAAAGTCATAATTCACATCCAACAGTCATTTACAGTCAAAAGATTAAATGTTAAAATTTCATCCATTTTGACCTTTTTGGGATCGTTCGACATGTCCGGAGTCATCGTTTTTCATCCGAAAATTTATTTTTTGGACTGTACCAAAAATGATTCAAAATGTCAATTGGATCGTGCCTCATGTTGAATAACCACTTTTTAAACCCTCACAGTGACCAAAATTGCCATTTTTACAGAGTTTTGCTTACTCAAAAGCTTCAATTTTGACCCGTTGCAGGCACGGAAATGACTTTAAACACACTTATTTTAGCTGACAAAGTCACAATTCACATCCAACAGTCATTTACAGTCAAAAGATTAAATGTTAAAATTTCATCATTATAGACCATTTTGGGAACGTTCGACAGGTCCGGAGTCATCGTTTTTCATCCGAAAATTGATTTTTTGAACTGTACCAAAAATGATTCAAAATGTCAATTGGATCGTGCCTCATGTTGAATAACCACTTTTTAAACCCTCAGAGTGAGCAAAATTGCCATTTTTACAGAGTTTTGCTTACTCAAAAGCTTCAATTTTGACCCGTTTCAGGCACAGAAATGACTTTAAACACACTTATTTTAGTTGACAAAGTCATAATTCACATCCAACAGTCATTTACAGTCAAAAGATTAAATGTTAAAATTTCATCCATTTTGACCTTTTTGGGATCGTTCGACATGTCCGGAGTCATCGTTTTTCATCCGAAAATTGATTTTTTGGACTGTACCAAAAATGATTCAAAATGTCAATTGGATCGTGCCTCATGTTGAATAACCACTTTTTAAACCCTCACAGTGACCAAAATTGCCATTTTTACAGAGTTTTGCTTACTCAAAAGCTTCAATTTTGACCCCTTTGAGGCACAGAAACGACTTTAAACACACTTATTTTAGTTGACAAAGTCATAATTCACATCCAACAGTCATTTAGAGTCAAAAGATTAAATGTTAAAATTTCATCATTATAGACCATTTTGGGAACGTTCGACAGGTCCGGAGTCATCGTTTTTCATCCGAAAATTTATTTTTTGGACTGTACCAAAAATGATTCAAAATGTCAATTGGATCGTGCCTCATGTTGAATAACCACTTTTTAAACCCTCAGAGTGACCAAAATTGCCATTTTTACAGAGTTTTGCTTACTCAAAAGCTTCAATTTTGACCCGTTTCAGGCACAGAAATGACTTTAAACACACTTATTTTTGTTGACAAAGTCATAATTCACATCCAACAGTCATTTACAGTCAAAAGATTAAATGTTAAAATTTCATCCATATTGACCATTTTGGGATAGTTCGACATGTCCGGAGTCATTGTTTTTCATCCGAAAATTGATTTTTTGGACTGTACCAAAAATGATTCAAAATGTCAATTGGATCGTGCCTCATGTTGAATAACCACTTTTTAAACCCTCACAGTGACCAAAATTGCCAATTTTACAGAGTTTTGCTTACTCAAAAGCTTCAATTTTGACCCGTTTCAGGCACAGAAATGACTTTAAACACACTTATTTTAGTTGACAAAGTCATAATTCACATCCAACAGTCATTTACAGTCAAAAGATTAAATGTTAAAATTTCATCCATATTGACCATTTTAGGATCGTTCGACATGTCCGGAGTCATTGTTTTTCATCCGAAAATTGATTTTTTGGACTGTTTAAAAAATGTTTCAAAATGTCAATTGGATCGTGCCTCATGTTGAATAACCACTTTTTAAACCCTCACAGTGACCAAAATTGCCATTTTAACAGAGTTTTGATTACTCAAAAGCTTCAATTTTGACCCCTTTGAGGCACAGAAACGACTTTAAACACACTTATTTTATTTGACAAAGTCATAATTCACATCCAACAGTCATTTAGAGTCAAAAGATTAAATGTTAAAATTTCATCATTATAGACCATTTTGGGAACGTTCGACAGGTCCGGAGTCATCGTTTTTCATCCGAAAATTTATTTTTTGGACTGTACCAAAAATGATTCAAAATGTCAATTGGATCGTGCCTCATGTTGAATAACCACTTTTTAAACCCTCACACTGACCAAAATTGCCATTTTTACAGAGTTTTGCTTACTCAAAAGCTTCAATTTTGACCCGTTTCAGGCACAGAAATGACTTTAAACACACTTATTTTAGTTGACGAAGTCATAATTCACATCAAACAGTCATTTACAGTCAAAAGATTAAATGTTAAAATTTCATCCATTTTGACCATTTTGGGATCGTTCGACATGTCCGGAGTCATCGTTTTTCATCCGAAAATTGATTTTTTGGACTGTACCAAAAATGATTCAAAATGTCAATTGGATCGTGGCTCATGTTGAATAACCACTTTTTAAACCCTCACAGTGACCAAAATTGCCATTTTTACAGAGTTTTGCTTACTCAAAAGCTTCAATTTTGACCCGTTTCAGGCACAGTAATGACTTTAAACACACTTATTTTAGTTGACAAAGTCATAATTCACATCCAACTGTCATTTACAGTCAAAAGATTAAATGTTAAAATTTCATCCATATTGACCATTTTGGGATAGTTCGACATGTCCGGAGTCATCGTTTTTCACCCGAAAATTGATTTTTTGGACTGTACCAAAAATGATTCAAAATGTCAATTGGATCGTGCCTCATGTTGAATAACCACTTTTTAAACCCTCACAGTGACCAAAATTGCCATTTTTACAGAGTTTTGCTTACTCAAAAGCTTCAATTTTGACCCGTTTCAGGCACAGAAATGACTTTAAACACACTTATTTTAGTTGACAAAGTCATAATTCACATCCAACAGTCATTTACAGTCAAAAGATTAAATGTTAAAATTTCATCCATATTGACCTTTTTGGGATCGTTCGACATGTCCAGAGTCATCGTTTTTCATCCGAAAATTGATTTTTTGGAATGTACCAAAAATGATTCAAAATGTCAATTGGATCGTGCCTCATGTTGAATAACCACTTTTTAAACCCTCACAGTGACCAAAATTGCCATTTTTACAGAGTTTTGCTTACTCAAAAGCTTCAATTTTGACCCGTTTCAGGCACAGAAATGACTTTAAACACACTTATTTTAGTTGACAAAGTCATAATTCACATCCAACAGTCATTTACAGTCAAAAGATTAAATGTTAAAATTTCATCCATATTGACCTTTTTGGGATCGTTCGACATGTCCAGAGTCATCGTTTTTCATCCGAAAATTGATTTTTTGGAATGTACCAAAAATGATTCAAAATGTCAATTGGATCGTGCCTCATGTTGAATAACCACTTTTTAAACCCTCACAGTGACCAAAATTGCCATTTTTACAGAGTTTTGCTTACTCAAAAGCTTCAATTTTGACCAGTTTCAGGCACAGAAATGACTTTAAACACACTTATTTTAGTTGACAAAGTCATAATTCACATCCAACTGTCATTTACAGTCAAAAGATTAAATGTTAAAATTTCATCCATATTGACCATTTTGGGATAGTTCGACATGTCCGGAGTCATCGTTTTTCATCCGAAAATTGATTTTTTGGACTGTACCAAAAATGATTCAAAATGTCAATTGGATCGTGCCTCATGTTGAATAACCACTTTTTAAACCCTCACAGTGACCAAAATTGCCATTTTTACAGAGTTTTGCTTACTCAAAAGCTTCAATTTTGACCCGTTTCAGGCACAGAAATGACTTTAAACACACTTATTTTAGTTGACAAAGTCATAATTCACATCCAACAGTCATTTACAGTCAAAAGATTAAATGTTAAAATTTCATCCATATTGACCTTTTTGGGATCGTTCGACATGTCCGGAGTCATCGTTTTTCATCCGAAAATTGATTTTTTGGACTGTACCAAAAATGATTCAAAATGTCAATTGGATCGTGCCTCATGTTGAATAACCACTTTTTAAACCCTCACAGTGACCAAAATTGCCATTTTTACAGAGTTTTGCTTACTCAAAAGCTTCAATTTTGACCCGTTTCAGGCACAGAAATGACTTTAAACACACTTATTTTAGTTGACAAAGTCATAATTCACATCCAACAGTCATTTACAGTCAAAAGATTAAATGTTAAAATTTCATCCATTTTGACCTTTTTGGGATCGTTCGACATGTCCGGAGTCATCGTTTTTCATCCGAAAATTTATTTTTTGGACTGTACCAAAAATGATTCAAAATGTCAATTGGATCGTGCCTCATGTTGAATAACCACTTTTTAAACCCTCACAGTGACCAAAATTGCCATTTTTACAGAGTTTTGCTTACTCAAAAGCTTCAATTTTGACCCGTTGCAGGCACGGAAATGACTTTAAACACACTTATTTTAGCTGACAAAGTCACAATTCACATCCAACAGTCATTTACAGTCAAAAGATTAAATGTTAAAATTTCATCATTATAGACCATTTTGGGAACGTTCGACAGGTCCGGAGTCATCGTTTTTCATCCGAAAATTGATTTTTTGAACTGTACCAAAAATGATTCAAAATGTCAATTGGATCGTGCCTCATGTTGAATAACCACTTTTTAAACCCTCAGAGTGAGCAAAATTGCCATTTTTACAGAGTTTTGCTTACTCAAAAGCTTCAATTTTGACCCGTTTCAGGCACAGAAATGACTTTAAACACACTTATTTTAGTTGACAAAGTCATAATTCACATCCAACAGTCATTTACAGTCAAAAGATTAAATGTTAAAATTTCATCCATATTGACCATTTTGGGATAGTTCGACATGTCCGGAGTCATCGTTTTTCATCCGAAAATTGATTTTTTGGACTGTACCAAAAATGATTCAAAATGTCAATTGGATCGTGCCTCATGTTGAATAACCACTTTTTAAACCCTCACAGTGACCAAAATTGCCATTTTTACAGAGTTTTGCTTACTCAAAAGCTTCAATTTTGACCCGTTTCAGGCACAGAAATGACTTTAAACACACTTATTTTAGTTGACAAAGTCATAATTCACATCCAACAGTCATTTACAGTCAAAAGATTAAATGTTAAAATTTCATCCATTTTGACCTTTTTGGGATCGTTCGACATGTCCGGAGTCATCGTTTTTCATCCGAAAATTGATTTTTTGGACTGTACCAAAAATGATTCAAAATGTCAATTGGATCGTGCCTCATGTTGAATAACCACTTTTTAAACCCTCACAGTGACCAAAATTGCCATTTTTACAGAGTTTTGCTTACTCAAAAGCTTCAATTTTGACCCGTTTCAGGCACAGAAATGACTTTAAACACACTTATTTTTGTTGACAAAGTCATAATTCACATCCAACAGTCATTTACAGTCAAAAGATTAAATGTTAAAATTTCATCCATATTGACCATTTTGGGATAGTTCGACATGTCCGGAGTCATTGTTTTTCATCCGAAAATTGATTTTTTGGACTGTACCAAAAATGATTCAAAATGTCAATTGGATCGTGCCTCATGTTGAATAACCACTTTTTAAACCCTCACAGTGACCAAAATTGCCAATTTTACAGAGTTTTGCTTACTCAAAAGCTTCAATTTTGACCCGTTTCAGGCACAGAAATGACTTTAAACACACTTATTTTAGTTGACAAAGTCATAATTCACATCCAACAGTCATTTACAGTCAAAAGATTAAATGTTAAAATTTCATCCATATTGACCATTTTAGGATCGTTCGACATGTCCGGAGTCATTGTTTTTCATCCGAAAATTGATTTTTTGGACTGTTTAAAAAATGTTTCAAAATGTCAATTGGATCGTGCCTCATGTTGAATAACCACTTTTTAAACCCTCACAGTGACCAAAATTGCCATTTTAACAGAGTTTTGATTACTCAAAAGCTTCAATTTTGACCCCTTTGAGGCACAGAAACGACTTTAAACACACTTATTTTATTTGACAAAGTCATAATTCACATCCAACAGTCATTTAGAGTCAAAAGATTAAATGTTAAAATTTCATCATTATAGACCATTTTGGGAACGTTCGACAGGTCCGGAGTCATCGTTTTTCATCCGAAAATTTATTTTTTGGACTGTACCAAAAATGATTCAAAATGTCAATTGGATCGTGCCTCATGTTGAATAACCACTTTTTAAACCCTCACACTGACCAAAATTGCCATTTTTACAGAGTTTTGCTTACTCAAAAGCTTCAATTTTGACCCGTTTCAGGCACAGAAATGACTTTAAACACACTTATTTTAGTTGACGAAGTCATAATTCACATCAAACAGTCATTTACAGTCAAAAGATTAAATGTTAAAATTTCATCCATTTTGACCATTTTGGGATCGTTCGACATGTCCGGAGTCATCGTTTTTCATCCGAAAATTGATTTTTTGGACTGTACCAAAAATGATTCAAAATGTCAATTGGATCGTGGCTCATGTTGAATAACCACTTTTTAAACCCTCACAGTGACCAAAATTGCCATTTTTACAGAGTTTTGCTTACTCAAAAGCTTCAATTTTGACCCGTTTCAGGCACAGTAATGACTTTAAACACACTTATTTTAGTTGACAAAGTCATAATTCACATCCAACTGTCATTTACAGTCAAAAGATTAAATGTTAAAATTTCATCCATATTGACCATTTTGGGATAGTTCGACATGTCCGGAGTCATCGTTTTTCACCCGAAAATTGATTTTTTGGACTGTACCAAAAATGATTCAAAATGTCAATTGGATCGTGCCTCATGTTGAATAACCACTTTTTAAACCCTCACAGTGACCAAAATTGCCATTTTTACAGAGTTTTGCTTACTCAAAAGCTTCAATTTTGACCCGTTTCAGGCACAGAAATGACTTTAAACACACTTATTTTAGTTGACAAAGTCATAATTCACATCCAACAGTCATTTACAGTCAAAAGATTAAATGTTAAAATTTCATCCATATTGACCTTTTTGGGATCGTTCGACATGTCCAGAGTCATCGTTTTTCATCCGAAAATTGATTTTTTGGAATGAACCAAAAATGATTCAAAATGTCAATTGGATCGTGCCTCATGTTGAATAACCACTTTTTAAACCCTCACAGTGACCAAAATTGCCATTTTTACAGAGTTTTGCTTACTCAAAAGCTTCAATTTTGACCCGTTTCAGGCACAGAAATGACTTTAAACACACTTATTTTAGTTGACAAAGTCATAATTCACATCCAACTGTCATTTACAGTCAAAAGATTAAATGTTAAAATTTCATCCATATTGACCATTTTGGGATAGTTCGACATGTCCGGAGTCATCGTTTTTCATCCGAAAATTGATTTTTTGGACTGTACCAAAAATGATTCAAAATGTCAATTGGATCGTGCCTCATGTTGAATAACCACTTTTTAAACCCTCACAGTGACCAAAATTGCCATTTTTACAGAGTTTTGCTTACTCAAAAGCTTCAATTTTGACCCGTTTCAGGCACAGAAATGACTTTAAACACACTTATTTTAGTTGACAAAGTCATAATTCACATCCAACAGTCATTTACAGTCAAAAGATTAAATGTTAAAATTTCATCCATATTGACCTTTTTGGGATCGTTCGACATGTCCGGAGTCATCGTTTTTCATCCGAAAATTGATTTTTTGGACTGTACCAAAAATGATTCAAAATGTCAATTGGATCGTGCCTCATGTTGAATAACCACTTTTTAAACCCTCACAGTGACCAAAATTGCCATTTTTACAGAGTTTTGCTTACTCAAAAGCTTCAATTTTGACCCGTTTCAGGCACAGAAATGACTTTAAACACACTTATTTTAGTTGACAAAGTCATAATTCACATCCAACAGTCATTTACAGTCAAAAGATTAAATGTTAAAATTTCATCCATTTTGACCTTTTTGGGATCGTTCGACATTTCCGGAGTCATCGTTTTTCATCCGAAAATTTATTTTTTGGACTGTACCAAAAATGATTCAAAATGTCAATTGGATCGTGCCTCATGTTGAATAACCACTTTTTAAACCCTCACAGTGACCAAAATTGCCATTTTTACAGAGTTTTGCTTACTCAAAAGCTTCAATTTTGACCCGTTGCAGGCACGGAAATGACTTTAAACACACTTATTTTAGCTGACAAAGTCACAATTCACATCCAACAGTCATTTACAGTCAAAAGATTAAATGTTAAAATTTCATCATTATAGACCATTTTGGGAACGTTCGACAGGTCCGGAGTCATCGTTTTTCATCCGAAAATTGATTTTTTGAACTGTACCAAAAATGATTCAAAATGTCAATTGGATCGTGCCTCATGTTGAATAACCACTTTTTAAACCCTCAGAGTGAGCAAAATTGCCATTTTTACAGAGTTTTGCTTACTCAAAAGCTTCAATTTTGACCCGTTTCAGGCACAGAAATGACTTTAAACACACTTATTTTAGTTGACAAAGTCATAATTCACATCCAACAGTCTTTTACAGTCAAAAGATTAAATGTTAAAATTTCATCCATATTGACCATTTTGGGATAGTTCGACATGTCGGAGTCATCGTTTTTCATCCGAAAATTTATTTTTTGGACTGTACCAAAAATGATTCAAAATGTCAATTGGATCGTGCCTCATGTTGAATAACCACTTTTTAAACCCTCACAGTGACCAAAATTGCCATTTTAACAGAGTTTTGCTTACTCAAAAGCTTCAATTTTGACCCGTTTCAGGCACAGAAATGACTTTAAACACACTTATTTTAGTTGACAAAGTCATAATTCACATCCAACAGTCATTTACAGTCAAAAGATTGAATGTTAAAATTTCATCCATATTGACCATTTTGGGATAGTTCAACATGTCCGGAGTCATCATTTTTCATCCGAAAATTGATTTTTTGGACTGTACCAAAAATGATTCAAAATGTCAATTGGATCGTGGCTCATGTTGAATAACCACTTTTTAAACCCTCACAGTGACCAAAATTGCCATTTTTACAGAGTTTTGCTTACTCAAAAGCTTCAATTTTGACCCGTTTCAGGCACAGAAATGACTTTAAACACACTTATTTTAGTTGACAAAGTCATAATTCACATCCAACAGTCATTTACAGTCAAAAGATTAAATGTTAAAATTTCATCCATTTTGACCTTTTTGGGATCGTTCGACATGTCCGGAGTCATCGTTTTTCATCCGAAAATTTATTTTTTGGACTGTACCAAAAATGATTCAAAATGTCAATTGGATCGTGCCTCATGTTGAATAACCACTTTTTAAACCCTCACAGTGACCAAAATTGCCATTTTTACAGAGTTTTGCTTACTCAAAAGCTTCAATTTTGACCCGTTGCAGGCACGGAAATGACTTTAAACACACTTATTTTAGCTGACAAAGTCACAATTCACATCCAACAGTCATTTACAGTCAAAAGATTAAATGTTAAAATTTCATCATTATAGACCATTTTGGGAACGTTCGACAGGTCCGGAGTCATCGTTTTTCATCCGAAAATTGATTTTTTGAACTGTACCAAAAATGATTCAAAATGTCAATTGGATCGTGCCTCATGTTGAATAACCACTTTTTAAACCCTCAGAGTGAGCAAAATTGCCATTTTTACAGAGTTTTGCTTACTCAAAAGCTTCAATTTTGACCCGTTTCAGGCACAGAAATGACTTTAAACACACTTATTTTAGTTGACAAAGTCATAATTCACATCCAACAGTCATTTACAGTCAAAAGATTAAATGTTAAAATTTCATCCATATTGACCATTTTGGGATAGTTCGACATGTCCGGAGTCATCGTTTTTCATCCGAAAATTGATTTTTTGGACTGTACCAAAAATGATTCAAAATGTCAATTGGATCGTGCCTCATGTTGAATAACCACTTTTTAAACCCTCACAGTGACCAAAATTGCCATTTTTACAGAGTTTTGCTTACTCAAAAGCTTCAATTTTGACCCGTTTCAGGCACAGAAATGACTTTAAACACACTTATTTTAGTTGACAAAGTCATAATTCACATCCAACAGTCATTTACAGACAAAAGATTAAATGTTAAAATTTCATCCATTTTGACCTTTTTGGGATCGTTCGACATGTCCGGAGTCATCGTTTTTCATCCGAAAATTGATTTTTTGGACTGTACCAAAAATGATTCAAAATGTCAATTGGATCGTGCCTCATGTTGAATAACCACTTTTTAAACCCTCACAGTGACCAAAATTGCCATTTTTACAGAGTTTTGCTTACTCAAAAACTTCAATTTTGACCCCTTTGAGGCACAGAAACGACTTTAAACACACTTATTTTAGTTGACAAAGTCATAATTCACATCCAACAGTCATTTAGAGTCAAAAGATTAAATGTTAAAATTTCATCATTATAGACCATTTTGGGAACGTTCGACAGGTCCGGAGTCATCGTTTTTCATCCGAAAATTTATTTTTTGGACTGTACCAAAAATGATTCAAAATGTCAATTGGATCGTGCCTCATGTTGAATAACCACTTTTTAAACCCTCAGAGTGACCAAAATTGCCATTTTTACAGAGTTTTGCTTACTCAAAAGCTTCAATTTTGACCCGTTTCAGGCACAGAAATGACTTTAAACACACTTATTTTTGTTGACAAAGTCATAATTCACATCCAACAGTCATTTACAGTCAAAAGATTAAATGTTAAAATTTCATCCATATTGACCATTTTGGGATAGTTCGACATGTCCGGAGTCATTGTTTTTCATCCGAAAATTGATTTTTTGGACTGTACCAAAAATGATTCAAAATGTCAATTGGATCGTGCCTCATGTTGAATAACCACTTTTTAAACCCTCACAGTGACCAAAATTGCCAATTTTACAGAGTTTTGCTTACTCAAAAGCTTCAATTTTGACCCGTTTCAGGCACAGAAATGACTTTAAACACACTTATTTTAGTTGACAAAGTCATAATTCACATCCAACAGTCATTTACAGTCAAAAGATTAAATGTTAAAATTTCATCCATATTGACCATTTTAGGATCGTTCGACATGTCCGGAGTCATTGTTTTTCATCCGAAAATTGATTTTTTGGACTGTACCAAAAATGATTCAAAATGTCAATTGGATCGTGCCTCATGTTGAATAACCACTTTTTAAACCCTCAGAGTGACCAAAATTGCCATTTTTACAGAGTTTTGCTTACTCAAAAGCTTCAATTTTGACCCGTTTCAGGCAGAGAAATGACTTTAAACACACTTATTTTAGTTGACAAAGTCATAATTCACATCCAACAGTCATTTACAGTCAAAAGATTAAATGTTAAAATTTCATCCATATTGACCATTTTGGGATCGTTCGACATGCCCGGAGTCATCGTTTTTCATCCGAAAATTGATTTTTTGGACTGTTTAAAAAATTTTTCAAAATGTCAATTGGATCGTGCCTCATGTTGAATAACCACTTTTTAAACCCTCACAGTGACCAAAATTGCCATTTTAACAGAGTTTTGATTACTCAAAAGCTTCAATTTTGACCCCTTTGAGGCACAGAAACGACTTTAAACACACTTATTTTATTTGACAAAGTCATAATTCACATCCAACAGTCATTTAGAGTCAAAAGATTAAATGTTAAAATTTCATCATTATAGACCATTTTGGGAACGTTCGACAGGTCCGGAGTCATCGTTTTTCATCCGAAAATTTATTTTTTGGACTGTACCAAAAATGATTCAAAATGTCAATTGGATCGTGCCTCATGTTGAATAACCACTTTTTAAACCCTCACAGTGACCAAAATTGCCATTTTTACAGAGTTTTGCTTACTCAAAAGCTTCAATTTTGACCCGTTTCAGGCACAGAAATGACTTTAAACACACCTATTTTAGTTGACAAAGTCATAATTCACATCCAACAGTCATTTACAGTCAAAAGATTAAATGTTAAAATTTCATCCATTTTGACCATTTTGGGATCGTTCGACATGTCCGGAGTCATCGTTTTTCATCCGAAAATGGATTTTTTGGACTGTACCAAAAATGATTCAAAATGTCAATTGGATCGTGGCTCATGTTGAATAACCACTTTTTAAACCCTCACACTGACCAAAATTGCCATTTTTACAGAGTTTTGCTTACTCAAAAGCTTCAATTTTGACCCGTTTCAGGCACAGTAATGACTTTAAACACACTTATTTTAGTTGACAAAGTCATAATTCACATCCAACTGTCATTTACAGTCAAAAGATTAAATGTTAAAATTTCATCCATATTGACCATTTTGGGATAGTTCGACATGTCCGGAGTCATCGTTTTTCACCCGAAAATTGATTTTTTGGACTGTACCAAAAATGATTCAAAATGTCAATTGGATCGTGCCTTATGTTGAATAACCACTTTTTAAACCCTCACAGTGACCAAAATTGCCATTTTTACAGAGTTTTGCTTACTCAAAAGCTTCAATTTTGACCCGTTTCAGGCACAGAAATGACTTTAAACACACTTATTTTAGTTGACAAAGTCATAATTCACATCCAACAGTCATTTACAGTCAAAAGATTAAATGTTAAAATTTCATCCATATTGACCTTTTTGGGATCGTTCGACATGTCCAGAGTCATCGTTTTTCATCCGAAAATTGATTTTTTGGAATGTACCAAAAATGATTCAAAATGTCAATTGGATCGTGCCTCATGTTGAATAACCACTTTTTAAACCCTCACAGTGACCAAAATTGCCATTTTTACAGAGTTTTGCTTACTCAAAAGCTTCAATTTTGACCCGTTTCAGGCACAGAAATGACTTTAAACACACTTATTTTAGTTGACAAAGTCATAATTCACATCCAACTGTCATTTACAGTCAAAAGATTAAATGTTAAAATTTCATCCATATTGACCATTTTGGGATAGTTCGACATGTCCGGAGTCATCGTTTTTCATCCGAAAATTGATTTTTTGGACTGTACCAAAAATGATTCAAAATGTCAATTGGATCGTGCCTCATGTTGAATAACCACTTTTTAAACCCTCACAGTGACCAAAATTGCCATTTTTACAGAGTTTTGCTTACTCAAAAGCTTCAATTTTGACCCGTTTCAGGCACAGAAATGACTTTAAACACACTTATTTTAGTTGACAAAGTCATAATTCACATCCAACAGTCATTTACAGTCAAAAGATTAAATGTTAAAATTTCATCCATATTGACCTTTTTGGGATCGTTCGACATGTCCGGAGTCATCGTTTTTCATCCGAAAATTGATTTTTTGGACTGTACCAAAAATGATTCAAAATGTCAATTGGATCGTGCCTCATGTTGAATAACCACTTTTTAAACCCTCACAGTGACCAAAATTGCCATTTTTACAGAGTTTTGCTTACTCAAAAGCTTCAATTTTGACCCGTTTCAGGCACAGAAATGACTTTAAACACACTTATTTTAGTTGACAAAGTCATAATTCACATCCAACAGTCATTTACAGTCAAAAGATTAAATGTTAAAATTTCATCCATTTTGACCTTTTTGGGATCGTTCGACATGTCCGGAGTCATTGTTTTTCATCCGAAAATTTATTTTTTGGACTGTACCAAAAATGATTCAAAATGTCAATTGGATCGTGCCTCATGTTGAATAACCACTTTTTAAACCCTCACAGTGACCAAAATTGCCATTTTTACAGAGTTTTGCTTACTCAAAAGCTTCAATTTTGACCCGTTGCAGGCACGGAAATGACTTTAAACACACTTATTTTAGCTGACAAAGTCACAATTCACATCCAACAGTCATTTACAGTCAAAAGATTAAATGTTAAAATTTCATCATTATAGACCATTTTGGGAACGTTCGACAGGTCCGGAGTCATCGTTTTTCATCCGAAAATTGATTTTTTGAACTGTACCAAAAATGATTCAAAATGTCAATTGGATCGTGCCTCATGTTGAATAACCACTTTTTAAACCCTCAGAGTGAGCAAAATTGCCATTTTTACAGAGTTTTGCTTACTCAAAAGCTTCAATTTTGACCCGTTTCAGGCACAGAAATGACTTTAAACACACTTATTTTAGTTGACAAAGTCATAATTCACATCCAACAGTCATTTACAGTCAAAAGATTAAATGTTAAAATTTCATCCATATTGACCATTTTGGGATAGTTCGACATGTCGGAGTCATCGTTTTTCATCCGAAAATTTATTTTTTGGACTGTACCAAAAATGATTCAAAATGTCAATTGGATCGTGCCTCATGTTGAATAACCACTTTTTAAACCCTCACAGTGACCAAAATTGCCATTTTAACAGAGTTTTGCTTACTCAAAAGCTTCAATTTTGACCCGTTTCAGGCACAGAAATGACTTTAAACACACTTATTTTAGTTGACAAAGTCATAATTCACATCCAACAGTCATTTACAGTCAAAAGATTGAATGTTAAAATTTCATCCATATTGACCATTTTGGGATAGTTCAACATGTCCGGAGTCATCATTTTTCATCCGAAAATTTATTTTTTGGACTGTACCAAAAATGATTCAAAATGTCAATTGGATCGTGGCTCATGTTGAATAACCACTTTTTAAACCCTCACAGTGACCAAAATTGCCATTTTTACAGAGTTTTGCTTACTCAAAAGCTTCAATTTTGACCCGTTTCAGGCACAGTAATGACTTTAAACACACTTATTTTAGTTGACAAAGTCATAATTCACATCCAACTGTCATTTACAGTCAAAAGATTAAATGTTAAAATTTCATCCATATTGACCATTTTGGGATAGTTCGACATGTCCGGAGTCATCGTTTTTCATCCGAAAATTGATTTTTTGGACTGTACCAAAAATGATTCAAAATGTCAATTGGATCGTGCCTCATGTTGAATAACCACTTTTTAAACCCTCACAGTGACCAAAATTGCCATTTTTACAGAGTTTTGCTTACTCAAAAGCTTCAATTTTGACCCGTTTCAGGCACAGAAATGACTTTAAACACACTTATTTTAGTTGACAAAGTCATAATTCACATCCAACAGTCATTTACAGTCAAAAGATTAAATGTTAAAATTTCATCATTATAGACCATTTTGGGAACGTTCGACAGGTCCGGAGTCATCGTTTTTCATCCGAAAATTTATTTTTTGGACTGTACCAAAAATGATTCAAAATGTCAATTGGATCGTGCCTCATGTTGAATAACCACTTTTTAAACCCTCAGAGTGACCAAAATTGCCATTTTTACAGAGTTTTGCTTACTCAAAAGCTTCAATTTTGACCCGTTTCAGGCACAGAAATGACTTTAAACACACTTATTTTAGTTGACAAAGTCATAATTCACATCCAACAGTCATTTACAGTCAAAAGATTAAATGTTAAAATTTCATCCATATTGACCATTTTGGGATAGTTCGACATGTCCGGAGTCATTGTTTTTCATCCGAAAATTGATTTTTTGGACTGTACCAAAAATGATTCAAAATGTCAATTGGATCGTGCCTCATGTTGAATAACCACTTTTTAAACCCTCACAGTGACCAAAATTGCCAATTTTACAGAGTTTTGCTTACTCAAAAGCTTCAATTTTGACCCGTTTCAGGCACAGAAATGACTTTAAACACACTTATTTTAGTTGACAAAGTCATAATTCACATCCAACAGTCATTTACAGTCAAAAGATTAAATGTTAAAATTTCATCCATATTGACCATTTTAGGATCGTTCGACATGTCCGGAGTCATTGTTTTTCATCCGAAAATTGATTTTTTGGACTGTACCAAAAATGATTCAAAATGTCAATTGGATCGTGCCTCATGTTGAATAACCACTTTTTAAACCCTCAGAGTGACCAAAATTGCCATTTTTACAGAGTTTTGCTTACTCAAAAGCTTCAATTTTGACCCGTTTCAGGCAGAGAAATGACGTTAAACACACTTATTTTAGTTGACAAAGTCATAATTCACATCCAACAGTGATTTACAGTCAAAAGATTAAATGTTAAAATTTCATCCATATTGACCATTTTGGGATCGTTCGACATGCCCGGAGTCATCGTTTTTCATCCGAAAATTGATTTTTTGGACTGTTTAAAAAATGTTTCAAAATGTCAATTGGATCGTGCCTCATGTTGAATAACCACTTTTTAAACCCTCACAGTGACCAAAATTGCCATTTTAACAGAGTTTTGATTACTCAAAAGCTTCAATTTTGACCCCTTTGAGGCACAGAAACGACTTTAAACACACTTATTTTATTTGACAAAGTCATAATTCACATCCAACAGTCATTTAGAGTCAAAAGATTAAATGTTAAAATTTCATCATTATAGACCATTTTGGGAACGTTCGACAGTCATCGTTTTTCATCCGAAAATTGATTTTTGGACTGTTTAAAAAATGTTTCAAAATGTCAATTGGATCGTGCCTCATGTTGAATAACCACTTTTTAAACCCTCACAGTGACCAAAATTGCCATTTTAACAGAGTTTTGATTACTCAAAAGCTTCAATTTTGACCCGTTTCAGGCACAGAAATGACTTTAAACACACTTATTTTAGTTGACGAAGTCATAATTCACATCAAACAGTCATTTACAGTCAAAAGATTAAATGTTAAAATTTCATCCATTTTGACCATTTTGGGATCGTTCGACATGTCCGGAGTCATCGTTTTTCATCCGAAAATTGATTTTTTGGACTGTACCAAAAATGATTCAAAATGTAAATTGGATCGTGCCTCATGTTGAATAACCACTTTTTAAACCCTCAGAGTAACCAAAATTGCCATTTTTACAGAGTTTTGCTTACTCAAAAGCTTCAATTTTGACCCGTTTCAGGCACAGAAATGACTTTAAACACACTTATTTTAGTTGACAAAGTCATAATTCACATCCAACAGTCATTTACAGTCAAAAGATTAAATGTTAAAATTTCATCCATATTGACCATTTTGGGATAGTTCAACATGTCCGGAGTCATCGTTTTTCATCCGAAAATTGATTTTTTGGACTGTACCAAAAATGATTCAAAATGTCAATTGGATCGTGGCTCATGTTGAATAACCACTTTTTAAACCCTCACAGTGACCAAAATTGCCATTTTTACAGAGTTTTGCTTACTCAAAAGCTTCAATTTTGACCCGTTTCAGGCACAGTAATGACTTTAAACACACTTATTTTAGTTGACAAAGTCATAATTCACATCCAACTGTCATTTACAGTCAAAAGATTAAATGTTAAAATTTCATCCATATTGACCATTTTGGGATAGTTCGACATGTCCGGAGTCATCGTTTTTCACCCGAAAATTGATTTTTTGGACTGTACCAAAAATGATTCAAAATGTCAATTGGATCGTGCCTCATGTTGAATAACCACTTTTTAAACCCTCACAGTGACCAAAATTGCCATTTTTACAGAGTTTTGCTTACTCAAAAGCTTCAATTTTGACCCGTTTCAGGCACAGAAATGACTTTAAACACACTTATTTTAGTTGACAAAGTCATAATTCACATCCAACAGTCATTTACAGTCAAAAGATTAAATGTTAAAATTTCATCCATATTGACCTTTTTGGGATCGTTCGACATGTCCGGAGTCATCGTTTTTCATCCGAAAATTGATTTTTTGGAATGTACCAAAAATGATTCAAAATGTCAATTGGATCGTGCCTCATGTTGAATAACCACTTTTTAAACCCTCACAGTGACCAAAATTGCCATTTTTACAGAGTTTTGCTTACTCAAAAGCTTCAATTTTGACCCGTTTCAGGCACAGAAATGACTTTAAACACACTTATTTTAGTTGACAAAGTCATAATTCACATCCAACAGTCATTTACAGTCAAAAGATTAAATGTTAAAATTTCATCCATTTTGACCTTTTTGGGATCGTTCGACATGTCCGGAGTCATCGTTTTTCATCCGAAAATTTATTTTTTGGACTGTACCAAAAATGATTCAAAATGTCAATTGGATCGTGCCTCATGTTGAATAACCACTTTTTAAACCCTCACAGTGACCGAAATTGCCATTTTTACAGAGTTTTGCTTACTCAAAAGCTTCAATTTTGAGCCTTTGAGGCACAGAAATGACTTTAAACACACTTATTTTAGTTGACAAAGTCATAATTCACATCCAACAGTCATTTAGAGTCAAAAGATTAAATGTTAAAATTTCATCATTATAGACCTTTTTGGGATCGTTCGACAGGTCCGGAGTCATCGTTTTTCATCCGAAAATTTATTTTTTGGACTGTACCAAAAATGATTCAAAATGTCAATTGGATCGTGCCTCATGTTAAATAACCACTTTTTAAACCCTCAGAGTGACCAAAATTGCCATTTTTACAGAGTTTTGCTTACTCAAAAGCTTCAATTTTGACCCGTTGCAGGCACGGAAATGACTTTAAACACACTTATTTTAGCTGACAAAGTCACAATTCACATCCAACAGTCATTTACAGTCAAAAGATTAAATGTTAAAATTTCATCATTATAGACCATTTTGGGAACGTTCGACAGGTCCGGAGTCATCGTTTTTCATCCGAAAATTGATTTTTTGAACTGTACCAAAAATGATTCAAAATGTCAATTGGATCGTGCCTCATGTTGAATAACCACTTTTTAAACCCTCAGAGTTAGCAAAATTGCCATTTTTACAGAGTTTTGCTTACTCAAAAGCTTCAATTTTGACCCGTTTCAGGCACAGAAATGACTTTAAACACACTTATTTTAGTTGACAAAGTCATAATTCACATCCAACAGTCATTTACAGTCAAAAGATTAAATGTTAAAATTTCATCCATATTGACCATTTTGGGATAGTTCGACATGTCGGAGTCATCGTTTTTCATCCGAAAATTGATTTTTTGGACTGTACCAAAAATGATTCAAAATGTCAATTGGATCGTGCCTCATGTTGAATAACCACTTTTTAAACCCTCACAGTGACCAAAATTGCCATTTTAACAGAGTTTTGCTTACTCAAAAGCTTCAATTTTGACCCGTTTCAGGCACAGAAATGACTTTAAACACACTTATTTTAGTTGACAAAGTCATAATTCACATCCAACAGTCATTTACAGTCAAAAGATTGAATGTTAAAATTTCATCCATATTGACCATTTTGGGATAGTTCAACATGTCCGGAGTCATCGTTTTTCATCCGAAAATTGATTTTTTGGACTGTACCAAAAATGATTCAAAATGTCAATTGGATCGTGGCTCATGTTGAATAACCACTTTTTAAACCCTCACAGTGACCAAAATTGCCATTTTTACAGAGTTTTGCTTACTCAAAAGCTTCAATTTTGACCCGTTTCAGGCACAGTAATGACTTTAAACACACTTATTTTAGTTGACAAAGTCATAATTCACATCCAACTGTCATTTACAGTCAAAAGATTAAATGTTAAAATTTCATCCATATTGACCATTTTGGGATAGTTCGACATGTCCGGAGTCATCGTTTTTCATCCGAAAATTTATTTTTTGGACTGTACCAAAAATGATTCAAAATGTCAATTGGATCGTGCCTCATGTTGAATAACCACTTTTTAAACCCTCAGAGTGACCAAAATTGCCATTTTTACAGAGTTTTGCTTACTCAAAAGCTTCAATTTTGACCCGTTTCAGGCACAGAAATGACTTTAAACACACTTATTTTAGTTGACAAAGTCATAATTCACATCCAACAGTCATTTACAGTCAAAAGATTAAATGTTAAAATTTCATCCATATTGACCATTTTGGGATAGTTCGACATGTCCGGAGTCATCGTTTTTCATCCGAAAATTGATTTTTTGGACTGTACCAAAAATGATTCAAAATGTCAATTGGATCGTGCCTCATGTTGAATAACCACTTTTTAAACCCTCACAGTGACCAAAATTGCCATTTTAACAGAGTTTTGCTTACTCAAAAGCTTCAATTTTGACCCGTTTCAGGCACAGAAATGACTTTAAACACACTTATTTTAGTTGACAAAGTCATAATTCACATCCAACAGTCATTTACAGTCAAAAGATTAAATGTTAAAATTTCATCCATATTGACCATTTTGGGATAGTTCAACATGTCCGGAGTCATCGTTTTTCATCCGAAAATTGATTTTTTGGACTGTACCAAAAATGATTCAAAATGTCAATTGGATCGTGGCTCATGTTGAATAACCACTTTTTAAACCCTCACAGTGACCAAAATTGCCATTTTTACAGAGTTTTGCTTACTCAAAAGCTTCAATTTTGACCCGTTTCAGGCACAGAAATGACTTTAAACCCACTTATTTTAGTTGACAAAGTCATAATTCACATCCAACAGTCATTTACAGTCAAAAGATTAAATGTTAAAATTTCATCCATTTTGACCTTTTTGGGATCGTTCGACATGTCCGGAGTCATCGTTTTTCATCCGAAAATTTATTTTTTGGACTGTACCAAAAATGATTCAAAATGTCAATTGGATCGTGCCTCATGTTGAATAACCACTTTTTAAACCCTCACAGTGACCAAAATTGCCATTTTTACAGAGTTTTGCTTACTCAAAAGCTTCAATTTTGACCCCTTTGAGGCACAGAAATGACTTTAAACACACTTATTTTAGTTGACAAAGTCATAATTCACATCCAACAGTCATTTAGAGTCAAAAGATTAAATGTTAAAATGTCATCATTATAGACCTTTTTGGGATCGTTCGACAGGTCCGGAGTCATCGTTTTTCATCCGAAAATTTATTTTTTGGACTGTACCAAAAATGATTCAAAATGTCAATTGGATCGTGCCTCATGTTAAATAACCACTTTTTAAACCCTCAGAGTGACCAAAATTGCCATTTTTACAGAGCTTTGCTTACTCAAAAGCTTCAATTTTGACCCGTTGCAGGCACGGAAATGACTTTAAACACACTTATTTTAGCTGACAAAGTCACAATTCACATCCAACAGTCATTTACAGTCAAAAGATTAAATGTTAAAATTTCATCATTATAGACCATTTTGGGAACGTTCGACAGGTCCGGAGTCATCGTTTTTCATCCGAAAATTGATTTTTTGAACTGTACCAAAAATGATTCAAAATGTCAATTGGATCGTGCCTCATGTTGAATAACCACTTTTTAAACCCTCAGAGTGAGCAAAATTGCCATTTTTACAGAGTTTTGCTTACTCAAAAGCTTCAATTTTGACCCGTTTCAGGCACAGAAATGACTTTAAACACACTTATTTTAGTTGACAAAGTCATAATTCACATCCAACAGTCATTTACAGTCAAAAGATTAAATGTTAAAATTTCATCCATATTGACCATTTTGGGATAGTTCGACATGTCGGAGTCATCGTTTTTCATCCGAAAATTGATTTTTTGGACTGTACCAAAAATGATTCAAAATGTCAATTGGATCGTGCCTCATGTTGAATAACCACTTTTTAAACCCTCACAGTGACCAAAATTGCCATTTTAACAGAGTTTTGCTTACTCAAAAGCTTCAATTTTGACCCGTTTCAGGCACAGAAATGACTTTAAACACACTTATTTTAGTTGACAAAGTCATAATTCACATCCAACAGTCATTTACAGTCAAAAGATTGAATGTTAAAATTTCATCCATATTGACCATTTTGGGATAGTTCAACATGTCCGGAGTCATCGTTTTTCATCCGAAAATTGATTTTTTGGACTGTACCAAAAATGATTCAAAATGTCAATTGGATCGTGGCTCATGTTGAATAACCACTTTTTAAACCCTCACAGTGACCAAAATTGCCATTTTTACAGAGTTTTGCTTACTCAAAAGCTTCAATTTTGACCCGTTTCAGGCACAGTAATGACTTTAAACACACTTATTTTAGTTGACAAAGTCATAATTCACATCCAACTGTCATTTACAGTCAAAAGATTAAATGTTAAAATTTCATCCATATTGACCATTTTGGGATAGTTCGACATGTCCGGAGTCATCGTTTTTCATCCGAAAATTGATTTTTTGGACTGTACCAAAAATGATTCAAAATGTCAATTGGATCGTGCCTCATGTTGAATAACCACTTTTTAAACCCTCACAGTGACCAAAATTGCCATTTTTACAGAGTTTTGCTTACTCAAAAGCTTCAATTTTGACCTGTTTCAGGCACAGAAATGACTTTAAACACACTTATTTTAGTTGACAAAGTCATAATTCACATCCAACAGTCATTTACAGTCAAAAGATTAAATGTTAAAATTTCATCCATTTTGACCTTTTTGGGATCGTTCGACATGTCCGGAGTCATCGTTTTTCATCCGAAAATTGATTTTTTGGACTGTACCAAAAATGATTCAAAATGTCAATTGGATCGTGCCTCATGTTGAATAACCACTTTTTAAACCCTCACAGTGACCAAAATTGCCATTTTTACAGAGTTTTGCTTACTCAAAAGCTTCAATTTTGACCCATTTGAGGCACAGAAACGACTTTAAACACACTTATTTTAGTTGACAAAGTCATAATTCACATCCAACAGTCATTTAGAGTCAAAAGATTAAATGTTAAAATTTCATCATTATAGACCATTTTGGGAACGTTCGACAGGTCCGGAGTCATCGTTTTTCATCCGAAAATTTATTTTTTGGACTGTACCAAAAATGATTCAAAATGTCAATTGGATCGTGCCTCATGTTGAATAACCACTTTTTAAACCCTCACAGTGACCAAAATTGCCATTTTTACAGAGTTTTGCTTACTCAAAAGCTTCAATTTTGACCCGTTTCAGGCACGGAAATGACTTTAAACACACTTATTTTAGCTGACAAAGTCACAATTCACATCCAACAGTCATTTACAGTCAAAAGATTAAATGTTAAAATTTCATCCATATTGACCATTTTGGGATAGTTCGACATGTCCGGAGTCATCGTTTTTCATCCGAAAATTGATTTTTTGGACTGTACCAAAAATGATTCAAAATGTCAATTGGATCGTGCCTCATGTTGAATAACCACTTTTTAAACCCTCACAGTGACCAAAATTGCCATTTTAACAGAGTTTTGCTTACTCAAAAGCTTCAATTTTGACCCGTTTCAGGCACAGAAATGACTTTAAACACACTTATTTTAGTTGACAAAGTCATAATTCACATCCAACAGTCATTTACAGTCAAAAGATTAAATGTTAAAATTTCATCCATATTGACCATTTTGGGATAGTTCGACATGTCGGAGTCATCGTTTTTCATCCGAAAATTGATTTTTTGGACTGTACCAAAAATGATTCAAAATGTCAATTGGATCGTGCCTCATGTTGAATAACCACTTTTTAAACCCTCACAGTGACCAAAATTGCCATTTTAACAGAGTTTTGCTTACTCAAAAGCTTCAATTTTGACCCGTTTCAGGCACAGAAATGACTTTAAACACACTTATTTTAGTTGACAAAGTCATAATTCACATCCAACAGTCATTTACAGTCAAAAGATTGAATGTTAAAATTTCATCCATATTGACCATTTTGGGATAGTTCGACATGTCCGGAGTCATCGTTTTTCATCCGAAAATTTATTTTTTGGACTGTACCAAAAATGATTCAAAATGTCAATTGGATCGTGCCTCATGTTGAATAACCACTTTTTGAACCCTCAGAGTGACCAAAATTGCCATTTTTACAGAGTTTTGCTTACTCAAAAGCTTCAATTTTGACCCGTTTCAGGCACAGAAATGACTTTAAACACACTTATTTTAGTTGACAAAGTCATAATTCACATCCAACAGTCATTTACAGTCAAAAGATTAAATGTTAAAATTTCATCCATATTGACCATTTTGGGATAGTTCGACATGTCCGGAGTCATCGTTTTTCATCCGAAAATTGATTTTTTGGACTGTACCAAAAATGATTCAAAATGTCAATTGGATCGTGCCTCATGTTGAATAACCACTTTTTAAACCCTCACAGTGACCAAAATTGCCATTTTAACAGAGTTTTGCTTACTCAAAAGCTTCAATTTTGACCCGTTTCAGGCACAGAAATGACTTTAAACACACTTATTTTAGTTGACAAAGTCATAATTCACATCCAACAGTCATTTACAGTCAAAAGATTAAATGTTAAAATTTCATCCATATTGACCATTTTGGGATAGTTCAACATGTCCGGAGTCATCGTTTTTCATCCGAAAATTGATTTTTTGGACTGTACCAAAAATGATTCAAAATGTCAATTGGATCGTGGCTCATGTTGAATAACCACTTTTTAAACCCTCACAGTGACCAAAATTGCCATTTTTACAGAGTTTTGCTTACTCAAAAGCTTCAATTTTGACCCGTTTCAGGCACAGTAATGACTTTAAACACACTTATTTTAGTTGACAAAGTCATAATTCACATCCAACTGTCATTTACAGTCAAAAGATTAAATGTTAAAATTTCATCCATATTGACCATTTTGGGATAGTTCGACATGACCGGAGTCATCGTTTTTCATCCGAAAATTGATTTATTGGACTGTACCAAAAATGATTCAAAATGTCAATTGGATCGTGCCTCATGTTGAATAACCACTTTTTAAACCCTCACAGTGACCAAAATTGCCATTTTTACAGAGTTTTGCTTACTCAAAAGCTTCAATTTTGACCCGTTTCAGGCACAGAAATGACTTTAAACACACTTATTTTAGTTGACAAAGTCATAATTCACATCCAACAGTCATTTACAGTCAAAAGATTAAATGTTAAAATTTCATCCATATTGACCTTTTTGGGATCGTTCGACATGTCCGGAGTCATCGTTTTTCATCCGAAAATTGATTTTTTGGACTGTACCAAAAATGATTCAAAATGTCAATTGGATCGTGCCTCATGTTGAATAACCACTTTTTAAACCCTCACAGTGACCAAAATTGCCATTTTTACAGAGTTTTGCTTACTCAAAAGCTTCAATTTTGACCCGTTTCAGGCACAGAAATGACTTTAAACCCACTTATTTTAGTTGACAAAGTCATAATTCACATCCAACAGTCATTTACAGTCAAAAGATTAAATGTTAAAATTTCATCCATTTTGACCTTTTTGGGATCGTTCGACATGTCCGGAGTCATCGTTTTTCATCCGAAAATTTATTTTTTGGACTGTACCAAAAATGATTCAAAATGTCAATTGGATCGTGCCTCATGTTGAATAACCACTTTTTAAACCCTCACAGTGACCAAAATTGCCATTTTTACAGAGTTTTGCTTACTCAAAAGCTTCAATTTTGACCCCTTTGAGGCACAGAAATGACTTTAAACACACTTATTTTAGTTGACAAAGTCATAATTCACATCCAACAGTCATTTAGAGTCAAAAGATTAAATGTTAAAATTTCATCATTATAGACCTTTTTGGGATCGTTCGACAGGTCCGGAGTCATCGTTTTTTATCCGAAAATTTATTTTTTGGACTGTACCAAAAATGATTCAAAATGTCAATTGGATCGTGCCTCATGTTAAATAACCACTTTTTAAACCCTCAGAGTGACCAAAATTGCCATTTTTACAGAGCTTTGCTTACTCAAAAGCTTCAATTTTGACCCGTTGCAGGCACGGAAATGACTTTAAACACACTTATTTTAGCTGACAAAGTCACAATTCACATCCAACAGTCATTTACAGTCAAAAGATTAAATGTTAAAATTTCATCATTATAGACCATTTTGGGAACGTTCGACAGGTCCGGAGTCATCGTTTTTCATCCGAAAATTGATTTTTTGAACTGTACCAAAAATGATTCAAAATGTCAATTGGATCGTGCCTCATGTTGAATAACCACTTTTTAAACCCTCAGAGTGAGCAAAATTGCCATTTTTACAGAGTTTTGCTTACTCAAAAGCTTCAATTTTGACCCGTTTCAGGCACAGAAATGACTTTAAACACACTTATTTTAGTTGACAAAGTCATAATTCACATCCAACAGTCATTTACAGTCAAAAGATTAAATGTTAAAATTTCATCCATATTGACCATTTTGGGATAGTTCGACATGTCGGAGTCATCGTTTTTCATCCGAAAATTGATTTTTTGGACTGTACCAAAAATGATTCAAAATGTCAATTGGATCGTGCCTCATGTTGAATAACCACTTTTTAAACCCTCACAGTGACCAAAATTGCCATTTTAACAGAGTTTTGCTTACTCAAAAGCTTCAATTTTGACCCGTTTCAGGCACAGAAATGACTTTAAACACACTTATTTTAGTTGACAAAGTCATAATTCACATCCAACAGTCATTTACAGTCAAAAGATTGAATGTTAAAATTTCATCCATATTGACCATTTTGGGATAGTTCAACATGTCCGGAGTCATCGTTTTTCATCCGAAAATTGATTTTTTGGACTGTACCAAAAATGATTCAAAATGTCAATTGGATCGTGGCTCATGTTGAATAACCACTTTTTAAACCCTCACAGTGACCAAAATTGCCATTTTTACAGAGTTTTGCTTACTCAAAAGCTTCAATTTTGACCCGTTTCAGGCACAGTAATGACTTTAAACACACTTATTTTAGTTGACAAAGTCATAATTCACATCCAACTGTCATTTACAGTCAAAAGATTAAATGTTAAAATTTCATCCATATTGACCATTTTGGGATAGTTCGACATGTCCGGAGTCATCGTTTTTCATCCGAAAATTGATTTTTTGGACTGTACCAAAAATGATTCAAAATGTCAATTGGATCGTGCCTCATGTTGAATAACCACTTTTTAAACCCTCACAGTGACCAAAATTGCCATTTTTACAGAGTTTTGCTTACTCAAAAGCTTCAATTTTGACCTGTTTCAGGCACAGAAATGACTTTAAACACACTTATTTTAGTTGACAAAGTCATAATTCACATCCAACAGTCATTTAGAGTCAAAAGATTAAATGTTAAAATTTCATCATTATAGACCATTTTGGGAACGTTCGACAGGTCCGGAGTCATCGTTTTTCATCCGAAAATTTATTTTTTGGACTGTACCAAAAATGATTCAAAATGTCAATTGGATCGTGCCTCATGTTGAATAACCACTTTTTAAACCCTCACAGTGACCAAAATTGCCATTTTTACAGAGTTTTGCTTACTCAAAAGCTTCAATTTTGACCCGTTTCAGGCACGGAAATGACTTTAAACACACTTATTTTAGCTGACAAAGTCACAATTCACATCCAACAGTCATTTACAGTCAAAAGATTAAATGTTAAAATTTCATCCATATTGACCATTTTGGGATAGTTCGACATGTCCGGAGTCATCGTTTTTCATCCGAAAATTGATTTTTTGGACTGTACCAAAAATGATTCAAAATGTCAATTGGATCGTGCCTCATGTTGAATAACCACTTTTTAAACCCTCACAGTGACCAAAATTGCCATTTTAACAGAGTTTTGCTTACTCAAAAGCTTCAATTTTGACCCGTTTCAGGCACAGAAATGACTTTAAACACACTTATTTTAGTTGACAAAGTCATAATTCACATCCAACAGTCATTTACAGTCAAAAGATTAAATGTTAAAATTTCATCCATATTGACCATTTTGGGATAGTTCAACATGTCCGGAGTCATCGTTTTTCATCCGAAAATTGATTTTTTGGACTGTACCAAAAATGATTCAAAATGTCAATTGGATCGTGGCTCATGTTGAATAACCACTTTTTAAACCCTCACAGTGACCAAAATTGCCATTTTTACAGAGTTTTGCTTACTCAAAAGCTTCAATTTTGACCCGTTTCAGGCACAGTAATGACTTTAAACACACTTATTTTAGTTGACAAAGTCATAATTCACATCCAACTGTCATTTACAGTCAAAAGATTAAATGTTAAAATTTCATCCATATTGACCATTTTGGGATAGTTCGACATGTCCGGAGTCATCGTTTTTCATCCGAAAATTGATTTTTTGGACTGTACCAAAAATGATTCAAAATGTCAATTGGATCGTGCCTCATGTTGAATAACCACTTTTTAAACCCTCACAGTGACCAAAATTGCCATTTTTACAGAGTTTTGCTTACTCAAAAGCTTCAATTTTGACCCGTTTCAGGCACAGAAATGACTTTAAACACACTTATTTTAGTTGACAAAGTCATAATTCACATCCAACAGTCATTTACAGTCAAAAGATTAAATGTTAAAATTTCATCCATATTGACCTTTTTGGGATCGTTCGACATGTCCGGAGTCATCGTTTTTCATCCGAAAATTGATTTTTTGGACTGTACCAAAAATGATTCAAAATGTCAATTGGATCGTGCCTCATGTTGAATAACCACTTTTTAAACCCTCACAGTGACCAAAATTGCCATTTTTACAGAGTTTTGCTTACTCAAAAGCTTCAATTTTGACCCGTTTCAGGCACAGAAATGACTTTAAACACACTTATTTTAGTTGACAAAGTCATAATTCACATCCAACAGTCATTTACAGTCAAAAGATTAAATGTTAAAATTTCATCCATTTTGACCTTTTTGGGATCGTTCGACATGTCCGGAGTCATCGTTTTTCATCCGAAAATTTATTTTTTGGACTGTACCAAAAATGATTCAAAATGTCAATTGGATCGTGCCTCATGTTGAATAACCACTTTTTAAACCCTCACAGTGACCAAAATTGCCATTTTTACAGAGTTTTGCTTACTCAAAAGCTTCAATTTTGACCCCTTTGAGGCACAGAAATGACTTTAAACACACTTATTTTAGTTGACAAAGTCACAATTCACATCCAACAGTCATTTACAGTCAAAAGATTAAATGTTAAAATTTCATCATTATAGACCATTTTGGGAACGTTCGACAGGTCCGGAGTCATCGTTTTTCATCCGAAAATTGATTTTTTGAACTGTACCAAAAATGATTCAAAATGTCAATTGGATCGTGCCTCATGTTGAATAACCACTTTTTAAACCCTCAGAGTGAGCAAAATTGCCATTTTTACAGAGTTTTGCTTACTCAAAAGCTTCAATTTTGACCCGTTTCAGGCACAGAAATGACTTCAAACACACTTATTTTAGTTGACAAAGTCATAATTCACATCCAACAGTCATTTACAGTCAAAAGATTGAATGTTAAAATTTCATCCATATTGACCATTTTGGGATAGTTCAACATGTCCGGAGTCATCGTTTTTCATCCGAAAATTGATTTTTTGGACTGTACCAAAAATGATTCAAAATGTCAATTGGATCGTGGCTCATGTTGAATAACCACTTTTTAAACCCTCACAGTGACCAAAATTGCCATTTTTACAGAGTTTTGCTTACTCAAAAGCTTCAATTTTGACCCGTTTCAGGCACAGTAATGACTTTAAACACACTTATTTTAGTTGACAAAGTCATAATTCACATCCAACTGTCATTTACAGTCAAAAGATTAAATGTTAAAATTTCATCCATATTGACCATTTTGGGATAGTTCGACATGTCCGGAGTCATCGTTTTTCATCCGAAAATTTATTTTTTGGACTGTACCAAAAATGATTCAAAATGTCAATTGGATCGTGCCTCATGTTGAATAACCACTTTTTAAACCCTCACAGTGACCAAAATTGCCATTTTTACAGAGTTTTGCTTACTCAAAAGCTTCAATTTTGACCCGTTTCAGGCACAGAAATGACTTTAAACACACTTATTTTAGTTGACAAAGTCATAATTCATATCCAACAGTCATTTACAGTCAAAAGATTAAATGTTAAAATTTCATCCATTTTGACCTTTTTGGGATCGTTCGACATGTCGGAGTCATCGTTTTTCATCCGAAAATTGATTTTTTGGACTGTACCAAAAATGATTCAAAATGTCAATTGGATCGTGCCTCATGTTGAATAACCACTTTTTAAACCCTCACAGTGACCAAAATTGCCATTTTAACAGAGTTTTGCTTACTCAAAAGCTTCAATTTTGACCCGTTTCAGGCACAGAAATGACTTTAAACACACTTATTTTAGTTGACAAAGTCATAATTCACATCCAACAGTCATTTACAGTCAAAAGATTGAATGTTAAAATTTCATCCATATTGACCATTTTGGGATAGTTCAACATGTCCGGAGTCATCGTTTTTCATCCGAAAATTGATTTTTTGGACTGTACCAAAAATGATTCAAAATGTCAATTGGATCGTGGCTC
Organism: Lissotriton vulgaris; assembly: GCF_964263255.1. Taxonomy (NCBI): domain Eukaryota; kingdom Metazoa; phylum Chordata; class Amphibia; order Caudata; family Salamandridae; genus Lissotriton; species Lissotriton vulgaris. The sequence goes on from NW_028250005.1 coordinate 155,069, forward strand.
ATGTTGAATAACCACTTTTTAAACCCTCACAGTGACCAAAATTGCCATTTTTACAGAGTTTTGCTTACTCAAAAGCTTCAATTTTGACCCGTTTCAGGCACAGTAATGACTTTAAACACACTTATTTTAGTTGACAAAGTCATAATTCACATCCAACTGTCATTTACAGTCAAAAGATTAAATGTTAAAATTTCATCCATATTGACCATTTTGGGATAGTTCGACATGTCCGGAGTCATCGTTTTTCATCCGAAAATTGATTTTTTGGACTGTACCAAAAATGATTCAAAATGTCAATTGGATCGTGCCTCATGTTGAATAACCACTTTTTAAACCCTCACAGTGACCAAAATTGCCATTTTTACAGAGTTTTGCTTACTCAAAAGCTTCAATTTTGACCTGTTTCAGGCACAGAAATGACTTTAAACACACTTATTTTAGTTGACAAAGTCATAATTCACATCCAACAGTCATTTAGAGTCAAAAGATTAAATGTTAAAATTTCATCATTATAGACCATTTTGGGAACGTTCGACAGGTCCGGAGTCATCGTTTTTCATCCGAAAATTTATTTTTTGGACTGTACCAAAAATGATTCAAAATGTCAATTGGATCGTGCCTCATGTTGAATAACCACTTTTTAAACCCTCACAGTGACCAAAATTGCCATTTTTACAGAGTTTTGCTTACTCAAAAGCTTCAATTTTGACCCGTTTCAGGCACGGAAATGACTTTAAACACACTTATTTTAGCTGACAAAGTCACAATTCACATCCAACAGTCATTTACAGTCAAAAGATTAAATGTTAAAATTTCATCCATATTGACCATTTTGGGATAGTTCGACATGTCCGGAGTCATCGTTTTTCATCCGAAAATTGATTTTTTGGACTGTACCAAAAATGATTCAAAATGTCAATTGGATCGTGCCTCATGTTGAATAACCACTTTTTAAACCCTCACAGTGACCAAAATTGCCATTTTAACAGAGTTTTGCTTACTCAAAAGCTTCAATTTTGACCCGTTTCAGGCACAGAAATGACTTTAAACACACTTATTTTAGTTGACAAAGTCATAATTCACATCCAACAGTCATTTACAGTCAAAAGATTAAATGTTAAAATTTCATCCATATTGACCATTTTGGGATAGTTCAACATGTCCGGAGTCATCGTTTTTCATCCGAAAATTGATTTTTTGGACTGTACCAAAAATGATTCAAAATGTCAATTGGATCGTGGCTCATGTTGAATAACCACTTTTTAAACCCTCACAGTGACCAAAATTGCCATTTTTACAGAGTTTTGCTTACTCAAAAGCTTCAATTTTGACCCGTTTCAGGCACAGTAATGACTTTAAACACACTTATTTTAGTTGACAAAGTCATAATTCACATCCAACTGTCATTTACAGTCAAAAGATTAAATGTTAAAATTTCATCCATATTGACCATTTTGGGATAGTTCGACATGTCCGGAGTCATCGTTTTTCATCCGAAAATTGATTTTTTGGACTGTACCAAAAATGATTCAAAATGTCAATTGGATCGTGCCTCATGTTGAATAACCACTTTTTAAACCCTCACAGTGACCAAAATTGCCATTTTTACAGAGTTTTGCTTACTCAAAAGCTTCAATTTTGACCCGTTTCAGGCACAGAAATGACTTTAAACACACTTATTTTAGTTGACAAAGTCATAATTCACATCCAACAGTCATTTACAGTCAAAAGATTAAATGTTAAAATTTCATCCATATTGACCTTTTTGGGATCGTTCGACATGTCCGGAGTCATCGTTTTTCATCCGAAAATTGATTTTTTGGACTGTACCAAAAATGATTCAAAATGTCAATTGGATCGTGCCTCATGTTGAATAACCACTTTTTAAACCCTCACAGTGACCAAAATTGCCATTTTTACAGAGTTTTGCTTACTCAAAAGCTTCAATTTTGACCCGTTTCAGGCACAGAAATGACTTTAAACACACTTATTTTAGTTGACAAAGTCATAATTCACATCCAACAGTCATTTACAGTCAAAAGATTAAATGTTAAAATTTCATCCATTTTGACCTTTTTGGGATCGTTCGACATGTCCGGAGTCATCGTTTTTCATCCGAAAATTTATTTTTTGGACTGTACCAAAAATGATTCAAAATGTCAATTGGATCGTGCCTCATGTTGAATAACCACTTTTTAAACCCTCACAGTGACCAAAATTGCCATTTTTACAGAGTTTTGCTTACTCAAAAGCTTCAATTTTGACCCCTTTGAGGCACAGAAATGACTTTAAACACACTTATTTTAGTTGACAAAGTCACAATTCACATCCAACAGTCATTTACAGTCAAAAGATTAAATGTTAAAATTTCATCATTATAGACCATTTTGGGAACGTTCGACAGGTCCGGAGTCATCGTTTTTCATCCGAAAATTGATTTTTTGAACTGTACCAAAAATGATTCAAAATGTCAATTGGATCGTGCCTCATGTTGAATAACCACTTTTTAAACCCTCAGAGTGAGCAAAATTGCCATTTTTACAGAGTTTTGCTTACTCAAAAGCTTCAATTTTGACCCGTTTCAGGCACAGAAATGACTTCAAACACACTTATTTTAGTTGACAAAGTCATAATTCACATCCAACAGTCATTTACAGTCAAAAGATTGAATGTTAAAATTTCATCCATATTGACCATTTTGGGATAGTTCAACATGTCCGGAGTCATCGTTTTTCATCCGAAAATTGATTTTTTGGACTGTACCAAAAATGATTCAAAATGTCAATTGGATCGTGGCTCATGTTGAATAACCACTTTTTAAACCCTCACAGTGACCAAAATTGCCATTTTTACAGAGTTTTGCTTACTCAAAAGCTTCAATTTTGACCCGTTTCAGGCACAGTAATGACTTTAAACACACTTATTTTAGTTGACAAAGTCATAATTCACATCCAACTGTCATTTACAGTCAAAAGATTAAATGTTAAAATTTCATCCATATTGACCATTTTGGGATAGTTCGACATGTCCGGAGTCATCGTTTTTCATCCGAAAATTTATTTTTTGGACTGTACCAAAAATGATTCAAAATGTCAATTGGATCGTGCCTCATGTTGAATAACCACTTTTTAAACCCTCACAGTGACCAAAATTGCCATTTTTACAGAGTTTTGCTTACTCAAAAGCTTCAATTTTGACCCGTTTCAGGCACAGAAATGACTTTAAACACACTTATTTTAGTTGACAAAGTCATAATTCATATCCAACAGTCATTTACAGTCAAAAGATTAAATGTTAAAATTTCATCCATTTTGACCTTTTTGGGATCGTTCGACATGTCCGGAGTCATCGTTTTTCATCCGAAAATTGATTTTTTGGACTGTACCAAAAATGATTCAAAATGTCAATTGGATCGTGCCTCATGTTGAATAACCACTTTTTAAACCCTCACAGTGACCAAAATTGCCATTTTTACAGAGTGTTGCTTACTCAAAAGCTTCAATTTTGACCCCTTTGAGGCACAGAAACGACTTTAAACACACTTATTTTAGTTGACAAAGTCATAATTCACATCCAACAGTCATTTAGAGTCAAAAGATTAAATGTTAAAATTTCATCATTATAGACCATTTTGGGAACGTTCGACAGGTCCGGAGTCATCGTTTTTCGTCCGAAAATTTATTTTTTGGACTGTACCAAAAATGATTCAAAATGTCAATTGGATCGTGCCTCATGTTGAATAACCACTTTTTAAACCCTCACAGTGACCAAAATTGCCATTTTTACAGAGTTTTGCTTACTCAAAAGCTTCAATTTTGACCCGTTTCAGGCACAGAAATGACTTTAAACACACTTATTTTAGTCGACAAAGTCATAATTCACATCCAACAGTCATTTACAGTCAAAAGATTAAATGTTACAATTTCATCCATTTTGACCTTTTTGGGATCGTTCGACATGTCCGGAGTCATCGTTTTTCATCCGAAAATTTATTTTTTGGACTGTACCAAAAATGATTCAAAATGTCAATTGGATCGTGCCTCATGTTGAATAACCACTTTTTAAACCCTCAGAGTAACCAAAATTGCCATTTTTACAGAGTTTTGCTTACTCAAAAGCTTCAATTTTGACCCGTTTCAGGCACAGTAATGACTTTAAACACACTTATTTTAGTTGACAAAGTCATAATTCACATCCAACAGTCATTTACAGTCAAAAGATTAAATGTTAAAATTTCATCCATATTGACCATTTTGGGATAGTTCGACATGTCCGGAGTCATTGTTTTTCATCCGAAAATTTACTTTTTGGACTGTACCAAAAATGATTCAAAATGTCAATTGGATCGTGCCTCATGTTGAATAACCACTTTTTAAACCCTCACAGTGACCAAAATTGCCATTTTTACAGAGTTTTGCTTACTCAAAAGCTTCAATTTTGACCCCTTTGAGGCACAGAAATGACTTTAAACACACTTATTTTAGTTGACAAAGTCATAATTCACATCCAACAGTCATTTAGAGTCAAAAGATTAAATGTTAAAATTTCATCCATATTGACCATTTTGGGATCATTCGACATGTCCGGAGTCATCGTTTTTCATCCGAAAATTGATTTTTTGGACTGTACCAAAAATGATTCAAAATGTCAATTGGATCGTGGCTCATGTTGAATAACCACTTTTTAAACCCTCACAGTGACCAAAATTGCCATTTTTACAGAGTTTTGATTACTCAAAAGCTTCAATTTTGACCCCTTTGAGGCACAGAAACGACTTTAAACACACTTATTGTAGTTGACAAAGTTATAATTCACATCCAACAGTCATTTAGATTCAAAAGATTAAATGTTAAAATTTCATCATTATAGACCTTTTTGGGAACGTTCGACAGGTCCGGAGTCATCGTTTTTCATCCGAAAATTGATTTTTTGGACTGTACCAAAAATGATTCAAAATGTCAATTGGATCGTGCCTCATGTTGAATAACCACTTTTTAAACCCTCAGAGTGACCAAAATTGCCATTTTTACAGAGTTTTGCTTACTCAAAAGCTTCAATTTTGACCCGTTTCAGTCACAGAAATGACTTTAAACACACTTATTTTAGTTGACAAAGTCATAATTCACATCCAACAGTCATTTACAGTCAAAAGAATAAATGTTAAAATTTCATCCATATTGACCATTTTGGGATAGTTCGACATGTCCGGTGTCATCGTTTTTCATCCGAAAATGGATTTTTTGGACTGTATCAAAAATGATTCAAAATGTCAATTGGATCGTGCCTCATGTTAAATAACCACTTTTTAAACCCTCACAGTGACCAAAATTGCCATTTTTACAGAGTTTTGATTACTCAAAAGCTTCAATTTTGACCCCTTTGAGGCACAGAAACGACTTTAAAAACACTTATTTTAGTTGACAAAGTCATAATTCACATCCAACAGTCATTTAGAGTCAAAAGATTAAATATTAAAATTTCATCATTATAGACCATTTTGGGAACGTTCGACAGGTCCGGAGTCATCGTTTTTCATCCGAAAATTTATTTTTTGGACTGTACCAAAAATGATTCAAAATGTCAATTGGATCGTGCCTCATGTTGAATAACCACTTTTTAAACCCTCACAGTGACCAAAATTGCCAATTTTACAGAGTTTTGCTTACTCAAAAGCTTCAATTTTGACCCGTTTCAGGCACAGAAATGACTTTAAACACACTTATTTTAGTTGACAAAGTCATAATTCACATCCAACAGTCATTTACAGTCAAAAGATTAAATGTTAAAATTTCATCCATTTTGACCATTTTGGGATCGTTCGACATGTCCGGAGTCATCGTTTTTCATCCGAAAAATTGATTTTTTGGACTGTACCAAAAATGATGCAAAATGTCAATTGGATCGTGCCTCATGTTGAATAACCACTTTTTAAACCCTCACAGTGACCAAAATTGCCAATTTTACAGAGTTTTGCTTACTCAAAAGCTTCAATTTTGACCCATTTCAGGCACAGAAATGACTTTAGACACACTTATTTTAGTTGACAAAGTCATAATTCACATCCAACAGTCATTTAGAGTCAAAAGATTAAATGTTAAAATTTCATCATTATAGACCATTTTGGGATTGTTCGACAGGTCCGGAGTCATCGTTTTTCATCCGAAAATTGATTTTTTGGACTGTACCAAAAATGATTCAAAATGTCAATTGGATCGTGCCTCATGTTGAATAACCACTTTTTAAACCCTCAGAGTGACCAAAATTGCCATTTTTACAGAGTTTTGCTTACTCAAAAGCTTCAATTTTGACCCGTTTCAGGCACAGAAATGACTTTAAACACACTTATTTTTAGTTGACAAAGTCATAATTCACATCCAACAGTCATTTACAGTCAAAAGATTAAATGTTAAAATTTCATCCATATTGACCATTTTAGGATCGTTCGACATGTCCGGAGTCATTGTTTTTCATCCGAAAATTGATTTTTTGGACTGTACCAAAAATGATTCAAAATGTCAATTGGATCGTGCCTCATGTTGAATAACCACTTTTTAAACCCTCAGAGTGACCAAAATTGCCATTTTTACAGAGTTTTGCTTACTCAAAAGCTTCAATTTTGACCCGTTTCAGGCAGAGAAATGACTTTAAACACACTTATTTTAGTTGACAAAGTCATAATTCACATCCAACAGTCATTTACAGTCAAAAGATTAAATGTTAAAATTTCATCCATATTGACCATTTTGGGATCGTTCGACATGTCCGGAGTCATCGTTTTTCATCCGAAAATTGATTTTTTGGACTGTATCAAAAATGTTTCCAAATGTCAATTGGATCGTGCCTCATGCTGAATAACCACTTTTTAAACCCTCACAGTGACCAAAATTGCCATTTTAACAGAGTTTTGATTACTCAAAAGCTTCAATTTTGACCCCTTTGAGGCACAGAAACAACTTTAAACACACTTATTTTAGTTGACAAAGTCATAATTCACATCCAACAGTCATTTAGAGTCAAAAGATTAAATGTTAAAATTTCATCATTATAGACCATTTTGGGAACGTTCGACAGGTCCGGAGTCATTGTTTTTCATCCGAAAATTTATTTTTTGGACTGTACCAAAAATGATTCAAAATGTCAATTGGATCGTGCCTCATGTTGAATAACCACTTTTTAAACCCTCAGAGTGACCAAAATTGCCATTTTTACAGAGTTTTGCTTACTCAAAAGCTTCAATTTTGACCCGTTTCAGGCAGAGAAATGACTTTAAACACACGTATTTTAGTTGACAAAGTCATAATTCACATCCAACAGTCATTTACAGTCAAAAGATTAAATGTTAAAATTTCATCCATTTTGACCATTTTGGGATCGTTCGACATGTCCGGAGTCATCGTTTTTCATCCGAAAATTGATTTTTTGGACTGTACCAAAAATGATTCAAAATGTCAATTGGATCGTGCCTCATGTTGAATAACCACTTTTTAAACCCTCACAGTGACCAAAATTGCCAATTTTACAGAGTTTTGCTTACTCAAAAGCTTCAATTTTGACCCATTTCAGGCACAGAAATGACTTTAGACACACTTATTTTAGTTGACAAAGTCATAATTCACATCCAACAGTAATTTACAGTCAAAAGATTAAATGTTAAAATTTCATCCATATTGACCATTTTGGGATAGTTCGACATGTCCGGAGTCATCGTTTTTCATCCGAAAATGGATTTTTTGGACTGTACCAAAAATGATTCAAAATGTCAATTGGATCGTGCCTCATGTTGAATAACCACTTTTTAAACCCTCACACTGACCAAAATTGCCATTTTTACAGAGTTTTGCTTACTCAAAAGCTTCAATTTTGACCTGTTTCAGGCACAGAAATGACTTTAAACACACTTATTTTAGTTGACAAAGTCATAATTCACATCCAACAGTCATTTACAGTCAAAAGATTAAATGTTAAAATTTCATCATTATAGACCATTTTGGGAACGTTCGACAGGTCCGGAGTCATCGTTTTTCATCCGAAAATTTATTTTTTGGACTGTACCAAAAATGATTCAAAATGTCAATTGGATATTGCCTCATGTTGAATAACCACTTTTTAAACCCTCACAGTGACCATAATTGCCATTTTTACAGAGTTTTGCTTACTCAAAAGCTTCAATTTTGACCCGTTTCAGGCACAGAAATGACTTTAAACACACTTATTTTAGTTGACAAAGTCATAATTCACATCCAACAGTCATTTACAGTCAAAAGATTAAATGTTAAAATTTCATCCATTTTGACCATTTTGGGATCGTTCGACATGTCCGGAGTCATCGTTTTTCATCCGAAAAATTGATTTTTTGGACTGTACCAAAAATGATTCAAAATGTCAATTGGATCGTGTCTCATGTTGAATAACCACTTTTTAAACCCTCACAGTGACCAAAATTGCCAATTTTACAGAGTTTTGCTTACTCAAAAGCTTCAATTTTGACCCATTTCAGGCACAGAAATGACTTTAGACACACTTATTTTAGTTGACAAAGTCATAATTCACATCCAACAGTCATTTAGAGTCAAAAGATTAAATGTTAAAATTTCATCATTATAGACCATTTTGGGATTGTTCGACAGGTCCGGAGTCATCGTTTTTCATCCGAAAATTGATTTTTTGGACTGTACCAAAAATGATTCAAAATGTCAATTGGATCGTGCCTCATGTTGAATAACCACTTTTTAAACCCTCAGAGTGACCAAAATTGCCCTTTTTACAGAGTTTTGCTTACTCAAAAGCTTCAATTTTGACCCGTTTCAGGCACAGAAATGACTTTAAACACACTTATTTTAGTTGACAAAGTCATAATTCACATCCAACAGTCATTTACAGTCAAAAGATTAAATGTTAAAATTTCATCCATTTTGACCTTTTTGGGATCGTTCGACATGTCCGGAGTCATCGTTTTTCATCCGAAAATTGATTTTTTGGACTGTACCAAAAATGATTCAAAATGTCAATTGGATCGTGCCTCATGTTGAATAACCACTTTTTAAACCCTCACAGTGACCAAAATTGCCAATTTTACAGAGTTTTGCTTACTCAAAAGCTTCAATTTTGACCCGTTTCAGGCACAGAAATGACTTTAAACACACTTATTTTTAGTTGACAAAGTCATAATTCACATCCAACAGTCATTTACAGTCAAAAGATTAAATGTTAAAATTTCATCCATATTGACCATTTTAGGATCGTTCGACATGTCCGGAGTCATTGTTTTTCATCCGAAAATTGATTTTTTGGACTGTACCAAAAATGATTCAAAATGTCAATTGGATCGTGCCTCATGTTGAATAACCACTTTTTAAACCCTCCTTCTGACCAAAATTGCCATTTTTACAGAGTTTTGCTTACTCAAAAGCTTCAATTTTGACCCGTTTCAGGCAGAGAAATGACTTTAAACACACTTATTTTAGTTGACAAAGTCATAATTCACATCCAACAGTCATTTACAGTCAAAAGATTAAATGTTAAAATTTCATCCATATTGACCATTTTGGGATCGTTCGACATGCCCGGAGTCATCGTTTTTCATCCGAAAATTGATTTTTTGGACTGTATCAAAAATGTTTCAAAATGTCAATTGGATCGTGCCTCATGTTGAATAACCACTTTTTAAACCCTCACAGTGACCAAAATTGCCATTTTAACAGAGTTTTGATTACTCAAAAGCTTCAATTTTGACCCCTTTGAGGCACAGAAACGACTTTAAACACACTTATTTTATTTGACAAAGTCATAATTCACCTCCAACAGTCATTTAGAGTCAAAAGATTAAATGTTAAAATTTCATCATTATAGACCATTTTGGGAACGTTCGACATGTCCGGAGTCATCGTTTTTCATCCGAAAATTGATTTTTTGGACTGTACCAAAAATGATTCAAAATGTCAATTGGATCGTGCCTCATGTTGAATAACCACTTTTTAAACCCTCAGAGTAACCAAAATTGCCATTTTTACAGAGTTTTGCTTACTCGAAAGCTTCAATTTTGACCCGTTTCAGGCACAGAAATGACTTTAAACACACTTATTTTAGTTGACAAAGTCATAATTCACATCCAACAGTCATTTACAGTCAAAAGATTAAATGTTAAAATTTCATCCATTTTGACCTTTTTGGGATCGTTCGACATGTCCGGAGTCATCGTTTTTCATCCGAAAATTTATTTTTTGGACTGTACCAAAAATGATTCAAAATGTCAATTGGATCGTGCCTCATGTTGAATAACCACTTTTTAAACCCTCACAGTGACCAAAATTGCCATTTTTACAGAGTTTTGCTTACTCAAAAGCTTCAATTTTGACCCCTTTGAGGCACAGAAATGACTTTAAACACACTTATTTTAGTTGACAAAGTCATAATTCACATCCAACAGTCATTTAGAGTCAAAAGATTAAATGTTAAAATTTCATCATTATAGACCTTTTTGGGATCGTTCGACAGGTCCGGAGTCATCGTTTTTCATCCGAAAATTTATTTTTTGGACTGTACCAAAAATGATTCAAAATGTCAATTGGATCGTGCCTCATGTTAAATAACCACTTTTTAAACCCTCAGAGTGACCAAAATTGCCATTTTTACAGAGTTTTGCTTACTCAAAAGCTTCAATTTTGACCCGTTGCAGGCACGGAAATGACTTTAAACACACTTATTTTAGCTGACAAAGTCACAATTCACATCCAACAGTCATTTACAGTCAAAAGATTAAATGTTAAAATTTCATCATTATAGACCATTTTGGGAACGTTCGACAGGTCCGGAATCATCGTTTTTCATCCGAAAATTGATTTTTTGAACTGTACCAAAAATGATTCAAAATGTCAATTGGATCGTGCCTCATGTTGAATAACCACTTTTTAAACCCTCAGAGTGAGCAAAATTGCCATTTTTACAGAGTTTTGCTTACTCAAAAGCTTCAATTTTGACCCGTTTCAGGCACAGAAATGACTTTAAACACACTTATTTTAGTTGACAAAGTCATAATTCACATCCAACAGTCATTTACAGTCAAAAGATTAAATGTTAAAATTTCATCCATATTGACCATTTTGGGATAGTTCGACATGTCCGGAGTCATCGTTTTTCATCCGAAAATTGATTTTTTGGACTGTACCAAAAATGATTCAAAATGTCAATTGGATCGTGCCTCATGTTGAATAACCACTTTTTAAACCCTCACAGTGACCAAAATTGCCATTTTAACAGAGTTTTGCTTACTCAAAAGCTTCAATTTTGACCCGTTTCAGGCACAGAAATGACTTTAAACACACTTATTTTAGTTGACAAAGTCATAATTCACATCCAACAGTCATTTACAGTCAAAAGATTGAATGTTAAAACTTCATCCATATTGACCATTTTGGGATAGTTCAACATGTCCGGAGTCATCGTTTTTCATCCGAAAATTGATTTTTTGGACTGTACCAAAAATGATTCAAAATGTCAATTGGATCGTGGCTCATGTTGAATAACCACTTTTTAAACCCTCACAGTGACCAAAATTGCCATTTTTACAGAGTTTTGCTTACTCAAAAGCTTCAATTTTGACCCGTTTCAGGCACAGTAATGACTTTAAACACACTTATTTTAGTTGACAAAGTCATAATTCACATCCAACTGTCATTTACAGTCAAAAGATTAAATGTTAAAATTTCATCCATATTGACCATTTTGGGATAGTTCGACATGTCCGGAGTCATCGTTTTTCATCCGAAAATTGATTTTTTGGACTGTACCAAAAATGATTCAAAATGTCAATTGGATCGTGCCTCATGTTGAATAACCACTTTTTAAACCCTCACAGTGACCAAAATTGCCATTTTTACAGAGTTTTGCTTACTCAAAAGCTTCAATTTTGACCCGTTTCAGGCACAGAAATGACTTTAAACACACTTATTTTAGTTGACAAAGTCATAATTCACATCCAACAGTCATTTACAGTCAAAAGATTAAATGTTAAAATTTCATCCATTTTGACCTTTTTGGGATCGTTCGACATGTCCTGAGTCATCGTTTTTCATCCGAAAATTGATTTTTTGGACTGTACCAAAAATGATTCAAAATGTCAATTGGATCGTGCCTCATGTTGAATAACCACTTTTTAAACCCTCACAGTGACCAAAATTGCCATTTTTACAGAGTTTTGCTTACTCAAAAGCTTCAATTTTGACCCCTTTGAGGCACAGAAACGACTTTAAACACACTTATTTTAGTTGACAAAGTCATAATTCACATCCAACAGTCATTTAGAGTCAAAAGATTAAATGTTAAAATTTCATCATTATAGACCATTTTGGGAACGTTCGACAGGTCCGGAGTCATCGTTTTTCATCCGAAAATGTATTTTTTGGACTGTACCAAAAATGATTCAAAATGTCAATTGGATCGTGCCTCATGTTGAATAACCACTTTTTAAACCCTCACAGTGACCAAAATTGCCATTTTTACAGAGTTTTGCTTACTCAAAAGCTTCAATTTTGACCCCTTTGAGGCACAGAAATGACTTTAAACACACTTATTTTAGTTGACAAAGTCATAATTCACATCCAACAGTCATTTAGAGTCAAAAGATTAAATGTTAAAATTTCATCCATATTGACCATTTTGGGATCATTCGACATGTCCGGAGTCATCGTTTTTCATCCGAAAATTGATTTTTTGGACTGTACCAAAAATGATTCAAAATGTCAATTGGATCGTGCCTCATGTTGAATAACCACTTTTTAAACCCTCAGAGTAACCAAAATTGCCATTTTTACAGAGTTTTGCTTACTCAAAAGCTTCAATTTTGACCCGTTTCAGGCACAGTAATGACTTTAAACACACTTATTTTAGTTGACAAAGTCATAATTCACATCCAACAGTCATTTACAGTCAAAAGATTAAATGTTAAAATTTCATCCATATTGACCATTTTGGGATAGTTCGACATGTCCGGAGTCATTGTTTTTCATCCGAAAATTTATTTTTTGGACTGTACCAAAAATGATTCAAAATGTCAATTGGATCGTGCCTCATGTTGAATAACCACTTTTTAAACCCTCACAGTGACCAATATTGCCATTTTTACAGAGTTTTGCTTACTCAAAAGCTTCAATTTTGACCCGTTTCAGGCACAGAAATGACTTTAAACACACTTATTTTAGTTGACAAAGTCATAATTCACATCCAACAGTCATTTACAGTCAAAAGATTAAATGTTAAAATTTCATCCATTTTGACCATTTTGGGATCGTTCGACATGTCCGGAGTCATCGTTTTTCATCCGAAAATTGATTTTTTGGACTGTACCAAAAATGATTCAAAGTGTCAATTGGATCGTGGCTCATGTTGAATAACCACTTTTTAAACCCTCACAGTGACCAAAATTGCCATTTTTACAGAGTTTTGATTACTCAAAAGCTTCAATTTTGACCCCTTTGAGGCACAGAAACGACTTTAAACACACTTATTGTAGTTGACAAAGTTATAATTCACATCCAACAGTCATTTAGATTCAAAAGATTAAATGTTAAAATTTCATCATTATAGACCTTTTTGGGAACGTTCGACAGGTCCGGAGTCATCGTTTTTCATCCGAAAATTGATTTTTTGGACTGTACCAAAAATGATTCAAAATGTCAATTGGATCGTGCCTCATGTTGAATAACCACTTTTTAAACCCTCAGAGTGACCAAAATTGCCATTTTTACAGAGTTTTGCTTACTCAAAAGCTTCAATTTTGACCCGTTTCAGGCACAGAAATGACTTTAAACACACTTATTTTAGTTGACAAAGTCATAATTCACATCCAACAGTCATTTACAGTCAAAAGAATAAATGTTAAAATTTCATCCATATTGACCATTTTGGGATAGTTCGACATGTCCGGTGTCATCGTTTTTCATCCGAAAATTGATTTTTTGGACTGTATCAAAAATGATTCAAAATGTCAATTGGATCGTGCCTCATGTTAAATAACCACTTTTTAAACCCTCACAGTGACCAAAATTGCCATTTTTACAGAGTTTTGATTACTCAAAAGCTTCAATTTTGACCCCTTTGAGGCACAGAAACGACTTTAAAAACACTTATTTTAGTTGACAAAGTCATAATTCACATCCAACAGTCATTTAGAGTCAAAAGATTAAATGTTAAAATTTCATCATTATAGACCATTTTGGGAACGTTCGACAGGTCCGGAGTCATCGTTTTTCATCCGAAAATTTATTTTTTGGACTGTACCAAAAATGATTCAAAATGTCAATTGGATCGTGCCTCATGTTGAATAACCACTTTTTAAACCCTCACAGTGACCAAAATTGCCAATTTTACAGAGTTTTGCTTACTCAAAAGCTTCAATTTTGACCCGTTTCAGGCACAGAAATGACTTTAAACACACTTATTTTAGTTGACAAAGTCATAATTCACATCCAACAGTCATTTACAGTCAAAAGAATAAATGTTAAAATTTCATCCATATTGACCATTTTGGGATAGTTCGACATGTCCGGTGTCATCGTTTTTCATCCGAAAATTGATTTTTTGGACTGTATCAAAAATGATTCAAAATGTCAATTGGATCGTGCCTCATGTTAAATAACCACTTTTTAAACCCTCACAGTGACCAAAATTGCCATTTTTACAGAGTTTTGATTACTCAAAAGCTTCAATTTTGACCCCTTTGAGGCACAGAAACGACTTTAAAAACACTTATTTTAGTTGACAAAGTCATAATTCACATCCAACAGTCATTTAGAGTCAAAAGATTAAATGTTAAAATTTCATCATTATAGACCATTTTGGGAACGTTCGACAGGTCCGGAGTCATCGTTTTTCATCCGAAAATTTATTTTTTGGACTGTACCAAAAATGATTCAAAATGTCAATTGGATCGTGCCTCATGTTGAATAACCACTTTTTAAACCCTCACAGTGACCAAAATTGCCAATTTTACAGAGTTTTGCTTACTCAAAAGCTTCAATTTTGACCCGTTTCAGGCACAGAAATGACTTTAAACACACTTATTTTAGTTGACAAAGTCATAATTCACATCCAACAGTCATTTACAGTCAAAAGATTAAATGTTAAAATTTCATCCATTTTGACCATTTTGGGATCGTTCGACATGTCCGGAGTCACCGTTTTTCATCCGAAAAATTGATTTTTTGGACTGTACCAAAAATGATTCAAAATGTCAATTGGATCGTGCCTCATGTTGAATAACCACTTTTTAAACCCTCACAGTGACCAAAATTGCGAATTTTACAGAGTTTTGCTTACTCAAAATCTTCAATTTTGACCCATTTCAGGCACAGAAATGACTTTAGACACACTTATTTTAGTTGACAAAGTCATAATTCACATCCAACAGTCATTTAGAGTCAAAAGATTAAATGTTAAAATTTCATCATTATAGACCATTTTGGGATTGTTCGACAGGTCCGGAGTCATCGTTTTTCATCCGAAAATTGATTTTTTTGACTGTACCAAAAATGATTCAAAATGTCAATTGGATCGTGCCTCATGTTGAATAACCACTTTTTAAACCCTCAGAGTGACCAAAATTGCCATTTTTACAGAGTTTTGCTTACTCAAAAGCTTCAATTTTGACCCGTTTCAGGCACAGAAATGACTTTAAACACACTTATTTTTAGTTGACAAAGTCATAATTCACATCCAACAGTCATTTACAGTCAAAAGATTAAATGTTAAAATTTCATCCATATTGACCATTTTAGGATCGTTCGACATGTCCGGAGTCATTGTTTTTCATCCGAAAATTGATTTTTTGGACTGTACCAAAAATGATTCAAAATGTCAATTGGATCGTGCCTCATGTTGAATAACCACTTTTTAAACCCTCAGAGTGACCAAAATTGCCATTTTTACAGAGTTTTGCTTACTCAAAAGCTTCAATTTTGACCCGTTTCAGGCAGAGAAATGACTTTAAACACACTTATTTTAGTTGACTAAGTCATAATTCACATCCAACAGTCATTTACAGTCAAAAGATTAAATGTTAAAATTTCATCCATATTGACCATTTTGGGATCGTTCGACATGTCCGGAGTCATCGTTTTTCATCCGAAAATTGATTTTTTGGACTGTATCAAAAATGTTTCCAAATGTCAATTGGATCGTGCCTCATGTTGAATAACCACTTTTTAAACCCTCACAGTGACCACAATTGCCATTTTAACAGAGTTTTGATTACTCAAAAGCTTCAATTTTGACCCCTTTGAGGCACAGAAACGACTTTAAACACACTTATTTTAGTTGACAAAGTCATAATTCACATCCAACAGTCATTTAGAGTCAAAAGATTAAATGTTAAAATTTCATCATTATAGACCATTTTGGGAACGTTTGACAGGTCCGGAGTCATTGTTTTTCATCCGAAAATTTATTTTTTGGACTGTACCAAAAATGATTCAAAATGTCAATTGGATCGTGCCTCATGTTGAATAACCACTTTTTAAACCCTCACACTGACCAAAATTGCCATTTTTACAGAGTTTTGCTTACTCAAAAGCTTCAATTTTGACCCGTTTCAGGCACAGAAATGACTTTAAACACACTTATTTTAGTTGACAAAGTCATAATTCACATCCAACAGTCATTTACAGTCAAAAGATTAAATGTTAAAATTTCATCATTATAGACCATTTTGGGAACGTTCGACAGGTCCGGAGTCATCGTTTTTCATCCGAAAATTTATTTTTTGGACTGTACCAAAAATGATTCAAAATGTCAATTGGATATTGCCTCATGTTGAATAACCACTTTTTAAACCCTCACAGTGACCATAATTGCCATTTTTACAGAGTTTTGCTTACTCAAAAGCTTCAATTTTGACCCGTTTCAGGCACAGAAATGACTTTAAACACACTTATTTTAGTTGACAAAGTCATAATTCACATCCAACAGTCATTTACAGTCAAAAGATTAAATGTTAAAATTTCATCCATTTTGACCATTTTGGGATCGTTCGACATGTCCGGAGTCATCGTTTTTCATCCGAAAAATTGATTTTTTGGACTGTACCAAAAATGATTCAAAATGTCAATTGGATCGTGCCTCATGTTGAATAACCACTTTTTAAACCCTCACAGTGACCAAAATTGCCAATTTTACAGAGTTTTGCTTACTCAAAAGCTTCAATTTTGACCCATTTCAGGCACAGAAATGACTTTAGACACACTTATTTTAGTTGACAAAGTCATAATTCACATCCAACAGTCATTTAGAGTCAAAAGATTAAATGTTAACATTTCATCATTATAGACCATTTTGGGATTGTTCGACAGGTCCGGAGTCATCGTTTTTCATCCGAAAATTGATTTTTTGGACTGTACCAAAAATGATTCAAAATGTCAATTGGATCGTGCCTCATGTTGAATAACCACTTTTTAAACCCTCAGAGTGACCAAAATTGCCATTTTTACAGAGTTTTGCTTACTCAAAAGCTTCAATTTTGACCCGTTTCAGGCACAGAAATGACTTTAAACACACTTATTTTAGTTGACAAAGTCATAATTCACATCCAACAGTCATTTACAGTCAAAAGATTAAATGTTAAAATTTCATCCATTTTGACCTTTTTGGGATCGTTCGACATGTCCGGAGTCATCGTTTTTCATCCGAAAATTTATTTTTTGGACTGTACCAAAAATGATTCAAAATGTCAATTGGATCGTGCCTCATGTTGAATAACCACTTTTTAAACCCTCAGAGTGACCAAAATTGACATTTTTACAGAGTTTTGCTTACTCAAAAGCTTCAATTTTGACCCGTTTCAGGCACAGAAATGACTTTAAACACACTTATTTTTAGTTGACAAAGTCATAATTCACATCCAACAGTCATTTACAGTCAAAAGATTAAATGTTAAAATTTCATCCATATTGACCATTTTAGGATCGTTCGACATGTCCGGAGTCATTGTTTTTCATCCGAAAATAGATTTTTTGGACTGTACCAAAAATGATTCAAAATGTCAATTGGATCGTGCCTCATGTTGAATAACCACTTTTTAAACCCTCAGAGTGACCAAAATTGCCATTTTTACAGAGTTTTGCTTACTCAAAAGCTTCAATTTTGACCCGTTTCAGGCAGAGAAATGACTTTAAACACACTTATTTTAGTTGACAAAGTCATAATTCACATCCAACAGTCATTTACAGTCAAAAGATTAAATGTTAAAATTTCATCCATATTGACCATTTTGGGATCGTTCGACATGCCCGGAGTCATCGTTTTTCATCCGAAAATTGATTTTTTGGACTGTATCAAAAATGTTTCAAAATGTCAATTGGATCGTGCCTCATGTTGAATAACCACTTTTTAAACCCTCACAGTGACCAAAATTGCCATTTTAACAGAGTTTTGATTACTCAAAAGCTTCAATTTTGACCCCTTTGAGGCACAGAAACGACTTTAAACACACTTATTTTATTTGACAAAGTCATAATTCACATCCAACAGTCATTTAGAGTCAAAAGATTAAATGTTAAAATTTCATCCATATTGACCATTTTGGGATCATTCGACATGTCCGGAGTCATCGTTTTTCTTCCGAAAATTGATTTTTTGGACTGTACCAAAAATGATTCAAAATGTCAATTGGATCGTGCCTCATGTTGAATAACCACTTTTTAAACCCTCACAGTGACCAAAATTGCCATTTTTACAGAGTTTTGCTTACTCAAAAGCTTCAATTTTGACCCCTTTGAGGCACAGAAACGACTTTAAGCACACTTATTTTAGTTGACAAAGTCATAATTCACATCCAACAGTCATTTAGAGTCAAAAGATTAAATGTTAAAATTTCATCATTATAGACCATTTTGGGAACGTTCGACAGGTCCGGAGTCATCGTTTTTCATCCGAAAATTTATTTTTTGGACTGTACCAAAAATGATTCAAAATGTCAATTGGATCGTGCCTCATGTTGAATAACCACTTTTTAAACCCTCACAGTGACCAAAATTGCCATTTTTACAGAGTTTTGCTTACTCAAAAGCTTCAATTTTGACCCGTTTCAGGCACAGAAATGACTTTAAACACACTTATTTTAGTTGACAAAGTCATAATTCACATCCAACAGTCATTTACAGTCAAAAGATTAAATGTTAAAATTTCATCCATATTGACCATTTTGGGATCGTTCGACATGTCCGGAGTCATCGTTTTTCATCCGAAAATTGATTTTTTGGACTGTACCAAAAATGATTCAAAATGTCAATTGGATCGTGCCTCATGTTGAATAACCACTTTTTAAACCCTCACAGTGACCAAAATTGCCAATTTTACAGAGTTTTGCTTACTCAAAAGCTTCAATTTTGACCCATTTCAGGCACAGAAATGACTTTAGACACACTTATTCTAGTTGACAAAGTCATAATTCACATCGAACAGTCATTTAGAGTCAAAAGATTAAATGTTAAAATGTCATCATTATAGACCATTTTTGGATTGTTCGACAGGTCCGGAGTCATCGTTTTTCATCCGAAAATTGATTTTTTGGACTGTACCAAAAATGATTCAAAATGTCAATTGGATCGTGCCTCATGTTGAATAACCACTTTTTAAACCCTCAGAGTGACCAAAATTGCCATTTTTTCAGAGTTTTGCTTACTCAAAAGCTTCAATTTTGACCCGTTTCAGGCACAGAAATGACTTTAAACACACTTATTTTAGTTGACAAAGTCATAATTCACATCCAACAGTCATTTACAGTCAAAAGATTAAATGTTAAAATTTCATCCATATTGACCATTTTGGGATAGTTCGACATGTCCGGAGTCATCGTTTTTCATCCGAAAATTGATTTTTTGGACTGTACCAAAAATGATTCAAAATGTCAATTGGATCGTGCCTCATGTTGAATAACCACTTTTTAAACCCTCACAGTGACCAAAATTGCCATTTTTACAGAGTTTTGCTTACTCAAAAGCTTCAATTTTGACCCCTTTGAGGCACAGAAACGACTTTAAACACACTTATTTTAGTTGACAAAGTCATAATTCACATCCAACAGTCATTTAGAGTCAAAAGATTGAATGTTAAAATTTCATCATTATAGACCATTTTGGGAACGTTCGACAGGTCCGGAGTCATCGTTTTTCATCCGAAAATTTATTTTTTGGACTGTACCAAAAATGATTCAAAATGTCAATTGGATCGTGCCTCATGTTGAATAACCACTTTTTAAACCCTCACAGTGACCAAAATTGCCATTTTTACAGAGTTTTGCTTACTCAAAAGCTTCAATTTTGACCCGTTTCAGGCACAGAAATGACTTTAAACACACTTATTTTAGTTGACAAAGTCATAATTCACATCCAACAGTCATTTACAGTCAAAAGATTAAATGTTAAAATTTCATCCATATTGACCATTTTGGGATAGTTCGACATGTCCGGAGTCATCGTTTTTCAATCGAAAATTGATTTTTTGGACTGTACCAAAAATGATTCAAAATGTCAATTGGATCGTGCCTCATGTTGAATAACCACTTTTTAAACCCTCACAGTGACCGAAATTGCCATTTTTACAGAGTTTTGCTTACTCAAAAGCTTCAATTTTGACCCGTTTCAGGCACAGAAATGACTTTAAACAAACTTATTTTAGTCGACAAAGTCATAATTCACATCCAACAGTCATTTACAGTCAAAAGATTAAATGTTAAAATTTCATCCATTTTGACCTTTTTGGGATCGTTCGACATGTCCGGAGTCATCGTTTTTCATCCGAAAATTGATTTTTTGGACTGTACCAAAAATGATTCAAAATGTCAATTGGATCGTGCCTCATGTTGAATAACCACTTTTTAAACCCACACAGTGACCAAAATTGCCAATTTTACAGAGTTTTGCTTACTCAAAAGCTTCAATTTTGACCCATTTCAGGCACAGAAATGACTTTAGACACACTTATTTTAGTTGACAAAGTCATAATTCACATCCAACAGTCATTTAGAGTCAAAAGATTAAATGTTAAAATTTCATCATTATAGACCATTTTGGGATTGTTCGACAGGTCCGGAGTCATCGTTTTTCATCCGAAAATTGATTTTTTGGACTGTACCAAAAATGATTCAAAATGTCAATTGGATCGTGCCTCATGTTGAATAACCACTTTTTAAACCCTC
This sequence comes from Lissotriton vulgaris, assembly GCF_964263255.1. Lineage (NCBI taxonomy): Eukaryota > Metazoa > Chordata > Amphibia > Caudata > Salamandridae > Lissotriton > Lissotriton vulgaris. The sequence continues at coordinate 176,253 of NW_028250005.1, forward strand.
AGAGTGACCAAAATTGCCATTTTTACAGAGTTTTGCTTACTCAAAAGCTTCAATTTTGACCCGTTTCAGGCACAGAAATGACTTTAAACACACTTATTTTAGTTGACAAAGTCATAATTCACATCCAACAGTCATTTACAGTCAAAAGATTAAATGTTAAAATTTCATCCATATTGACCATTTTGGGATAGTTCGACATGTCCGGAGTCATCGTTTTTCATCCGAAAATTGATTTTTTGGACTGTACCAAAAATGATTCAAAATGTCAATTGGATCGTGTCTCATGTTGAATAACCACTTTTTAAACCCTCACACTGACCAAAATTGCCATTTTTACAGAGTTTTGCTTACTCAAAAGCTTCAATTTTGACCCGTTTCAGGCACAGAAATGACTTTAAACACACTTATTTTAGTTGACAAAGTCATAATTCACATCCAACAGTCATTTACAGTCAAAAGATTAAATGTTAAAATTTCATCATTATAGACCATTTTGGGAACGTTCGACAGGTCCGGAGTCATCGTTTTTCATCCGAAAATTTATTTTTTGGACTGTACCAAAAATGATTCAAAATGTCAATTGGATATTGCCTCATGTTGAATAACCACTTTTTAAACCCTCACAGTGACCATAATTGCCATTTTTACAGAGTTTTGCTTACTCAAAAGCTTCAATTTTGACCCGTTTCAGGCACAGAAATGACTTTAAACACACTTATTTTTAGTTGACAAAGTCATAATTCACATCCAACAGTCATTTACAGTCAAAAGATTAAATGTTAAAATTTCATCCATATTGACCATTTTGGGATAGTTCGACATGTCCGGAGTCATCGTTTTTCATCCGAAAATTGATTTTTTGGACTGTACCAAAAATGATTCAAAATGTCAATTGGATCGTGCCTCATGTTGAATAACCACTTTTTAAACCCTCACAGTGACCAAAATTGCCATTTTTACAGAGTTTTGCTTACTCAAAAGCTTCAATTTTGACCCCTTTGAGGCACAGAAACGACTTTAAACACACTTATTTTAGTTGACAAAGTCATAATTCACATCCAACAGTCATTTAGAGTCAAAAGATTGAATGTTAAAATTTCATCATTATAGACCATTTTGGGAACGTTCGACAGGTCCGGAGTCATCGTTTTTCATCCGAAAATTTATTTTTTGGACTGTACCAAAAATGATTCAAAATGTCAATTGGATCGTGCCTCATGTTGAATAACCACTTTTTAAACCCTCACAGTGACCAAAATTGCCATTTTTACAGAGTTTTGCTTACTCAAAAGCTTCAATTTTGACCCGTTTCAGGCACAGAAATGACTTTAAACACACTTATTTTAGTTGACAAAGTCATAATTCACATCCAACAGTCATTTACAGTCAAAAGATTAAATGTTAAAATTTCATCCATATTGACCATTTTGGGATAGTTCGACATGTCCGGAGTCATCGTTTTTCAATCGAAAATTGATTTTTTGGACTGTACCAAAAATGATTCAAAATGTCAATTGGATCGTGCCTCATGTTGAATAACCACTTTTTAAACCCTCACAGTGACCGAAATTGCCATTTTTACAGAGTTTTGCTTACTCAAAAGCTTCAATTTTGACCCGTTTCAGGCACAGAAATGACTTTAAACAAACTTATTTTAGTCGACAAAGTCATAATTCACATCCAACAGTCATTTACAGTCAAAAGATTAAATGTTAAAATTTCATCCATTTTGACCTTTTTGGGATCGTTCGACATGTCCGGAGTCATCGTTTTTCATCCGAAAATTGATTTTTTGGACTGTACCAAAAATGATTCAAAATGTCAATTGGATCGTGCCTCATGTTGAATAACCACTTTTTAAACCCTCACAGTGACCAAAATTGCCAATTTTACAGAGTTTTGCTTACTCAAAAGCTTCAATTTTGACCCATTTCAGGCACAGAAATGACTTTAGACACACTTATTTTAGTTGACAAAGTCATAATTCACATCCAACAGTCATTTAGAGTCAAAAGATTAAATGTTAAAATTTCATCATTATAGACCATTTTGGGATTGTTCGACAGGTCCGGAGTCATCGTTTTTCATCCGAAAATTGATTTTTTGGACTGTACCAAAAATGATTCAAAATGTCAATTGGATCGTGCCTCATGTTGAATAACCACTTTTTAAACCCTCACAGTGACCAAAATTGCCATTTTTACAGAGTTTTGCTTACTCAAAAGCTTCAATTTTGACCCGTTTCAGGCACAGAAATGACTTTAAACACACTTATTTTAGTTGACAAAGTCATAATTCACATCCAACAGTCATTTACAGTCAAAAGATTAAATGTTAAAATTTCATCCATATTGACCATTTTGGGATAGTTCGACATGTCCGGAGTCATCGTTTTTCATCCGAAAATTGATTTTTTGGACTGTACCAAAAATGATTCAAAATGTCAATTGGATCGTGTCTCATGTTGAATAACCGCTTTTTAAACCCTCACACTGACCAAAATTTCCATTTTTACAGAGTTTTGCTTACTCAAAAGCTTCAATTTTGACCCGTTTCAGGCACAGAAATGACTTTAAACACACTTATTTTAGTTGACAAAGTCATAATTCACATCCAACAGTCATTTACAGTCAAAAGATTAAATGTTAAAATTTCATCATTATAGACCATTTTGGGAACGTTCGACAGGTCCGGAGTCATCGTTTTTCATCCGAAAATTTATTTTTTGGACTGTACCAAAAATGATTCAAAATGTCAATTGGATATTGCCTCATGTTGAATAACCACTTTTTAAACCCTCACAGTGACCATAATTGCCATTTTTACAGAGTTTTGCTTACTCAAAAGCTTCAATTTTGACCCGTTTCAGGCACAGAAATGACTTTAAACACACTTATTTTTAGTTGACAAAGTCATAATTCACATCCAACAGTCATTTACAGTCAAAAGATTAAATGTTAAAATTTCATCCATATTGACCATTTTAGGATCGTTCGACATGTCCGGAGACATTGTTTTTCATCCAAAAATTGATTTTTTGGACTGTACCAAAAATGATTCAAAATGTCAATTGGATCGTGCCTCATGTTGAATAACCACTTTTTAAACCCTCACAGTGACCAAAATTGCCATTTTTACAGAGTTTTGCTTACTCAAAAGCTTCAATTTTGACCCATTTCAGGCACAGAAATGACTTTAGACACACTTATTCTAGTTGACAAAGTCATAATTCACATCGAACAGTCATTTAGAGTCAAAAGATTAAATGTTAAAATGTCATCATTATAGACCATTTTGGGATCGTTCGACATGTCCGGAGTCATCGTTTTTCATCCGAAAATTGATTTTTTGGACTGTACCAAAAATGATTCAAAATGTCAATTGGATCGTGCCTCATGTTGAATAACCACTTTTTAAACCCTCAGAGTGACCAAAATTGCCATTTTTACAGAGTTTTGCTTACTCAAAAGCTTCAATTTTGACCCGTTTCAGGCACAGAAATGACTTTAAACACACTTATTTTAGTTGACAAAGTCATAATTCACATCCAACAGTCATTTACAGTCAAAAGATTAAATGTTAAAATTTCATCCATATTGACCATTTTGGGATAGTTCGACATGTCCGGAGTCATCGTTTTTCATCCGAAAATTTATTTTTTGGACTGTACCAAAAATGATTCAAAATGTCAATTGGATCGTGCCTCATGTTGAATAACCACTTTTTAAACCCTCACAGTGACCAAAATTGCCAATTTTACAGAGTTTTGCTTACTCAAAAGCTTCAATTTTGACCCATTTCAGGCACAGAAATGACTTTAGACACACTTATTTTAGTTGACAAAGTCATAATTCACATCCAACAGTCATTTAGAGTCAAAAGATTAAATGTTAAAATTTCATCATTATAGACCATTTTGGGATTGTTCGACAGGTCCGGAGTCATTGTTTTTCATCCGAAAATTGATTTTTTGGACTGTACCAAAAATGATTCAAAATGTCAATTGGATCGTGCCTCATGTTGAATAACCACTTTTTAAACCCTCACAGTGACCAAAATTGCCATTTTTACAGAGTTTTGCTTACTCAAAAGCTTCAATTTTGACCCCTTTGAGGCACAGAAACGACTTTAGACACACTTATTCTAGTTGACAAAGTCATAATTCACATCGAACAGTCATTTAGAGTCAAAAGATTAAATGTTAAAATGTCATCATTATAGACCATTTTGGGATTGTTCGACAGGTCCGGAGTCATCGTTTTTCATCCGAAAATTGATTTTTTGGACTGTACCAAAAATGATTCAAAATGTCAATTGGATCGTGCCTCATGTTGAATAACCACTTTTTAAACCCTCAGAGTGACCAAAATTGCCATTTTTACAGAGTTTTGCTTACTCAAAAGCTTCAATTTTGACCCGTTTCAGGCACAGAAATGACTTTAAACACACTTATTTTAGTTGACAAAGTCATAATTCACATCCAACAGTCATTTACAGTCAAAAGATTAAATGTTAAAATTTCATCCACATTGACCATTTTGGGATAGTTCGACATGTCCGGAGTCATCGTTTTTCATCCGAAAATTGATTTTTTGGACTGTACCAAAAATGATTCAAAATGTCAATTGGATCGTGCCTCATGTTGAATAACCACTTTTTAAACCCTCACAGTGACCAAAATTGCCATTTTTACAGAGTTTTGCTTACTCAAAAGCTTCAATTTTGACCCCTTTGAGGCACAGAAACGACTTTAAACACACTTATTTTAGTTGACAAAGTCATAATTCACATCCAACAGTCATTTAGAGTCAAAAGATTAAATGTTAAAATTTCATCATTATAGACCATTTTGGGAACGTTCGACAGGTCCGGAGTCATCGTTTTTCATCCGAAAATTTATTTTTTGGACTGTACCAAAAATGATTCAAAATGTCAATTGGATCGTGCCTCATGTTGAATAACCACTTTTTAAACCCTCACAGTGACCAAAATTGCCATTTTTACAGAGTTTTGCTTACTCAAAAGCTTCAATTTTGACCCGTTTCAGGCAGAGAAATGACTTTAAACACACTTATTTTAGTTGACAAAGTCATAATTCACATCCAACAGTCATTTACAGTCAAAAGATTAAATGTTAAAATTTCATCCATATTGATCATTTTGGGATAGTTCGACATGTCCGGAGTCATCGTTTTTCAATCGAAAATTGTTTTTTGGGACTGTACCAAAAATGATTCAAAATGTCAATTGGATCGTGCCTCATGTTGAATAACCACTTTTTAAACCCTCACAGTGACCAAAATTGCCATTTTTACAGAGTTTTGCTTACTCAAAAGCTTCAATTTTGACCCGTTTCAGGCACAGAAATTACTTTAAACAAACTTATTTTAGTCGACAAAGTCATAATTCACATCCAACAGTCATTTACAGTCAAAAGATTAAATGTTAAAATGTCATCCATTTTGACCTTTTTGGGATCGTTCGACATGTCCGGAGTCATCGTTTTTCATCCGAGAAATTGATTTTTTGGACTGTACCAAAAATGATTCAAAATGTCAATTGGATCGTGCCTCATGTTGAATAACCACTTTTTAAACCCTCACAGTGACCAAAATTGCCAATTTTACAGAGTTTTGCTTACTCAAAAGCTTCAATTTTGACCCATTTCAGGCACAGAAATGACTTTAGACACACTTATTTTAGTTGACAAAGTCATAATTCACATCCAACAGTCATTTAGAGTCAAAAGATTAAATGTTAAAATTTCATCATTATAGACCATTTTGGGATTGTTCGACAGGTCCGGAGTCATCGTTTTTCATCCGAAAATTGATTTTTTGGACTGTACCAAAAATGATTCAAAATGTCAATTGGATCGTGCCTCATGTTGAATAACCACTTTTTAAACCCTCAGAGTGACCAAAATTGCCATTTTTACAGAGTTTTGCTTACTCAAAAGCTTCAATTTTGACCCGTTTCAGGCACAGAAATGACTTTAAACACACTTATTTTAGTTGACAAAGTCATAATTCACATCCAACAGTCATTTACAGTCAAAAGATTAAATGTTAAAATTTCATCCATATTGACCATTTAGGGATAGTTCGACATGTCCGGAGTCATCGTTTTTCATCCGAAAATTGATTTTTTGGACTGTACCAAAAATGATTCAAAATGTCAATTGGATTGTGCCTCATGTTGAATAACCACTTTTTAAACCCTCACAGTGACCAAAATTGCCATTTTTACAGAGTTTTGCTTACTCAAAAGCTTCAATTTTGACCCCTTTGAGGCACAGAAACGACTTTAAACACACTTATTTTAGTTGACAAAGTCATAATTCACATCTAACAGTCATTTAGAGTCAAAAGATTAAATGTTAAAATTTCATCATTATAGACCATTTTGGGAACGTTCGACAGGTCCGGAGTCATCGTTTTTCATCCGAAAATTTATTTTTTGGACTGTACCAAAAATGATTCAAAATGTCAATTGGATCGTGCCTCATGTTGAATAACCACTTTTTAAACCCTCACAGTGACCAAAATTGCCATTTTTACAGAGTTTTGCTTACTCAAAAGCTTCAATTTTGACCCGTTTCAGGCACAGAAATGACTTTAAACACACTTATTTTAGTTGACAAAGTCATAATTCACATCCAACAGTCATTTACAGTCAAAAGAATAAATGTTAAAATTTCATCCATATTGACCATTTTGGGATAGTTCGACATGTCCGGAGTCATCGTTTTTCAATCGAAAATTGATTTTTTGGACTGTACCAAAAATGATTCAAAATGTCAATTGGATTGTGCCTCATGTTGAATAACCACTTTTTAAACCCTCACAGTGACCAAAATTGCCATTTTTACAGAGTTTTGCTTACTCAAAAGCTTCAATTTTGACCCGTTTCAGGCACAGAAATGACTTTAAACACACTTATTTAAGTCGACAAAGTCATAATTCACATCCAACAGTCATTTACAGTCAAAAGATTAAATGTTATAATTTCATCCATTTTGACCTTTTTGGGATCGTTCGACATGTCCGGAGTCATCGTTTTTCATCCGAAAATTGATTTTTTGGACTGTACCAAAAATTATTCAAAATGTCAATTGGATCGTGCCTCATGTTGAATAACCACTTTTTAAACCCTCAGAGTGACCAAAATTGCCATTTTTACAGAGTTTTGCTTACTCAAAAGCTTCAATTTTGACCCGTTTCAGGCACAGAAATGACTTTAAACACACTTATTTTAGTTGACAAAGTCATAATTCACATCCAACAGTCATTTACAGTCAAAAGATTAAATGTTAAAATTTCATCCATATTGACCATTTTGGGATAGTTCGACATGTCCGGAGTCATCGTTTTTCATCCGAAAATTGATTTTTTGGACTGTATCAAAAATGATTCAAAATGTCAATTGGATCGTGCCTCATGTTGAATAACCACTTTTTAAACCCTCACAGTGACCAAAATTGCCATTTTTACAGAGTTTTGATTACTCAAAAGCTTCAATTTTGACCCCTTTGAGGCACAGAAACGACTTTAAAAACACTTATTTTAGTTGACAAAGTCATAATTCACATCCAACAGTCATTTAGAGTCAAAAGATTAAATGTTAAAATTTCATCATTATAGACCATTTTGGGAACGTTCGACAGGTCCGGAGTCATCGTTTTTCATCCGAAAATTTATTTTTTGGACTGTACCAAAAATGATTCAAAATGTCAATTGGATCGTGCCTCATGTTGAATAACCACTTTTTAAACCCTCACAGTGACCAAAATTGCCATTTTTACAGAGTTTTGCTTACTCAAAAGCTTCAATTTTGACCCGTTTCAGGCACAGAAATGACTTTAAACACACTTATTTTAGTTGACAAAGTCATAATTCACATCCAACAGTCATTTACAGTCAAAAGATTAAATGTTAAAATTTCATCCATTTTGACCATTTTGGGATCGTTCGACATGTCCGGAGTCATCGTTTTTCATCCGAGAAATTGATTTTTTGGACTGTACCAAAAATGATTCAAAATGTCAATTGGATCGTGCCTCATGTTGAATAACCACTTTTTAAACCCTCAGAGTGACCAAAATTGCCATTTTTACAGAGTTTTGCTTACTCAAAAGCTTCAATTTTGACCCGTTTCAGGCACAGAAATGACTTTAAACACACTTATTTTAGTTGACAAAGTCATAATTCACATCCAACAGTCATTTACAGTCAAAAGATTAAATGTTAAAATTTCATCCATTTTGACCTTTTTGGGATCGTTCGACATGTCCGGAGTCATCGTTTTTCATCCGAAAATTTATTTTTTGGACTGTACCAAAAATGATTCAAAATGTCAATTGGATCGTGCCTCATGTTGAATAACCACTTTTTAAACCCTCAGAGTGACCAAAATTGCCATTTTTACAGAGTTTTGCTTACTCAAAAGCTTCAATTTTGACCCGTTTCAGGCACAGAAATGACTTTAAACACACTTATTTTAGTTGACAAAGTCATAATTCACATCCAACAGTCATTTACAGTCAAATGATTAAATGTTAAAATTTCATCCATATTGACCATTTTGGGATAGTTCGACATGTCCGGAGTCATCGTTTTTCATCCGAAAATTGATGTTTTGGACTGTACCAAAAATGATTCAAAATGTCAATTGGATCGTGCCTCATGTTGAATAACCACTTTTTAAACCCTCACAGTGACCAAAATTGCCATTTTTACAGAGTTTTGCTTACTCAAAAGCTTCAATTTTGACCCCTTTGAGGCACAGAAACGACTTTAAACACACTTATTTTAGTTGACAAAGTCATAATTCACATCCAACAGTCATTTAGAGTCAAAAGATTAAATGTTAAAATTTCATCATTATAGACCATTTTGGGAACGTTCGACAGGTCCGGAGTCATCGTTTTTCATCCGAAAATTTATTTTTTGGACTGTACCAAAAATGATTCAAAATGTCAATTGGATCGTGCCTCATGTTGAATAACCACTTTTTAAACCCTCACAGTGACCAAAATTGCCATTTTTACAGAGTTTTGCTTACTCAAAAGCTTCAATTTTGACCCGTTTCAGGCACAGAAATGACTTTAAACACACTTATTTTAGTTGACAAAGTCATAATTCACATCCAACAGTCATTTACAGTCAAAAGATTAAATGTTAAAATTTCATCCATATTGACCATTTTGGGATAGTTCGACATGTCCGGAGTCATCGTTTTTCAATCGAAAATTGATTTTTTGGACTGTACCAAAAATGATTCAAAATGTCAATTGGATCGTGCCTCATGTTGAATAACCACTTTTTAAACCCTCACAGTGACCGAAATTGCCATTTTTACAGAGTTTTGCTTACTCAAAAGCTTCAATTTTGACCCGTTTCAGGCACAGAAATGACTTTAAACAAACTTATTTTAGTCGACAAAGTCATAATTCACATCCAACAGTCATTTACAGTCAAAAGATTAAATGTTAAAATTTCATCCATTTTGACCTTTTTGGGATCGTTCGACATGTCCGGAGTCATCGTTTTTCATCCGAAAATTGATTTTTTGGACTGTACCAAAAATTATTCAAAATGTCAATTGGATCGTGCCTCATGTTGAATAACCACTTTTTAAACCCTCAGAGTGACCAAAATTGCCATTTTTACAGAGTTTTGCTTACTCAAAAGCTTCAATTTTGACCCGTTTCAGGCACAGAAATGACTTTAAACATACTTATTTTAGTTGACAAAGTCATAATTCACATCCAACAGTCATTTACAGTCAAAAGATTAAATGTTAAAATTTCATCCATATTGACCATTTTGGGATAGTTCGACATGTCCAGAGTCATCGTTTTTCATCCGAAAATTGATTTTTTGGACTGTATCAAAAATGATTCAAAATGTCAATTGGATCGTGCCTCATGTTGAATAACCACTTTTTAAACCCTCATTGAGACCAAAATTGCCATTTTTACAGAGTTTTGATTACTCAAAAGCTTCAATTTTGACCCCTTTGAGGCACAGAAACGACTTTAAAAACACTTATTTTAGTTGACAAAGTCATAATTCACATCCAACAGTCATTTAGAGTCAAAAGATTAAATGTTAAAATTTCATCATTATAGACCATTTTGGTAACGTTCGACAGGTCCGGAGTCATCGTTTTTCATCCGAAAATTTATTTTTTGGACTGTACCAAAAATGATTCAAAATGTCAATTGGATCATGCCTCATGTTGAATAACCACTTTTTAAACCCTCACAGTGACCAAAATTGCCAATTTTACAGAGTTTTGCTTACTCAAAAGCTTCAATTTTGACCCATTTCAGGCACAGAAATGACTTTAGACACACTTATTTTAGTTGACAAAGTCATAATTCACATCCAACAGTCATTTAGAGTCAAAAGATTAAATGTTAAAATTTCATCATTATAGACCATTTTGGGAACGTTCGACAGGTCCGGAGTCATCGTTTTTCATCCGAAAATTTATTTTTTGGACTGTACCAAAAATGATTCAAAATGTCAATTGGATCGTGCCTCATGTTGAATAACCACTTTTTAAACCCTCACAGTGACCAAAATTGCCAATTTTACAGAGTTTTGCTTACTCAAAAGCTTCAATTTTGACCCGTTTCAGGCACAGAAATGACTTTAAACACACTTATTTTAGTTGACAAAGTCATAATTCACATCCAACAGTCATTTACAGTCAAAAGATTAAATGTTAAAATTTCATCCATTTTGACCATTTTGGGATCGTTCGACATGTCCGGAGTCACCGTTTTTCATCCGAAAAATTGATTTTTTGGACTGTACCAAAAATGATTCAAAATGTCAATTGGATCGTGCCTCATGTTGAATAACCACTTTTTAAACCCTCACAGTGACCAAAATTGCGAATTTTACAGAGTTTTGCTTACTCAAAATCTTCAATTTTGACCCATTTCAGGCACAGAAATGACTTTAGACACACTTATTTTAGTTGACAAAGTCATAATTCACATCCAACAGTCATTTAGAGTCAAAAGATTAAATGTTAAAATTTCATCATTATAGACCATTTTGGGATTGTTCGACAGGTCCGGAGTCATCGTTTTTCATCCGAAAATTGATTTTTTTGACTGTACCAAAAATGATTCAAAATGTCAATTGGATCGTGCCTCATGTTGAATAACCACTTTTTAAACCCTCAGAGTGACCAAAATTGCCATTTTTACAGAGTTTTGCTTACTCAAAAGCTTCAATTTTGACCCGTTTCAGGCACAGAAATGACTTTAAACACACTTATTTTTAGTTGACAAAGTCATAATTCACATCCAACAGTCATTTACAGTCAAAAGATTAAATGTTAAAATTTCATCCATATTGACCATTTTAGGATCGTTCGACATGTCCGGAGTCATTGTTTTTCATCCGAAAATTGATTTTTTGGACTGTACCAAAAATGATTCAAAATGTCAATTGGATCGTGCCTCATGTTGAATAACCACTTTTTAAACCCTCAGAGTGACCAAAATTGCCATTTTTACAGAGTTTTGCTTACTCAAAAGCTTCAATTTTGACCCGTTTCAGGCAGAGAAATGACTTTAAACACACTTATTTTAGTTGACTAAGTCATAATTCACATCCAACAGTCATTTACAGTCAAAAGATTAAATGTTAAAATTTCATCCATATTGACCATTTTGGGATCGTTCGACATGTCCGGAGTCATCGTTTTTCATCCGAAAATTGATTTTTTGGACTGTATCAAAAATGTTTCCAAATGTCAATTGGATCGTGCCTCATGTTGAATAACCACTTTTTAAACCCTCACAGTGACCACAATTGCCATTTTAACAGAGTTTTGATTACTCAAAAGCTTCAATTTTGACCCCTTTGAGGCACAGAAACGACTTTAAACACACTTATTTTAGTTGACAAAGTCATAATTCACATCCAACAGTCATTTAGAGTCAAAAGATTAAATGTTAAAATTTCATCATTATAGACCATTTTGGGAACGTTCGACAGGTCCGGAGTCATTGTTTTTCATCCGAAAATTTATTTTTTGGACTGTACCAAAAATGATTCAAAATGTCAATTGGATCGTGCCTCATGTTGAATAACCACTTTTTAAACCCTCACACTGACCAAAATTGCCATTTTTACAGAGTTTTGCTTACTCAAAAGCTTCAATTTTGACCCGTTTCAGGCACAGAAATGACTTTAAACACACTTATTTTAGTTGACAAAGTCATAATTCACATCCAACAGTCATTTACAGTCAAAAGATTAAATGTTAAAATTTCATCATTATAGACCATTTTGGGAACGTTCGACAGGTCCGGAGTCATCGTTTTTCATCCGAAAATTTATTTTTTGGACTGTACCAAAAATGATTCAAAATGTCAATTGGATATTGCCTCATGTTGAATAACCACTTTTTAAACCCTCACAGTGACCATAATTGCCATTTTTACAGAGTTTTGCTTACTCAAAAGCTTCAATTTTGACCCGTTTCAGGCACAGAAATGACTTTAAACACACTTATTTTAGTTGACAAAGTCATAATTCACATCCAACAGTCATTTACAGTCAAAAGATTAAATGTTAAAATTTCATCCATTTTGACCATTTTGGGATCGTTCGACATGTCCGGAGTCATCGTTTTTCATCCGAAAAATTGATTTTTTGGACTGTACCAAAAATGATTCAAAATGTCAATTGGATCGTGCCTCATGTTGAATAACCACTTTTTAAACCCTCACAGTGACCAAAATTGCCAATTTTACAGAGTTTTGCTTACTCAAAAGCTTCAATTTTGACCCATTTCAGGCACAGAAATGACTTTAGACACACTTATTTTAGTTGACAAAGTCATAATTCACATCCAACAGTCATTTAGAGTCAAAAGATTAAATGTTAACATTTCATCATTATAGACCATTTTGGGATTGTTCGACAGGTCCGGAGTCATCGTTTTTCATCCGAAAATTGATTTTTTGGACTGTACCAAAAATGATTCAAAATGTCAATTGGATCGTGCCTCATGTTGAATAACCACTTTTTAAACCCTCAGAGTGACCAAAATTGCCATTTTTACAGAGTTTTGCTTACTCAAAAGCTTCAATTTTGACCCGTTTCAGGCACAGAAATGACTTTAAACACACTTATTTTAGTTGACAAAGTCATAATTCACATCCAACAGTCATTTACAGTCAAAAGATTAAATGTTAAAATTTCATCCATTTTGACCTTTTTGGGATCGTTCGACATGTCCGGAGTCATCGTTTTTCATCCGAAAATTTATTTTTTGGACTGTACCAAAAATGATTCAAAATGTCAATTGGATCGTGCCTCATGTTGAATAACCACTTTTTAAACCCTCAGAGTGACCAAAATTGACATTTTTACAGAGTTTTGCTTACTCAAAAGCTTCAATTTTGACCCGTTTCAGGCACAGAAATGACTTTAAACACACTTATTTTTAGTTGACAAAGTCATAATTCACATCCAACAGTCATTTACAGTCAAAAGATTAAATGTTAAAATTTCATCCATATTGACCATTTTAGGATCGTTCGACATGTCCGGAGTCATTGTTTTTCATCCGAAAATAGATTTTTTGGACTGTACCAAAAATGATTCAAAATGTCAATTGGATCGTGCCTCATGTTGAATAACCACTTTTTAAACCCTCAGAGTGACCAAAATTGCCATTTTTACAGAGTTTTGCTTACTCAAAAGCTTCAATTTTGACCCGTTTCAGGCAGAGAAATGACTTTAAACACACTTATTTTAGTTGACAAAGTCATAATTCACATCCAACAGTCATTTACAGTCAAAAGATTAAATGTTAAAATTTCATCCATATTGACCATTTTGGGATCGTTCGACATGCCCGGAGTCATCGTTTTTCATCCGAAAATTGATTTTTTGGACTGTATCAAAAATGTTTCAAAATGTCAATTGGATCGTGCCTCATGTTGAATAACCACTTTTTAAACCCTCACAGTGACCAAAATTGCCATTTTAACAGAGTTTTGATTACTCAAAAGCTTCAATTTTGACCCCTTTGAGGCACAGAAACGACTTTAAACACACTTATTTTATTTGACAAAGTCATAATTCACATCCAACAGTCATTTAGAGTCAAAAGATTAAATGTTAAAATTTCATCCATATTGACCATTTTGGGATCATTCGACATGTCCGGAGTCATCGTTTTTCTTCCGAAAATTGATTTTTTGGACTGTACCAAAAATGATTCAAAATGTCAATTGGATCGTGCCTCATGTTGAATAACCACTTTTTAAACCCTCACAGTGACCAAAATTGCCATTTTTACAGAGTTTTGCTTACTCAAAAGCTTCAATTTTGACCCGTTTCAGGCACAGAAATGACTTTAAACACACTTATTTAAGTCGACAAAGTCATAATTCACATCCAACAGTCATTTACAGTCAAAAGATTAAATGTTATAATTTCATCCATTTTGACCTTTTTGGGATCGTTCGACATGTCCGGAGTCATCGTTTTTCATCCGAAAATTGATTTTTTGGACTGTACCAAAAATTATTCAAAATGTCAATTGGATCGTGCCTCATGTTGAATAACCACTTTTTAAACCCTCAGAGTGACCAAAATTGCCATTTTTACAGAGTTTTGCTTACTCAAAAGCTTCAATTTTGACCCGTTTCAGGCACAGAAATGACTTTAAACACACTTATTTTAGTTGACAAAGTCATAATTCACATCCAACAGTCATTTACAGTCAAAAGATTAAATGTTAAAATTTCATCCATATTGACCATTTTGGGATAGTTCGACATGTCCGGAGTCATCGTTTTTCATCCGAAAATTGATTTTTTGGACTGTATCAAAAATGATTCAAAATGTCAATTGGATCGTGCCTCATGTTGAATAACCACTTTTTAAACCCTCACAGTGACCAAAATTGCCATTTTTACAGAGTTTTGATTACTCAAAAGCTTCAATTTTGACCCCTTTGAGGCACAGAAACGACTTTAAAAACACTTATTTTAGTTGACAAAGTCATAATTCACATCCAACAGTCATTTAGAGTCAAAAGATTAAATGTTAAAATTTCATCATTATAGACCATTTTGGGAACGTTCGACAGGTCCGGAGTCATCGTTTTTCATCCGAAAATTTATTTTTTGGACTGTACCAAAAATGATTCAAAATGTCAATTGGATCGTGCCTCATGTTGAATAACCACTTTTTAAACCCTCACAGTGACCAAAATTGCCATTTTTACAGAGTTTTGCTTACTCAAAAGCTTCAATTTTGACCCGTTTCAGGCACAGAAATGACTTTAAACACACTTATTTTAGTTGACAAAGTCATAATTCACATCCAACAGTCATTTACAGTCAAAAGATTAAATGTTAAAATTTCATCCATTTTGACCATTTTGGGATCGTTCGACATGTCCGGAGTCATCGTTTTTCATCCGAGAAATTGATTTTTTGGACTGTACCAAAAATGATTCAAAATGTCAATTGGATCGTGCCTCATGTTGAATAACCACTTTTTAAACCCTCAGAGTGACCAAAATTGCCATTTTTACAGAGTTTTGCTTACTCAAAAGCTTCAATTTTGACCCGTTTCAGGCACAGAAATGACTTTAAACACACTTATTTTAGTTGACAAAGTCATAATTCACATCCAACAGTCATTTACAGTCAAAAGATTAAATGTTAAAATTTCATCCATTTTGACCTTTTTGGGATCGTTCGACATGTCCGGAGTCATCGTTTTTCATCCGAAAATTTATTTTTTGGACTGTACCAAAAATGATTCAAAATGTCAATTGGATCGTGCCTCATGTTGAATAACCACTTTTTAAACCCTCAGAGTGACCAAAATTGCCATTTTTACAGAGTTTTGCTTACTCAAAAGCTTCAATTTTGACCCGTTTCAGGCACAGAAATGACTTTAAACACACTTATTTTAGTTGACAAAGTCATAATTCACATCCAACAGTCATTTACAGTCAAATGATTAAATGTTAAAATTTCATCCATATTGACCATTTTGGGATAGTTCGACATGTCCGGAGTCATCGTTTTTCATCCGAAAATTGATGTTTTGGACTGTACCAAAAATGATTCAAAATGTCAATTGGATCGTGCCTCATGTTGAATAACCACTTTTTAAACCCTCACAGTGACCAAAATTGCCATTTTTACAGAGTTTTGCTTACTCAAAAGCTTCAATTTTGACCCCTTTGAGGCACAGAAACGACTTTAAACACACTTATTTTAGTTGACAAAGTCATAATTCACATCCAACAGTCATTTAGAGTCAAAAGATTAAATGTTAAAATTTCATCATTATAGACCATTTTGGGAACGTTCGACAGGTCCGGAGTCATCGTTTTTCATCCGAAAATTTATTTTTTGGACTGTACCAAAAATGATTCAAAATGTCAATTGGATCGTGCCTCATGTTGAATAACCACTTTTTAAACCCTCACAGTGACCAAAATTGCCATTTTTACAGAGTTTTGCTTACTCAAAAGCTTCAATTTTGACCCGTTTCAGGCACAGAAATGACTTTAAACACACTTATTTTAGTTGACAAAGTCATAATTCACATCCAACAGTCATTTACAGTCAAAAGATTAAATGTTAAAATTTCATCCATATTGACCATTTTGGGATAGTTCGACATGTCCGGAGTCATCGTTTTTCAATCGAAAATTGATTTTTTGGACTGTACCAAAAATGATTCAAAATGTCAATTGGATCGTGCCTCATGTTGAATAACCACTTTTTAAACCCTCAGAGTGACCAAAATTGCCATTTTTACAGAGTTTTGCTTACTCAAAAGCTTCAATTTTGACCCGTTTCAGGCACAGAAATGACTTTAAACACACTTATTTTAGTTGACAAAGTCATAATTCACATCCAACAGTCATTTACAGTCAAAAGATTAAATGTTAAAATTTCATCCATATTGACCATTTAGGGATAGTTCGACATGTCCGGAGTCATCGTTTTTCATCCGAAAATTGATTTTTTGGACTGTACCAAAAATGATTCAAAATGTCAATTGGATTGTGCCTCATGTTGAATAACCACTTTTTAAACCCTCACAGTGACCAAAATTGCCATTTTTACAGAGTTTTGCTTACTCAAAAGCTTCAATTTTGACCCCTTTGAGGCACAGAAACGACTTTAAACACACTTATTTTAGTTGACAAAGTCATAATTCACATCTAACAGTCATTTAGAGTCAAAAGATTAAATGTTAAAATTTCATCATTATAGACCATTTTGGGAACGTTCGACAGGTCCGGAGTCATCGTTTTTCATCCGAAAATTTATTTTTTGGACTGTACCAAAAATGATTCAAAATGTCAATTGGATCGTGCCTCATGTTGAATAACCACTTTTTAAACCCTCACAGTGACCAAAATTGCCATTTTTACAGAGTTTTGCTTACTCAAAAGCTTCAATTTTGACCCGTTTCAGGCACAGAAATGACTTTAAACACACTTATTTTAGTTGACAAAGTCATAATTCACATCCAACAGTCATTTACAGTCAAAAGAATAAATGTTAAAATTTCATCCATATTGACCATTTTGGGATAGTTCGACATGTCCGGAGTCATCGTTTTTCAATCGAAAATTGATTTTTTGGACTGTACCAAAAATGATTCAAAATGTCAATTGGATTGTGCCTCATGTTGAATAACCACTTTTTAAACCCTCACAGTGACCAAAATTGCCATTTTTACAGAGTTTTGCTTACTCAAAAGCTTCAATTTTGACCCGTTTCAGGCACAGAAATGACTTTAAACACACTTATTTAAGTCGACAAAGTCATAATTCACATCCAACAGTCATTTACAGTCAAAAGATTAAATGTTATAATTTCATCCATTTTGACCTTTTTGGGATCGTTCGACATGTCCGGAGTCATCGTTTTTCATCCGAAAATTGATTTTTTGGACTGTACCAAAAATTATTCAAAATGTCAATTGGATCGTGCCTCATGTTGAATAACCACTTTTTAAACCCTCAGAGTGACCAAAATTGCCATTTTTACAGAGTTTTGCTTACTCAAAAGCTTCAATTTTGACCCGTTTCAGGCACAGAAATGACTTTAAACACACTTATTTTAGTTGACAAAGTCATAATTCACATCCAACAGTCATTTACAGTCAAAAGATTAAATGTTAAAATTTCATCCATATTGACCATTTTGGGATAGTTCGACATGTCCGGAGTCATCGTTTTTCATCCGAAAATTGATTTTTTGGACTGTATCAAAAATGATTCAAAATGTCAATTGGATCGTGCCTCATGTTGAATAACCACTTTTTAAACCCTCACAGTGACCAAAATTGCCATTTTTACAGAGTTTTGATTACTCAAAAGCTTCAATTTTGACCCCTTTGAGGCACAGAAACGACTTTAAAAACACTTATTTTAGTTGACAAAGTCATAATTCACATCCAACAGTCATTTAGAGTCAAAAGATTAAATGTTAAAATTTCATCATTATAGACCATTTTGGGAACGTTCGACAGGTCCGGAGTCATCGTTTTTCATCCGAAAATTTATTTTTTGGACTGTACCAAAAATGATTCAAAATGTCAATTGGATCGTGCCTCATGTTGAATAACCACTTTTTAAACCCTCACAGTGACCAAAATTGCCATTTTTACAGAGTTTTGCTTACTCAAAAGCTTCAATTTTGACCCGTTTCAGGCACAGAAATGACTTTAAACACACTTATTTTAGTTGACAAAGTCATAATTCACATCCAACAGTCATTTACAGTCAAAAGATTAAATGTTAAAATTTCATCCATTTTGACCATTTTGGGATCGTTCGACATGTCCGGAGTCATCGTTTTTCATCCGAGAAATTGATTTTTTGGACTGTACCAAAAATGATTCAAAATGTCAATTGGATCGTGCCTCATGTTGAATAACCACTTTTTAAACCCTCAGAGTGACCAAAATTGCCATTTTTACAGAGTTTTGCTTACTCAAAAGCTTCAATTTTGACCCGTTTCAGGCACAGAAATGACTTTAAACACACTTATTTTAGTTGACAAAGTCATAATTCACATCCAACAGTCATTTACAGTCAAAAGATTAAATGTTAAAATTTCATCCATTTTGACCTTTTTGGGATCGTTCGACATGTCCGGAGTCATCGTTTTTCATCCGAAAATTTATTTTTTGGACTGTACCAAAAATGATTCAAAATGTCAATTGGATCGTGCCTCATGTTGAATAACCACTTTTTAAACCCTCAGAGTGACCAAAATTGCCATTTTTACAGAGTTTTGCTTACTCAAAAGCTTCAATTTTGACCCGTTTCAGGCACAGAAATGACTTTAAACACACTTATTTTAGTTGACAAAGTCATAATTCACATCCAACAGTCATTTACAGTCAAATGATTAAATGTTAAAATTTCATCCATATTGACCATTTTGGGATAGTTCGACATGTCCGGAGTCATCGTTTTTCATCCGAAAATTGATGTTTTGGACTGTACCAAAAATGATTCAAAATGTCAATTGGATCGTGCCTCATGTTGAATAACCACTTTTTAAACCCTCACAGTGACCAAAATTGCCATTTTTACAGAGTTTTGCTTACTCAAAAGCTTCAATTTTGACCCCTTTGAGGCACAGAAACGACTTTAAACACACTTATTTTAGTTGACAAAGTCATAATTCACATCCAACAGTCATTTAGAGTCAAAAGATTAAATGTTAAAATTTCATCATTATAGACCATTTTGGGAACGTTCGACAGGTCCGGAGTCATCGTTTTTCATCCGAAAATTTATTTTTTGGACTGTACCAAAAATGATTCAAAATGTCAATTGGATCGTGCCTCATGTTGAATAACCACTTTTTAAACCCTCACAGTGACCAAAATTGCCATTTTTACAGAGTTTTGCTTACTCAAAAGCTTCAATTTTGACCCGTTTCAGGCACAGAAATGACTTTAAACACACTTATTTTAGTTGACAAAGTCATAATTCACATCCAACAGTCATTTACAGTCAAAAGATTAAATGTTAAAATTTCATCCATATTGACCATTTTGGGATAGTTCGACATGTCCGGAGTCATCGTTTTTCAATCGAAAATTGATTTTTTGGACTGTACCAAAAATGATTCAAAATGTCAATTGGATCGTGCCTCATGTTGAATAACCACTTTTTAAACCCTCACAGTGACCGAAATTGCCATTTTTACAGAGTTTTGCTTACTCAAAAGCTTCAATTTTGACCCGTTTCAGGCACAGAAATGACTTTAAACAAACTTATTTTAGTCGACAAAGTCATAATTCACATCCAACAGTCATTTACAGTCAAAAGATTAAATGTTAAAATTTCATCCATTTTGACCTTTTTGGGATCGTTCGACATGTCCGGAGTCATCGTTTTTCATCCGAAAATTGATTTTTTGGACTGTACCAAAAATTATTCAAAATGTCAATTGGATCGTGCCTCATGTTGAATAACCACTTTTTAAACCCTCAGAGTGACCAAAATTGCCATTTTTACAGAGTTTTGCTTACTCAAAAGCTTCAATTTTGACCCGTTTCAGGCACAGAAATGACTTTAAACATACTTATTTTAGTTGACAAAGTCATAATTCACATCCAACAGTCATTTACAGTCAAAAGATTAAATGTTAAAATTTCATCCATATTGACCATTTTGGGATAGTTCGACATGTCCAGAGTCATCGTTTTTCATCCGAAAATTGATTTTTTGGACTGTATCAAAAATGATTCAAAATGTCAATTGGATCGTGCCTCATGTTGAATAACCACTTTTTAAACCCTCATTGAGACCAAAATTGCCATTTTTACAGAGTTTTGATTACTCAAAAGCTTCAATTTTGACCCCTTTGAGGCACAGAAACGACTTTAAAAACACTTATTTTAGTTGACAAAGTCATAATTCACATCCAACAGTCATTTAGAGTCAAAAGATTAAATGTTAAAATTTCATCATTATAGACCATTTTGGTAACGTTCGACAGGTCCGGAGTCATCGTTTTTCATCCGAAAATTTATTTTTTGGACTGTACCAAAAATGATTCAGAATGTCAATTGGATCATGCCTCATGTTGAATAACCACTTTTTAAACCCTCACAGTGACCAAAATTGCCATTTTTACAGAGTTTTACTTACTCAAAAGCTTCAATTTTGACCCGTTTCAGGCACAGAAATGACTTTAAACACACTTATTTTAGTTGACAAAGTCATAATTCACATCCAACAGTCATTTACAGTCAAAAGATTAAATGTTAAAATTTCATCCATTTTGACCATTTTGGGATCGTTCGACATGTCCGGAGTCATCGTTTTTCATCCGAGAAATTGATTTTTTGGACTGTACCAAAAATGATTCAAAATGTCAATTGGATCGTGCCTCATGTTGAATAACCACTTTTTAAACCCTCACAGTGACCAAAATTGCCAATTTTACAGAGTTTTGCTTACTCAAAAGCTTCAATTTTGACCCATTTCAGGCACAGAAATGACTTTAGACACACTTATTTTAGTTGACAAAGTCATAATTCACATCCAACAGTCATTTAGAGTCAAAAGATTAAATGTTAAAATTTCATCATTATAGACCATTTTGGGAACGTTCGACAGGTCCGGAGTCATCGTTTTTCATCCGAAAATTTATTTTTTGGACTGTACCAAAAATGATTCAAAATGTCAATTGGATCGTGCCTCATGTTGAATAACCACTTTTTAAACCCTCACAGTGACCAAAATTGCCAATTTTACAGAGTTTTGCTTACTCAAAAGCTTCAATTTTGACCCGTTTCAGGCACAGAAATGACTTTAAACACACTTATTTTAGTTGACAAAGTCATAATTCACATCCAACAGTCATTTACAGTCAAAAGATTAAATGTTAAAATTTCATCCATTTTGACCATTTTGGGATCGTTCGACATGTCCGGAGTCACCGTTTTTCATCCGAAAAATTGATTTTTTGGACTGTACCAAAAATGATTCAAAATGTCAATTGGATCGTGCCTCATGTTGAATAACCACTTTTTAAACCCTCACAGTGACCAAAATTGCGAATTTTACAGAGTTTTGCTTACTCAAAATCTTCAATTTTGACCCATTTCAGGCACAGAAATGACTTTAGACACACTTATTTTAGTTGACAAAGTCATAATTCACATCCAACAGTCATTTACAGTCAAAAGATTAAATGTTAAAATTTCATCCATATTGACCATTTTAGGATCGTTCGACATGTCCGGAGTCATTGTTTTTCATCCGAAAATTGATTTTTTGGACTGTACCAAAAATGATTCAAAATGTCAATTGGATCGTGCCTCATGTTGAATAACCACTTTTTAAACCCTCAGAGTGACCAAAATTGCCATTTTTACAGAGTTTTGCTTACTCAAAAGCTTCAATTTTGACCCGTTTCAGGCAGAGAAATGACTTTAAACACACTTATTTTAGTTGACTAAGTCATAATTCACATCCAACAGTCATTTACAGTCAAAAGATTAAATGTTAAAATTTCATCCATATTGACCATTTTGGGATCGTTCGACATGTCCGGAGTCATCGTTTTTCATCCGAAAATTGATTTTTTGGACTGTATCAAAAATGTTTCCAAATGTCAATTGGATCGTGCCTCATGTTGAATAACCACTTTTTAAACCCTCACAGTGACCACAATTGCCATTTTAACAGAGTTTTGATTACTCAAAAGCTTCAATTTTGACCCCTTTGAGGCACAGAAACGACTTTAAACACACTTATTTTAGTTGACAAAGTCATAATTCACATCCAACAGTCATTTAGAGTCAAAAGATTAAATGTTAAAATTTCATCATTATAGACCATTTTGGGAACGTTCGACAGGTCCGGAGTCATTGTTTTTCATCCGAAAATTTATTTTTTGGACTGTACCAAAAATGATTCAAAATGTCAATTGGATCGTGCCTCATGTTGAATAACCACTTTTTAAACCCTCACACTGACCAAAATTGCCATTTTTACAGAGTTTTGCTTACTCAAAAGCTTCAATTTTGACCCGTTTCAGGCACAGAAATGACTTTAAACACACTTATTTTAGTTGACAAAGTCATAATTCACATCCAACAGTCATTTACAGTCAAAAGATTAAATGTTAAAATTTCATCATTATAGACCATTTTGGGAACGTTCGACAGGTCCGGAGTCATCGTTTTTCATCCGAAAATTTATTTTTTGGACTGTACCAAAAATGATTCAAAATGTCAATTGGATATTGCCTCATGTTGAATAACCACTTTTTAAACCCTCACAGTGACCATAATTGCCATTTTTACAGAGTTTTGCTTACTCAAAAGCTTCAATTTTGACCCGTTTCAGGCACAGAAATGACTTTAAACACACTTATTTTAGTTGACAAAGTCATAATTCACATCCAACAGTCATTTACAGTCAAAAGATTAAATGTTAAAATTTCATCCATTTTGACCATTTTGGGATCGTTCGACATGTCCGGAGTCATCGTTTTTCATCCGAAAAATTGATTTTTTGGACTGTACCAAAAATGATTCAAAATGTCAATTGGATCATGCCTCATGTTGAATAACCACTTTTTAAACCCTCACAGTGACCAAAATTGCCATTTTTACAGAGTTTTACTTACTCAAAAGCTTCAATTTTGACCCGTTTCAGGCACAGAAATGACTTTAAACACACTTATTTTAGTTGACAAAGTCATAATTCACATCCAACAGTCATTTACAGTCAAAAGATTAAATGTTAAAATTTCATCCATTTTGACCATTTTGGGATCGTTCGACATGTCCGGAGTCATCGTTTTTCATCCGAGAAATTGATTTTTTGGACTGTACCAAAAATGATTCAAAATGTCAATTGGATCGTGCCTCATGTTGAATAACCACTTTTTAAACCCTCACAGTGACCAAAATTGCCAATTTTACAGAGTTTTGCTTACTCAAAAGCTTCAATTTTGACCCATTTCAGGCACAGAAATGACTTTAGACACACTTATTTTAGTTGACAAAGTCATAATTCACATCCAACAGTCATTTAGAGTCAAAAGATTAAATGTTAAAATTTCATCATTATAGACCATTTTGGGATTGTTCGACAGGTCCGGAGTCATCGTTTTTCATCCGAAAATTTATTTTTTGGACTGTACCAAAAATGATTCAAAATGTCAATTGGATCGTGCCTCATGTTGAATAACCACTTTTTAAACCCTCAGAGTGACCAAAATTGCCATTTTTACAGAGTTTTGCTTACTCAAAAGCTTCAATTTTGACCCGTTTCAGGCACAGAAATGACTTTAAACACACTTATTTTAGTTGACAAAGTCATAATTCACATCCAACAGTCATTTACAGTCAAAAGATTAAATGTTAAAATTTCATCCATATTGACCATTTTGGGATAGTTCGACATGTCTGGAGTCATCGTTTTTCATCCGAAAATTGATTTTTTGGACTGTACCAAAAATGATTCAAAATGTCAATTGGATCGTGCCTCATGTTGAATAACCACTTTTTAAACCCTCACAGTGACCAAAATTGCCATTTTTACAGAGTTTTGCTTACTCAAAAGCTTCAATTTTGACCCCTTTGAGGCACAGAAACGACTTTAAACACACTTATTTTAGTTGACAAAGTCATAATTCACATCCAACAGTCATTTAGAGTCAAAAGATTAAATGTTAAAATTTCATCATTATAGACCATTTTGGGAACGTTCGACAGGTCCGGAGTCATCGTTTTTCTTCCGAAAATTTATTTTTTGGACTGTACCAAAAATGATTCAAAATGTCAATTGGATCGTGCCTCATGTTGAATAACCACTTTTTAAACCCTCACAGTGACCAAAATTGCCATTTTTACAGAGTTTTGCTTACTCAAAAGCTTCAATTTTGACCCGTTTCAGGCACAGAAATGACTTTAAACACACTTATTTTAGTTGACAAAGTCATAATTCACATCCAACAGTCATTTACAGTCAAAAGATTAAATGTTAAAATTTCATCCATATTGACCATTTTGGGATAGTTCGACATGTCCGGAGTCATCGTTTTTCATCCGAAAATTGATTTTTTGGACTGTATCAAAAATGATTCAAAATGTCAATTGGATCGTGCCTCATGTTGAATAACCACTTTTTAAACCCTCACAGTGACCAAAATTGCCATTTTTACAGAGTTTTGATTACTCAAAAGCTTCAATTTTGACCCCTTTGAGGCACAGAAACGACTTTAAAAACACTTATTTTAGTTGACAAAGTCATAATTCACATCCAACAGTCATTTAGAGTCAAAAGATTAAATGTTAAAATTTCATCATTATAGACCATTTTGGGAACGTTCGACAGGTCCGGAGTCATCGTTTTTCATCCGAAAATTTATTTTTTGGACTGTACCAAAAATGATTCAAAATGTCAATTGGATCGTGCCTCATGTTGAATAACCACTTTTTAAACCCTCACAGTGACCAAAATTGCCAATTTTACAGAGTTTTGCTTACTCAAAAGCTTCAATTTTGACCCCTTTGAGGCACAGAAACGACTTTAAACACACTTATTTTAGTTGACAAAGTCATAATTCACATCCAACAGTCATTTAGAGTCAAAAGATTAAATGTTAAAATTTCATCATTATAGACCATTTTGGGAACGTTCGACAGGTCCGGAGTCATCGTTTTTCATCCGAAAATTTATTTTTTGGACTGTACCAAAAATGATTCAAAATGTCAATTGGATCGTGCCTCATGTTGAATAACCACTTTTTAAACCCTCACAGTGACCAAAATTGCCATTTTTACAGAGTTTTGCTTACTCAAAAGCTTCAATTTTGACCCGTTTCAGGCACAGAAATGACTTTAAACACACTTATTTTAGTCGACAAAGTCATAATTCACATCCAACAGTCATTTACAGTCAAAAGATTAAATGTTATAATTTCATCCATTTTGACCTTTTTGGGATCGTTCGACATGTCCGGAGTCATCGTTTTTCATCCGAAAATTGATTTTTTGGACTGTACCAAAAATTATTCAAAATGTCAATTGGATCGTGCCTCATGTTGAATAACCACTTTTTAAACCCTCAGAGTGACCAAAATTGCCATTTTTACAGAGTTTTGCTTACTCAAAAGCTTCAATTTTGACCCGTTTCAGGCACAGAAATGACTTTAAACACACTTATTTTAGTTGACAAAGTCATAATTCACATCCAACAGTCATTTACAGTCAAAAGATTAAATGTTAAAATTTCATCCATATTGACCATTTTGGGATAGTTCGACATGTCCGGAGTCATCGTTTTTCATCCGAAAATTGATTTTTTGGACTGTATCAAAAATGATTCAAAATGTCAATTGGATCGTGCCTCATGTTGAATAACCACTTTTTAAACCCTCACAGTGACCAAAATTGACATTTTTACAGAGTTTTGATTACTCAAAAGCTTCAATTTTGACCCCTTTGAGGCACAGAAATGACTTTAAACACACTTATTTTAGTTGACAAAGTCATAATTCACATCCAACAGTCATTTAGAGTCAAAAGATTAAATGTTAAAATTTCATCATTATAGACCATTTTGGGAACGTTCGACAGGTCCGGAGTCATCGTTTTTCATCCGAAAATTTATTTTTTGGACTGTACCAAAAATGATTCAAAATGTCAATTGGATCGTGCCTCATGTTGAATAACCACTTTTTAAACCCTCACAGTGACCAAAATTGCCATTTTTACAGAGTTTTGCTTACTCAAAAGCTTCAATTTTGACCCGTTTCAGGCACAGAAATGACTTTAAACACACTTATTTTAGTTGACAAAGTCATCATTCACATCCAACAGTCATTTACAGTCAAAAGATTAAATGTTAAAATTTCATCCATTTTGACCATTTTGGGATCGTTCGACATGTCCGGAGTCATCGTTTTTCATCCGAAAATTTATTTTTTGGACTGTACCAAAAATGATTCAAAATGTCAATTGGATCGTGCCTCATGTTGAATAACCACTTTTTAAACCCTCACAGTGACCAAAATTGCCATTTTTACAGAGTTTTGCTTACTCAAAAGCTTCAATTTTGACCCGTTTCAGGCACAGAAATGACTTTAAACACACTTATTTTAGTTGACAAAGTCATAATTCACATCCAACAGTCATTTACAGTCAAATGATTAAATGTTAAAATTTCATCCATATTGACCATTTTGGGATAGTTCGACATGTCCGGAGTCATCGTTTTTCATCCGAAAATTGATGTTTTGGACTGTACCAAAAATGATTCAAAATGTCAATTGGATCGTGCCTCATGTTGAATAACCACTTTTTAAACCCTCACAGTGACCAAAATTGCCATTTTTACAGAGTTTTGCTTACTCAAAAGCTTCAATTTTGACCCCTTTGAGGCACAGAAACGACTTTAAACACACTTATTTTAGTTGACAAAGTCATAATTCACATCCAACAGTCATTTAGAGTCAAAAGATTAAATGTTAAAATTTCATCATTATAGACCATTTTGGGAACGTTCGACAGGTCCGGAGTCATCGTTTTTCATCCGAAAATTTATTTTTTGGACTGTACCAAAAATGATTCAAAATGTCAATTGGATCGTGCCTCATGTTGAATAACCACTTTTTAAACCCTCACAGTGACCAAAATTGCCATTTTTACAGAGTTTTGCTTACTCAAAAGCTTCAATTTTGACCCGTTTCAGGCACAGAAATGACTTTAAACACACTTATTTTAGTTGACAAAGTCATAATTCACATCCAACAGTCATTTACAGTCAAAAGATTAAATGTTAAAATTTCATCCATATTGACCATTTTGGGATAGTTCGACATGTCCGGAGTCATCGTTTTTCAATCGAAAATTGATTTTTTGGACTGTACCAAAAATGATTCAAAATGTCAATTGGATCGTGCCTCATGTTGAATAACCACTTTTTAAACCCTCACAGTGACCGAAATTGCCATTTTTACAGAGTTTTGCTTACTCAAAAGCTTCAATTTTGACCCGTTTCAGGCACAGAAATGACTTTAAACAAACTTATTTTAGTCGACAAAGTCATAATTCACATCCAACAGTCATTTACAGTCAAAAGATTAAATGTTAAAATTTCATCCATTTTGACCTTTTTGGGATCGTTCGACATGTCCGGAGTCATCGTTTTTCATCCGAAAATTGATTTTTTGGACTGTACCAAAAATTATTCAAAATGTCAATTGGATCGTGCCTCATGTTGAATAACCACTTTTTAAACCCTCAGAGTGACCAAAATTGCCATTTTTACAGAGTTTTGCTTACTCAAAAGCTTCAATTTTGACCCGTTTCAGGCACAGAAATGACTTTAAACATACTTATTTTAGTTGACAAAGTCATAATTCACATCCAACAGTCATTTACAGTCAAAAGATTAAATGTTAAAATTTCATCCATATTGACCATTTTGGGATAGTTCGACATGTCCAGAGTCATCGTTTTTCATCCGAAAATTGATTTTTTGGACTGTATCAAAAATGATTCAAAATGTCAATTGGATCGTGCCTCATGTTGAATAACCACTTTTTAAACCCTCATTGAGACCAAAATTGCCATTTTTACAGAGTTTTGATTACTCAAAAGCTTCAATTTTGACCCCTTTGAGGCACAGAAACGACTTTAAAAACACTTATTTTAGTTGACAAAGTCATAATTCACATCCAACAGTCATTTAGAGTCAAAAGATTAAATGTTAAAATTTCATCATTATAGACCATTTTGGTAACGTTCGACAGGTCCGGAGTCATCGTTTTTCATCCGAAAATTTATTTTTTGGACTGTACCAAAAATGATTCAAAATGTCAATTGGATCATGCCTCATGTTGAATAACCACTTTTTAAACCCTCACAGTGACCAAAATTGCCATTTTTACAGAGTTTTGCTTACTCAAAAGCTTCAATTTTGACCCGTTTCAGGCACAGAAATGACTTTAAACACACTTATTTTAGTTGACAAAGTCATAATTCACATCCAACAGTCATTTACAGTCAAAAGATTAAATGTTAAAATTTCATCCATTTTGACCATTTTGGGATCGTTCGACATGTCCGGAGTCATCGTTTTTCATCCGAGAAATTGATTTTTTGGACTGTACCAAAAATGATTCAAAATGTCAATTGGATCGTGCCTCATGTTGAATAACCACTTTTTAAACCCTCACAGTGACCAAAATTGCCAATTTTACAGAGTTTTGCTTACTCAAAAGCTTCAATTTTGACCCGTTTCAGGCACAGAAATGACTTTAAACACACTTATTTTAGTTGACAAAGTCATAATTCACATCCAACAGTCATTTACAGTCAAAAGATTAAATGTTAAAATTTCATCCATATTGACCATTTTGGGATAGTTCGACATGTCTGGAGTCATCGTTTTTCATCCGAAAATTGATTTTTTGGACTGTACCAAAAATGATTCAAAATGTCAATTGGATCGTGCCTCATGTTGAATAACCACTTTTTAAACCCTCACAGTGACCAAAATTGCCATTTTTACAGAGTTTTGCTTACTCAAAAGCTTCAATTTTGACCCCTTTGAGGCACAGAAACGACTTTAAACACACTTATTTTAGTTGACAAAGTCATAATTCACATCCAACAGTCATTTAGAGTCAAAAGATTAAATGTTAAAATTTCATCATTATAGACCATTTTGGGAACGTTCGACAGGTCCGGAGTCATCGTTTTTCTTCCGAAAATTTATTTTTTGGACTGTACCAAAAATGATTCAAAATGTCAATTGGATCGTGCCTCATGTTGAATAACCACTTTTTAAACCCTCACAGTGACCAAAATTGCCATTTTTACAGAGTTTTGCTTACTCAAAAGCTTCAATTTTGACCCGTTTCAGGCACAGAAATGACTTTAAACACACTTATTTTAGTTGACAAAGTCATAATTCACATCCAACAGTCATTTACAGTCAAAAGATTAAATGTTAAAATTTCATCCATATTGACCATTTTGGGATAGTTCGACATGTCCGGAGTCATCGTTTTTCAATCGAAAATTGATTTTTTGGACTGTACCAAAAATGATTCAAAATGTCAATTAGATCGTGCCTCATGTTGAATAACCACTTTTTAAACCCTCACAGTGACCAAAATTGCCATTTTTACAGAGTTTTGCTTACTCAAAAGCTTCAATTTTGACCCGTTTCAGGCACAGAAATGACTTTAAACACACTTATTTTAGTCGACAAAGTCATAATTCCCATCCAACAGTCATTTACAGTCAAAAGATTAAATGTTATATTTTCATCCATTTTGACCTTTTTGGGATCGTTCGACATGTCCGGAGTCATCGTTTTTCATCCGAAAATTGATTTTTTGGACTGTACCAAAAATTATTCAAAATGTCAATTGGATCGTGCCTCATGTTGAATAACCACTTTTTAAACCCTCAGAGTGACCAAAATTGCCATTTTTACAGAGTTTTGCTTACTCAAAAGCTTCAATTTTGACCCGTTTCAGGCACAGAAATGACTTTAAACACACTTATTTTAGTTGACAAAGTCATAATTCACATCCAACAGTCATTTACAGTCAAAAGATTAAATGTTAAAATTTCATCCATATTGACCATTTTGGGATAGTTCGACATGTCCGGAGTCATCGTTTTTCAATCGAAAATTGATTTTTTGGACTGTACCAAAAATGATTCAAAATGTCAATTGGATCGTGCCTCATGTTGAATAACCACTTTTTAAACCCTCACAGTGACCAAAATTGCCATTTTTACAGAGTTTTGCTTACTCAAAAGCTTCAATTTTGACCCGTTTCAGGCACAGAAATGACTTTAAACACACTTATTTTAGTCGACAAAGTCATAATTCACATCCAACAGTCATTTACAGTCAAAAGATTAAATGTTAAAATTTCATCCATATTGACCATTTTGGGATAGTTCGACATGTCCGGAGTCATCGTTTTTCATCCGAAAATTGATTTTTTGGACTGTACCAAAAATGATTCAAAATGTCAATTGGATCGTGCCTCATGTTGAATAACCACTTTTTAAACCCTCACAGTGACCAAAATTGCCATTTTTACAGAGTTTTGCTTACTCAAAAGCTTCAATTTTGACCCGTTTCAGGCACAGAAATGACTTTAAACACACTTATTTTAGTTGACAAAGTCATAATTCACATCCAACAGTCATTTACAGTCAAAAGATTAAATGTTAAAATTTCATCCATATTGACCATTTTGGGATAGTTCGACATGTCCGGAGTCATCGTTTTTCAATCGAAAATTGATTTTTTGGACTGTACCAAAAATGATTCAAAATGTCAATTGGATCGTGCCTCATGTTGAATAACCACTTTTTAAACCCTCACAGTGACCAAAATTGCCATTTTTACAGAGTTTTGCTTACTCAAAAGCTTCAATTTTGACCCGTTTCAGGCACAGAAATGACTTTAAACACACTTATTTTAGTCGACAAAGTCATAATTCACATCCAACAGTCATTTACAGTCAAAAGATTAAATGTTATAATTTCATCCATTTTGACCTTTTTGGGATCGTTCGACATGTCCGGAGTCATCGTTTTTCATCCGAGAAATTGATTTTTTGGACTGTACCAAAAATGATTCAAAATGTCAATTGGATCGTGCCTCATGTTGAATAACCACTTTTTAAACCCTCACAGTGACCAAAATTGCCAATTTTACAGAGTTTTGCTTACTCAAAAGCTTCAATTTTGACCCGTTTCAGGCACAGAAATGACTTTAAACACACTTATTTTAGTTGACAAAGTCATAATTCACATCCAACAGTCATTTACAGTCAAAAGATTAAATGTTAAAATTTCATCCATATTGACCATTTTGGGATAGTTCGACATGTCCGGAGTCACCGTTTTTCATCCGAAAATTGATTTTTTGGACTGTATCAAAAATGATTCAAAATGTCAATTGGATCGTGCCTCATGTTGAATAACCACTTTTTAAACCCTCACAGTGACCAAAATTGCCTTTTTTACAGAGTTTTGATTACTCAAAAGCTTCAATTTTGACCCCTTTGAGGCACAGAAACGACTTTAAAAACACTTATTTTAGTTGACAAAGTCATAATTCACATCCAACAGTCATTTAGAGTCAAAAGATTAAATGTTAAAATTTCATCATTATAGACCATTTTGGGATAGTTCGACATGTCCGGAGTCATCGTTTTTCAATCGAAAATTGATTTTTTGGACTGTACCAAAAATGATTCAAAATGTCAATTGGATCGTGCCTCATGTTGAATAACCACTTTTTAAACCCTCACAGTGACCAAAATTGCCATTTTTACAGAGTTTTGCTTACTCAAAAGCTTCAATTTTGACCCGTTTCAGGCACAGAAATGACTTTAAACACACTTATTTTAGTTGACAAAGTCATAATTCACATCCAACAGTCATTTACAGTCAAAAGATTAAATGTTAAAATTTCATCCATATTGACCATTTTGGGATAGTTCGACATGTCCGGAGTCATCGTTTTTCATCCGAAAATTGATTTTTTGGACTGTATCAAAAATGATTCAAAATGTCAATTGGATCGTGCCTCATGTTGAATAACCACTTTTTAAACCCTCACAGTGACCAAAATTGACATTTTTACAGAGTTTTGATTACTCAAAAGCTTCAATTTTGACCCCTTTGAGGCACAGAAACGACTTTGAAAACACTTATTTTAGTTGACAAAGTCATAATTCACATCCAACAGTCATTTAGAGTCAAAAGATTAAATGTTAAAATTTCATCATTATAGACCATTTTGGGAACGTTCGACAGGTCCGGAGTCATCGTTTTTCATCCGAAAATTTATTTTTTGGACTGTACCAAAAATGATTCAAAATGTCAATTGGATCGTGCCTCATGTTGAATAACCACTTTTTAAACCCTCACAGTGACCAAAATTGCCATTTTTACAGAGTTTTGCTTACTCAAAAGCTTCAATTTTGACCAGTTTCAGGCACAGAAATGACTTTAAACACACTTATTTTAGTTGACAAAGTCATAATTCACATCCAACAGTCATTTACAGTCAAAAGATTAAATGTTAAAATTTCATCCATATTGACCATTTTGGGATAGTTCGACATGTCCGGAGTCATCGTTTTTCAATCGAAAATTGATTTTTTGGACTGTACCAAAAATGATTCAAAATGTCAATTGGATCGTGCCTCATGTTGAATAATCACTTTTTAAACCCTCACAGTGACCAAAATTGCCATTTTTACAGAGTTTTGCTTACTCAAAAGCTTCAATTTTGACCCGTTTCAGGCACAGAAATGACTTTAAACACACTTATTTTAGTCGACAAAGTCATAATTCACATCCAACAGTCATTTACAGTCAAAAGATTAAATGTTATAATTTCATCCATTTTGACCTTTTTGGGATCGTTCGACATGTCCGGAGTCATCGTTTTTCATCCGAAAATTGATTTTTTGGACTGTACCAAAAATTATTCAAAATGTCAATTGGATCGTGCCTTATGTTGAATAACCACTTTTTAAACCCTCAGAGTGACCAAAATTGCCATTTTTACAGAGTTTTGCTTACTCAAAAGCTTCAATTTTGACCCGTTTCAGGCACAGAAATGACTTTAAAGACACTTATTTTAGTTGACAAAGTCATAATTCACATCCAACAGTCATTTAGAGTCAAAAGATTAAATGTTAAAATTTCATCATTATAGACCATTTTGGGATTGTTCGACAGGTCCGGAGTCATCGTTTTTCATCCGAAAATTGATTTTTTGGACTGTACCAAAAATGATTCAAAATGTCAATTGGATCGTGCCTCATGTTGAATAACCACTTTTTAAACCCTCAGAGTGACCAAAATTGCCATTTTTACAGAGTTTTGCTTACTCAAAAGCTTCAATTTTGACCCGTTTCAGGCACAGAAATGACTTTAAACACACTTATTTTAGTTGACAAAGTCATAATTCACATCCAACAGTCATTTACAGTCAAAAGATTAAATGTTAAAATTTCATCCATATTGACCATTTTGGGATAGTTCGACATGTCCGGAGTCATCGTTTTTCATCCGAAAGTTGATTTTTTGGACTGTACCAAAAATGATTCAAAATGTCAATTGGATCGTGCCTCATGTTGAATAACCACTTTTTAAACCCTCACAGTGACCAAAATTGCCATTTTTACAGAGTTTTGCTTACTCAAAAGCTTCAATTTTGACCCCTTTGAGGCACAGAAACGACTTTAAACACACTTATTTTAGTTGACAAAGTCATAATTCACATCCAACAGTCATTTAGAGTCAAAAGATTAAATGTTAAAATTTCATCATTATAGACCATTTTGGGAACGTTCGACAGGTCCGGAGTCATCGTTTTTCTTCCGAAAATTTATTTTTTGGACTGTACCAAAAATGATTCAAAATGTCAATTGGATCGTGCCTCATGTTGAATAACCACTTTTTAAACCCTCACAGTGACCAAAATTGCCATTTTTACAGAGTTTTGCTTACTCAAAAGCTTCAATTTTGACCCGTTTCAGGCACAGAAATGACTTTAAACACACTTATTTTAGTTGACAAAGTCATAATTCACATCCAACAGTCATTTACAGTCAAAAGATTAAATGTTAAAATTTCATCCATATTGACCATTTTGGGATAGTTCGACATGTCCGGAGTCATCGTTTTTCAATCGAAAATTGATTTTTTGGACTGTACCAAAAATGATTCAAAATGTCAATTAGATCGTGCCTCATGTTGAATAACCACTTTTTAAACCCTCACAGTGACCAAAATTGCCATTTTTACAGAGTTTTGCTTACTCAAAAGCTTCAATTTTGACCCGTTTCAGGCACAGAAATGACTTTAAACACACTTATTTTAGTCGACAAAGTCATAATTCCCATCCAACAGTCATTTACAGTCAAAAGATTAAATGTTATAATTTCATCCATATTGACCATTTTGGGATAGTTCGACATGTCCGGAGTCATCGTTTTTCATCCAAAAATTGATTTTTTGGACTGTATCAAAAATGATTCAAAATGTCAATTGGATCGTGCCTCATGTTGAATAACCACTTTTTAAACCCTCACAGTGACCAAAATTGCCATTTTTACAGAGTTTTGATTACTCAAAAGCTTCAATTTTGACCCCTTTGAGGCACAGAAACGACTTTAAAAACACTTATTTTAGTTGACAAAGTCATAATTCACATCCAACAGTCATTTAGAGTCAAAAGATTAAATGTTAAAATTTCATCATTATAGACCATTTTGGGAACGTTCGACAGGTCCGGAGTCATCGTTTTTCATCCGAAAATTTATTTTTTGGACTGTACCAAAAATGATTCAAAATGTCAATTGGATCGTGCCTCGTGTTGAATAACCACTTTTTAAACCCTCACAGTGACCAAAATTGCCATTTTTACAGAGTTTTGCTTACTCAAAAGCTTCAATTTTGACCCGTTTCAGGCACAGAAATGACTTTAAACACACTTATTTTAGTTGACAAAGTCATAATTCACATCCAACAGTCATTTAGAGTCAAAAGATTAAATGTTAAAATTTCATCATTATAGACCATTTTGGGAACGTTCGACAGGTCCGGAGTCATCGTTTTTCATCCGAAAATTTATTTTTTAGACTGTACCAAAAATGATTCAAAATGTCAATTGGATCGTGCCTCATGTTGAATAACCACTTTTTAAACCCTCACAGTGACCAAAATTGCCATTTTTACAGAGTTTTGCTTACTCAAAAGCTTCAATTTTGACCCGTTTCAGGCACAGAAATGACTTTAAACACACTTATTTTAGTCGACAAAGTCATAATTCACATCCAACAGTCATTTACAGTCAAAAGATTAAATGTTATAATTTCATCCATTTTGACCTTTTTGGGATCGTTCGACATGTCCGGAGTCATCGTTTTTCATCCAAAAATTGATTTTTTGGACTGTACCAAAAATTATTCAAAATGTCAATTGGATCGTGCCTTATGTTGAATAACCACTTTTTAAACCCTCAGAGTGACCAAAATTGCCATTTTTACAGAGTTTTGCTTACTCAAAAGCTTCAATTTTGACCCGTTTCAGGCACAGAAATGACTTTAAACACACTTATTTTAGTTGACAAAGTCATAATTCACATCCAACAGTCATTTACAGTCAAAAGATTAAATGTTAAAATTTCATCCATATTGACCATTTTGGGATAGTTCGACATGTCCGGAGTCATCGTTTTTCATCCGAAAGTTGATTTTTTGGACTGTACCAAAAATGATTCAAAATGTCAATTGGATCGTGCCTCATGTTGAATAACCACTTTTTAAACCCTCACAGTGACCAAAATTGCCATTTTTACAGAGTTTTGCTTACTCAAAAGCTTCAATTTTGACCCCTTTGAGGCACAGAAACGACTTTAAACACACTTATTTTAGTTGACAAAGTCATAATTCACATCCAACAGTCATTTAGAGTCAAAAGATTAAATGTTAAAATTTCATCATTATAGACCATTTTGGGAACGTTCGACAGGTCCGGAGTCATCGTTTTTCTTCCGAAAATTTATTTTTTGGACTGTACCAAAAATGATTCAAAATGTCAATTGGATCGTGCCTCATGTTGAATAACCACTTTTTAAACCCTCACAGTGACCAAAATTGCCATTTTTACAGAGTTTTGCTTACTCAAAAGCTTCAATTTTGACCCGTTTCAGGCACAGAAATGACTTTAAACACACTTATTTTAGTCGACAAAGTCATAATTCCCATCCAACAGTCATTTACA
The DNA here is from genome assembly GCF_964263255.1 of Lissotriton vulgaris. NCBI lineage: Eukaryota > Metazoa > Chordata > Amphibia > Caudata > Salamandridae > Lissotriton > Lissotriton vulgaris. Next base: position 213,107 of record NW_028250005.1, read on the forward strand.
GTCAAAAGATTAAATGTTATAATTTCATCCATTTTGACCTTTTTGGGATCGTTCGACATGTCCGGAGTCATCGTTTTTCATCCGAAAATAGATTTTTTGGACTGTACCAAAAATTATTCAAAATGTCAATTGGATCGTGCCTCATGTTGAATAACCACTTTTTAAACCCTCAGAGTGACCAAAATTGCCATTTTTACAGAGTTTTGCTTACTCAAAAGCTTCAATTTTGACCCGTTTCAGGCACAGAAATGACTTTAAACACACTTATTTTAGTTGACAAAGTCATAATTCACATCCAACAGTCATTTACAGTCAAAAGATTAAATGTTAAAATTTCATCCATATTGACCATTTTGGGATAGTTCGACATGTCCGGAGTCATCGTTTTTCATCCAAAAATTGATTTTTTGGACTGTATCAAAAATGATTCAAAATGTCAATTGGATCGTGCCTCATGTTGAATAACCACTTTTTAAACCCTCACAGTGACCAAAATTGCCATTTTTACAGAGTTTTGATTACTCAAAAGCTTCAATTTTGACCCCTTTGAGGCACAGAAACGACTTTAAAAACACTTATTTTAGTTGACAAAGTCATAATTCACATCCAACAGTCATTTAGAGTCAAAAGATTAAATGTTAAAATTTCATCATTATAGACCATTTTGGGAACGTTCGACAGGTCCGGAGTCATCGTTTTTCATCCGAAAATTTATTTTTTGGACTGTACCAAAAATGATTCAAAATGTCAATTGGATCGTGCCTCGTGTTGAATAACCACTTTTTAAACCCTCACAGTGACCAAAATTGCCATTTTTACAGAGTTTTGCTTACTCAAAAGCTTCAATTTTGACCCGTTTCAGGCACAGAAATGACTTTAAACACACTTATTTTAGTTGACAAAGTCATAATTCACATCCAACAGTCATTTAGAGTCAAAAGATTAAATGTTAAAATTTCATCATTATAGACCATTTTGGGAACGTTCGACAGGTCCGGAGTCATCGTTTTTCATCCGAAAATTTATTTTTTAGACTGTACCAAAAATGATTCAAAATGTCAATTGGATCGTGCCTCATGTTGAATAACCACTTTTTAAACCCTCACAGTGACCAAAATTGCCATTTTTACAGAGTTTTGCTTACTCAAAAGCTTCAATTTTGACCCGTTTCAGGCACAGAAATGACTTTAAACACACTTATTTTAGTTGACAAAGTCATAATTCACATCCAACAGTCATTTACAGTCAAAAGATTAAATGTTAAAATTTCATCCATATTGACCATTTTGGGATAGTTCGACATGTCCGGAGTCATCGTTTTTCAATCGAAAATTGATTTTTTGGACTGTACCAAAAATGATTCAAAATGTCAATTGGATCGTGCCTCATGTTGAATAACCACTTTTTAAACCCTCACAGTGACCAAAATTGCCATTTTTACAGAGTTTTGCTTACTCAAAAGCTTCAATTTTGACCCGTTTCAGGCACAGAAATGACTTTAAACACACTTATTTTAGTTGACAAAGTCATAATTCACATCCAACAGTCATTTACAGTCAAAAGATTAAATGTTAAAATTTCATCCATATTGACCATTTTGGGATAGTTCGACATGTCCGGAGTCATCGTTTTTCATCCGAAAATTGATTTTTTGGACTGTATCAAAAATGATTCAAAATGTCAATTGGATCGTGCCTCATGTTGAATAACCACTTTTTAAACCCTCACAGTGACCAAAATTGACATTTTTACAGAGTTTTGATTACTCAAAAGCTTCAATTTTGACCCCTTTGAGGCACAGAAACGACTTTGAAAACACTTATTTTAGTTGACAAAGTCATAATTCACATCCAACAGTCATTTAGAGTCAAAAGATTAAATGTTAAAATTTCATCATTATAGACCATTTTGGGAACGTTCGACAGGTCCGGAGTCATCGTTTTTCATCCGAAAATTTATTTTTTGGACTGTACCAAAAATGATTCAAAATGTCAATTGGATCGTGCCTCATGTTGAATAACCACTTTTTAAACCCTCACAGTGACCAAAATTGCCATTTTTACAGAGTTTTGCTTACTCAAAAGCTTCAATTTTGACCCGTTTCAGGCACAGAAATGACTTTAAACACACTTATTTTAGTTGACAAAGTCATAATTCACATCCAACAGTCATTTACAGTCAAAAGATTAAATGTTAAAATTTCATCCATTTTGACCATTTTGGGATCGTTCGACATGTCCGGAGTCATCGTTTTTCATCCGAGAAATTGATTTTTTGGACTGTACCAAAAATGATTCAAAATGTCAATTGGATCGTGCCTCATGTTGAATAACCACTTTTTAAACCCTCACAGTGACCAAAATTGCCATTTTTACAGAGTTTTGCTTACTCAAAAGCTTCAATTTTGACCCGTTTCAGGCACAGAAATGACTTTAAACACACTTATTTTAGTTGACAAAGTCATAATTCACATCCAACAGTCATTTACAGTCAAAAGATTAAATGTTAAAATTTCATCCATATTGACCATTTTGGGATAGTTCGACATGTCCGGAGTCATCGTTTTTCAATCGAAAATTGATTTTTTGGACTGTACCAAAAATGATTCAAAATGTCAATTGGAATTTTGCCTCATGTTGAATAACCACTTTTTAAACCCTCACAGTGACCAAAATTGCCATTTTTACAGAGTTTTGCTTACTCAAAAGCTTCAATTTTGACCCGTTTCAGGCACAGAAATGACTTTAAACACACTTATTTTAGTCGACAAAGTCATAATTCACATCCAACAGTCATTTACAGTCAAAAGATTAAATGTTAAAATTTCATCCATATTGACCATTTTGGGATAGTTCGACATGTCCGGAGTCATCGTTTTTCAATCGAAAATTGATTTTTTGGACTGTACCAAAAATGATTCAAAATGTCAATTAGATCGTGCCTCATGTTGAATAACCACTTTTTAAACCCTCACAGTGACCAAAATTGCCATTTTTACAGAGTTTTGCTTACTCAAAAGCTTCAATTTTGACCCGTTTCAGGCACAGAAATGACTTTAAACACACTTATTTTAGTCGACAAAGTCATAATTCCCATCCAACAGTCATTTACAGTCAAAAGATTAAATGTTATAATTTCATCCATTTTGACCTTTTTGGGATCGTTCGACATGTCCGGAGTCATCGTTTTTCATCCGAAAATTGATTTTTTGGACTGTACCAAAAATTATTCAAAATGTCAATTGGATCGTGCCTCATGTTGAATAACAACTTTTTAAACCCTCAGAGTGACCAAAATTGCCATTTTTACAGAGTTTTGCTTACTCAAAAGCTTCAATTTTGACCCGTTTCAGGCACAGAAATGACTTTAAACACACTTATTTTAGTTGACAAAGTCATAATTCACATCCAACAGTCATTTACAGTCAAAAGATTAAATGTTAAAATTTCATCCATATTGACCATTTTGGGATAGTTCGACATGTCCGGAGTCATCGTTTTTCATCCGAAAATTGATTTTTTGGACTGTATCAAAAATGATTCAAAATGTCAATTGGATCGTGCCTCATGTTGAATAACCACTTTTTAAACCCTCACAGTGACCAAAATTGCCATTTTTACAGAGTTTTGATTACTCAAAAGCTTCAATTTTGACCCCTTTGAGGCACAGAAACGACTTTAAAAACACTTATTTTCGTTGACAAAGTCATAATTCACATCCAACAGTCATTTAGAGTCAAAAGATTAAATGTTAAAATTTCATCATTATAGACCATTTTGGGAACGTTCGACAGGTCCGGAGTCATCGTTTTTCATCCGAAAATTAATTTTTTGGACTGTACCAAAAATGATTCAAAATGTCAATTGGATCGTGCCTCGTGTTGAATAACCACTTTTTAAACCCTCACAGTGACCAAAATTGCCATTTTTACAGAGTTTTGCTTACTCAAAAGCTTCAATTTTGACCCGTTTCAGGCACAGAAATGACTTTAAACACACTTATTTTAGTTGACAAAGTCATAATTCACATCCAACAGTCATTTAGAGTCAAAAGATTAAATGTTAAAATTTCATCATTATAGACCATTTTGGGAACGTTCGACAGGTCCGGAGTCATCGTTTTTCATCCGAAAATTTATTTTTTAGACTGTACCAAAAATGATTCAAAATGTCAATTGGAATTTTGCCTCATGTTGAATAACCACTTTTTAAACCCTCACAGTGACCAAAATTGCCATTTTTACAGAGTTTTGCTTACTCAAAAGCTTCAATTTTGACCCGTTTCAGGCACAGAAATGACTTTAAACACACTTATTTTAGTTGACAAAGTCATAATTCACATCCAACAGTCATTTACAGTCAAAAGATTAAATGTTAAAATTTCATCCATATTGACCATTTTGGGATAGTTCGACATGTCCGGAGTCATCGTTTTTCATCCGAAAATTGATTTTTTGGACTGTATCAAAAATGATTCAAAATGTCAATTGGATCGTGCCTCATGTTGAATAACCACTTTTTAAACCCTCACAGTGACCAAAATTGACATTTTTACAGAGTTTTGATTACTCAAAAGCTTCAATTTTGACCCCTTTGAGGCACAGAAACGACTTTGAAAACACTTATTTTAGTTGACAAAGTCATAATTCACATCCAACAGTCATTTAGAGTCAAAAGATTAAATGTTAAAATTTCATCATTATAGACCATTTTGGGAACGTTCGACAGGTCCGGAGTCATCGTTTTTCATCCGAAAATTTATTTTTTGGACTGTACCAAAAATGATTCAAAATGTCAATTGGATCGTGCCTCATGTTGAATAACCACTTTTTAAACCCTCACAGTGACCAAAATTGCCATTTTTACAGAGTTTTGCTTACTCAAAAGCTTCAATTTTGACCCGTTTCAGGCACAGAAATGACTTTAAACACACTTATTTTAGTTGACAAAGTCATAATTCACATCCAACAGTCATTTACAGTCAAAAGATTAAATGTTAAAATTTCATCCATTTTGACCATTTTGGGATCGTTCGACATGTCCGGAGTCATCGTTTTTCATCCGAGAAATTGATTTTTTGGACTGTACCAAAAATGATTCAAAATGTCAATTGGATCGTGCCTCATGTTGAATAACCACTTTTTAAACCCTCACAGTGACCAAAATTGCCAAATTTACAGAGTTTTGCTTACTCAAAAGCTTCAATTTTGACCCCTTTGAGGCACAGAAACAACTTTAAACACACTTATTTTAGTTGACAAAGTCATAATTCACATCCAACAGTCATTTAGAGTCAAAAGATTAAATGTTAAAATTTCATCATTATAGACCATTTTGGGAACGTTCGACAGGTCCGGAGTCATCGTTTTTCATCCGAAAATTTATTTTTTGGACTGTACCAAAAATGATTCAAAATGTCAATTGGATCGTGCCTCATGTTGAATAACCACTTTTTAAACCCTCACAGTGACCAAAATTGCCATTTTTACAGAGTTTTGCTTACTCAAAAGCTTCAATTTTGACCCGTTTCAGGCACAGAAATGACTTTAAACACACTTATTTTAGTTGACAAAGTCATAATTCACATCCAACAGTCATTTACAGTCAAAAGATTAAATGTTAAAATTTCATCCATATTGACCATTTTGGGATAGTTCGACATGTCCGGAGTCATCGTTTTTCAATCGAAAATTGATTTTTTGGACTGTACCAAAAATGATTCAAAATGTCAATTGGAATTTTGCCTCATGTTGAATAACCACTTTTTAAACCCTCACAGTGACCAAAATTGCCATTTTTACAGAGTTTTGCTTACTCAAAAGCTTCAATTTTGACCCGTTTCAGGCACAGAAATGACTTTAAACACACTTATTTTAGTCGACAAAGTCATAATTCACATCCAACAGTCATTTACAGTCAAAAGATTAAATGTTATAATTTCATCCATTTTGACCTTTTTGGGATCGTTCGACATGTCCGGAGTCATCGTTTTTCATCCGAAAATTGATTTTTTGGACTGTACCAAAAATTATTCAAAATGTCAATTGGATCGTGCCTCATGTTGAATAACCACTTTTTAAACCCTCAGAGTGACCAAAATTGCCATTTTTACAGAGTTTTGCTTACTCAAAAGCTTCAATTTTGACCCGTTTCAGGCACAGAAATGACTTTAAACACACTTATTTTAGTTGACAAAGTCATAATTCACATCCAACAGTCATTTACAGTCAAAAGATTAAATGTTAAAATTTCATCCATATTGACCATTTTGGGATAGTTCGACATGTCCGGAGTCATCGTTTTTCATCCGAAAATTTATTTTTTGGACTGTATCAAAAATGATTCAAAATGTCAATTGGATCGTGCCTCATGTTGAATAACCACTTTTTAAACCCTCACAGTGACCAAAATTGACATTTTTACAGAGTTTTGATTACTCAAAAGCTTCAATTTTGACACCTTTGAGGCACAGAAACGACTTTGAAAACACTTATTTTAGTTGACAAAGTCATAATTCACATCCAACAGTCATTTAGAGTCAAAAGATTAAATGTTAAAATTTCATCATTATAGACCATTTTGGGAACGTTTGACAGGTCCGGAGTCATCGTTTTTCATCCGAAAATTTATTTTTTGGACTGTACCAAAAATGATTCAAAATGTCAATTGGATCGTGCCTCATGTTGAATAACCACTTTTTAAACCCTCACAGTGACCAAAATTGCCATTTTTACAGAGTTTTGCTTACTCAAAAGCTTCAATTTTGACCCGTTTCAGGCACAGAAATGACTTTAAACACACTTATTTTAGTTGACAAAGTCATCATTCACATCCAACAGTCATTTACAGTCAAAAGATTAAATGTTAAAATTTCATCCATTTTGACCATTTTGGGATCGTTCGACATGTCCGGAGTCATCGTTTTTCATCCGAGAAATTGATTTTTTGGACTGTACCAAAAATGATTCAAAATGTCAATTGGATCGTGCCTCATGTTGAATAACCACTTTTTAAACCCTCACAGTGACCAAAATTGCCATTTTTACAGAGTTTTGCTTACTCAAAAGCTTCAATTTTGACCCGTTTCAGGCACAGAAATGACTTTAAACACACTTATTTTAGTTGACAAAGTCATAATTCACATCCAACAGTCATTTACAGTCAAAAGATTAAATGTTAAAATTTCATCCATATTGACCATTTTGGGATAGTTCGACATGTCCGGAGTCATCGTTTTTCATCCGAAAATTGATTTTTTGGACTGTATCAAAAATGATTCAAAATGTCAATTGGATCGTGCCTCATGTTGAATAACCACTTTTTAAACCCTCACAGTGACCAAAATTGCCATTTTTACAGAGTTTTGATTACTCAAAAGCTTCAATTTTGACCCCTTTGAGGCACAGAAACGACTTTAAAAACACTTATTTTAGTTGACAAAGTCATAATTCACATCCAAAAGTCATTTAGAGTCAAAAGATTAAATGTTAAAATTTCATCATTATAGACCATTTTGGGAACGTTCGACAGGTCCGGAGTCATCGTTTTTCATCCGAAAATTTATTTTTTGGACTGTACCAAAAATGATTCAAAATGTCAATTGGATCGTGCCTCATGTTGAATAACCACTTTTTAAACCCTCAGAGTGACCAAAATTGCCATTTTTACAGAGTTTTGCTTACTCAAAAGCTTCAATTTTGACCCGTTTCAGGCACAGAAATGACTTTAAACACACTTATTTTAGTTGACAAAGTCATAATTCACATCCAACAGTCATTTACAGTCAAAAGATTAAATGTTAAAATTTCATCCATATTGACCATTTTGGGATAGTTCGACATGTCCGGAGTCATCGTTTTTCAATCGAAAATTGATTTTTTGGACTGTACCAAAAATGATTCAAAATGTCAATTAGATCGTGCCTCATGTTGAATAACCACTTTTTAAACCCTCACAGTGACCAAAATTGCCATTTTTACAGAGTTTTGCTTACTCAAAAGCTTCAATTTTGACCCGTTTCAGGCACAGAAATGACTTTAAACACACTTATTTTAGTCGACAAATTCATAATTCCCATCCAACAGTCATTTACAGTCAAAAGATTAAATGTTATAATTTCATCCATTTTGACCTTTTTGGGATCGTTCGACATGTCCGGAGTCATCGTTTTTCATCCGAAAATTGATTTTTTGGACTGTACCAAAAATGATTCAAAATGTCAATTGGATCGTGCCTCATGTTGAATAACCACTTTTTAAACCCTCACAGTGACCAAAATTGCCATTTTTACAGAGTTTTGCTTACTCAAAAGCTTCAATTTTGACCCGTTTCAGGCACAGAAATGACTTTAAACACACTTATTTTAGTTGACAAAGTCATAATTCACATCCAACAGTCATTTACAGTCAAAAGATTAAATGTTAAAATTTCATCCATTTTGACCATTTTGGGATCGTTCGACATGTCCGGAGTCATCGTTTTTCATCCGAGAAATTGATTTTTTGGACTGTACCAAAAATGATTCAAAATGTCAATTGGATCGTGCCTCATGTTGAATAACCACTTTTTAAACCCTCACAGTGACCAAAATTGCCAATTTTACAGAGTTTTGCTTACTCAAAAGCTTCAATTTTGACCCCTTTGAGGCACAGAAACGACTTTAAACACACTTATTTTAGTTGACAAAGTCATAATTCACATCCAACAGTCATTTAGAGTCAAAAGATTAAATGTTAAAATTTCATCATTATAGACCATTTTGGGAACGTTCGACAGGTCCGGAGTCATCGTTTTTCATCCGAAAATTTATTTTTTGGACTGTACCAAAAATGATTCAAAATGTCAATTGGATCGTGCCTCATGTTGAATAACCACTTTTTAAACCCTCACAGTGACCAAAATTGCCATTTTTACAGAGTTTTGCTTACTCAAAAGCTTCAATTTTGACCCGTTTCAGGCACAGAAATGACTTTAAACACACTTATTTTAGTCGACAAAGCCATAATTCACATCCAACAGTCATTTACAGTCAAAAGATTAAATGTTAAAATTTCATCCATATTGACCATTTTGGGATCGTTCGACATGTCCGGAGTCATCGTTTTTCATCCGAAAATTGATTTTTTGGACTGTATCAAAAATGATTCAAAATGTCAATTGGATCGTGCCTCATGTTGAATAACCACTTTTTAAACCCTCACAGTGACCAAAATTGCCATTTTTACAGAGTTTTGATTACTCAAAAGCTTCAATTTTGACCCCTTTGAGGCACAGAAACGACTTTAAAAACACTTATTTTAGTTGACAAAGTCATAATTCACATCCAACAGTCATTTAGAGTCAAAAGATTAAATGTTAAAATTTCATCATTATAGACCATTTTGGGAACGTTCGACAGGTCCGGAGTCATCGTTTTTCATCCGAAAATTTATTTTTTGGACTGTACCAAAAATGATTCAAAATGTCAATTGGATCGTGCCTCATGTTGAATAACCACTTTTTAAACCCTCACAGTGACCAAAATTGCCATTTTTACAGAGTTTTGCTTACTCAAAAGCTTCAATTTTGACCCGTTTCAGGCACAGAAATGACTTTAAAGACACTTATTTTAGTTGACAAAGTCATAATTCACATCCAACAGTCATTTAGAGTCAAAAGATTAAATGTTAAAATTTCATCATTATAGACCATTTTGGGATTGTTCGACAGGTCCGGAGTCATCGTTTTTCATCCGAAAATTGATTTTTTGGACTGTACCAAAAATGATTCAAAATGTCAATTGGATCGTGCCTCATGTTGAATAACCACTTTTTAAACCCTCAGAGTGACCAAAATTGCCATTTTTACAGAGTTTTGCTTACTCAAAAGCTTCAATTTTGACCCGTTTCAGGCACAGAAATGACTTTAAACACACTTATTTTAGTTGACAAAGTCATAATTCACATCCAACGTCATTTACAGTCAAAAGATTAAATGTTAAAATTTCATCCATATTGACCATTTTGGGATAGTTCGACATGTCCGGAGTCATCGTTTTTCATCCGAAAATTGATTTTTTGGACTGTACCAAAAATGATTCAAAATGTCAATTGGATCGTGCCTCATGTTGAATAACCACTTTTTAAACCCTCACAGTGACCAAAATTGCCATTTTTACAGAGTTTTGCTTACTCAAAAGCTTCAATTTTGACCCCTTTGAGGCACAGAAACGACTTTAAACACACTTATTTTAGTTGACAAAGTCATAATTCACATCCAACAGTCATTTAGAGTCAAAAGATTAAATGTTAAAATTTCATCATTATAGACCATTTTGGGAACGTTCGACAGGTCCGGAGTCATCGTTTTTCTTCCGAAAATTTATTTTTTGGACTGTACCAAAAATGATTCAAAATGTCAATTGGATCGTGCCTCATGTTGAATAACCACTTTTTAAACCCTCACAGTGACCAAAATTGCCATTTTTACAGAGTTTTGCTTACTCAAAAGCTTCAATTTTGACCCGTTTCAGGCACAGAAATGACTTTAAACACACTTATTTTAGTTGACAAAGTCATAATTCACATCCAACAGTCATTTACAGTCAAAAGATTAAATGTTAAAATTTCATCCATATTGACCATTTTGGGATAGTTCGACATGTCCGGAGTCATCGTTTTTCAATCGAAAATTGATTTTTTGGACTGTACCAAAAATGACTCAAAATGTTAATTGGATCGTGCCTCATGTTGAATAACCACTTTTTAAACCCTCACAGTGACCAAAATTGCCATTTTTACAGAGTTTTGCTTACTCAAAAGCTTCAATTTTGACCCGTTTCAGGCACAGAAATGACTTTAAACACACTTATTTTAGTTGACAAAGTCATAATTCACATCCAACAGTCATTTACAGTCAAAAGATTAAATGTTAAAATTTCATCCATTTTGACCATTTTGGGATCGTTCGACATGTCCGGAGTCATCGTTTTTCATCCGAGAAATTGATTTTTTGGACTGTACCAAAAATGATTCAAAATGTCAATTGGATCGTGCCTCATGTTGAATAACCACTTTTTAAACCCTCACAGTGACCAAAATTGCCAATTTTACAGAGTTTTGCTTACTCAAAAGCTTCAATTTTGACCCGTTTCAGGCACAGAAATGACTTTAAACACACTTATTTTAGTTGACAAAGTCATAATTCACATCCAACAGTCATTTACAGTCAAAAGATTAAATGTTAAAATTTCATCCATATTGACCATTTTGGGATAGTTCGACATGTCCGGAGTCATCGTTTTTCATCCGAAAATTGATTTTTTGGACTGTATCAAAAATGATTCAAAATGTCAATTGGATCGTGCCTCATGTTGAATAACCACTTTTTAAACCCTCACAGTGACCAAAATTGCCATTTTTACAGAGTTTTGATTACTCAAAAGCTTCAATTTTGACCCCTTTGAGGCACAGAAACGACTTTAAAAACACTTATTTTAGTTGACAAAGTCATAATTCACATCCAACAGTCATTTAGAGTCAAAAGATTAAATGTTAAAATTTCATCATTATAGACCATTTTGGGAACGTTCGACAGGTCCGGAGTCATCGTTTTTCATCCGAAAATTTATTTTTTGGACTGTACCAAAAATGATTCAAAATGTCAATTGGATCGTGCCTCATGTTGAATAACCACTTTTTAAACCCTCACAGTGACCAAAATTGCCATTTTTACAGAGTTTTGCTTACTCAAAAGCTTCAATTTTGACCCGTTTCAGGCACAGAAATGACTTTAAAGACACTTATTTTAGTTGACAAAGTCATAATTCACATCCAACAGTCATTTAGAGTCAAAAGATTAAATGTTAAAATTTCATCATTATAGACCATTTTGGGATTGTTCGACAGGTCCGGAGTCATCGTTTTTCATCCGAAAATTGATTTTTTGGACTGTACCAAAAATGATTCAAAATGTCAATTGGATCGTGCCTCATGTTGAATAACCACTTTTTAAACCCTCAAAGTGACCAAAATTGCCATTTTTACAGAGTTTTGCTTACTCAAAAGCTTCAGTTTTGACCCGTTTCAGGCACAGAAATGACTTTAAACACACTTATTTTAGTTGACAAAGTCATAATTCACATCCAACAGTCATTTACAGTCAAAAGATTAAATGTTAAAATTTCATCCATATTGACCATTTTGGGATAGTTCGACATGTCCGGAGTCATCGTTTTTCATCCGAAAATTGATTTTTTGGACTGTACCAAAAATGATTCAAAATGTCAATTGGATCGTGCCTCATGTTGAATAACCACTTTTTAAACCCTCACAGTGACCAAAATTGCCATTTTTACAGAGTTTTGCTTACTCAAAAGCTTCAATTTTGACCCCTTTGAGGCACAGAAACGACTTTAAACACACTTATTTTAGTTGACAAAGTCATAATTCACATCCAACAGTCATTTAGAGTCAAAAGATTAAATGTTAAAATTTCATCATTATAGACCATTTTGGGAACGTTCGACAGGTCCGGAGTCATCGTTTTTCTTCCGAAAATTTATTTTTTGGACTGTACCAAAAATGATTCAAAATGTCAATTGGATCGTGCCTCATGTTGAATAACCACTTTTTAAACCCTCACAGTGACCAAAATTGCCATTTTTACAGAGTTTTGCTTACTCAAAAGCTTCAATTTTGACCCGTTTCAGGCACAGAAATGACTTTAAACACACTTATTTTAGTTGACAAAGTCATAATTCACATCCAACAGTCATTTACAGTCAAAAGATTAAATGTTAAAATTTCATCCATATTGACCATTTTGGGATAGTTCGACATGTCCGGAGTCATCGTTTTTCAATCGAAAATTGATTTTTTGGACTGTACCAAAAATGATTCAAAATGTCAATTAGATCGTGCCTCATGTTGAATAACCACTTTTTAAACCCTCACAGTGACCAAAATTGCCATTTTTACAGAGTTTTGCTTACTCAAAAGCTTCAATTTTGACCCGTTTCAGGCACAGAAATGACTTTAAACACACTTATTTTAGTCGACAAAGTCATAATTCCCATCCAACAGTCATTTACAGTCAAAAGATTAAATGTTATAATTTCATCCATTTTGACCTTTTTGGGATCGTTCGACATGTCCGGAGTCATCGTTTTTCATCCGAAAATTGATTTTTTTGGACTGTACCAAAAATGATTCAAAATGTCAATTGGATCGTGCCTCATGTTGAATAACCACTTTTTAAACCCTCACAGTGACCAAAATTGCCATTTTTACAGAGTTTTGCTTACTCAAAAGCTTCAATTTTGACCCGTTTCAGGCACAGAAATGACTTTAAACACATCTTATTTTAGTTGACAAAGTCATAATTCACATCCAACAGTCATTTACAGTCAAAAGATTAAATGTTAAAATTTCATCCATTTTGACCATTTTGGGATCGTTCGACATGTCCGGAGTCATCGTTTTTCATCCGAGAAATTGATTTTTTGGACTGTACCAAAAATGATTCAAAATGTCAATTGGATCGTGCCTCATGTTGAATAACCACTTTTTAAACCCTCACAGTGACCAAAATTGCCAATTTTACAGAGTTTTGCTTACTCAAAAGCTTCAATTTTGACCCCTTTGAGGCACAGAAACGACTTTAAACACACTTATTTTAGTTGACAAAGTCATAATTCACATCCAACAGTCATTTAGAGTCAAAAGATTAAATGTTAAAATTTCATCATTATAGACCATTTTGGGAACGTTCGACAGGTCCGGAGTCATCGTTTTTCATCCGAAAATGTATTTTTTGGACTGTACCAAAAATGATTCAAAATGTCAATTGGATCGTGCCTCATGTTGAATAACCACTTTTTAAACCCTCACAGTGACCAAAATTGCCATTTTTACAGAGTTTTGCTTACTCAAAAGCTTCAATTTTGACCCGTTTCAGGCACAGAAATGACTTTAAACACACTTATTTTAGTTGACAAAGTCATAATTCACATCCAACAGTCATTTACAGTCAAAAGATTAAATGTTAAAATTTCATCCATATTGACCATTTTGGGATAGTTCGACATGTCCGGAGTCATCGTTTTTCAATCGAAAATTGATTTTTTGGACTGTACCAAAAATGATTCAAAATGTCAATTGGATCGTGCCTCATGTTGAATAACCACTTTTTAAACCCTCACAGTGACCAAAATTGCCATTTTTACAGAGTTTTGCTTACTCAAAAGCTTCAATTTTGACCCGTTTCAGGCACAGAAATGACTTTAAACACACTTATTTTAGTCGACAAAGTCATAATTCACATCCAACAGTCATTTACAGTCAAAAGATTAAATGTTATAATTTCATCCATTTTGACCTTTTTGGGATCGTTCGACATGTCCGGAGTCATCGTTTTTCATCCGAAAATTGATTTTTTGGACTGTACCAAAAATTATTCAAAATGTCAATTGGATCGTGCCTCATGTTGAATAACCACTTTTTAAACCCTCAGAGTGACCAAAATTGCCATTTTTACAGAGTTTTGCTTACTCAAAAGCTTCAATTTTGACCCGTTTCAGGCACAGAAATGACTTTAAACGCACTTATTTTAGTTGACAAAGTCATAATTCACATCCAACAGTCATTTACAGTCAAAAGATTAAATGTTAAAATTTCATCCATTTTGACCTTTTTGGGATCGTTCGACATGTCCGGAGTCATCGTTTTTAATCCGAAAATTGATTTTTTGGACTGTACCAAAAATGATTCAAAATGTCAATTGGATCGTGCCTCATGTTGAATAACCACTTTTTAAACCCTCAGAGTGACCAAAATTGCCATTTTTACAGAGTTTTGCTTACTCAAAAGCTTCAATTTTGACCCGTTTCAGGCACAGAAATGACTTTAAACACACTTATTTTAGTTGACAAAGTCATAATTCACATCCAACAGTCATTTACAGTCAAAAGATTAAATGTTAAAATTTCATCCATATTGACCATTTTGGGATAGTTCGACATGTCCGGAGTCATCGTTTTTCATCCGAAAATTGATTTTTTGGACTGTACCAAAAATGATTCAAAATGTCAATTGGATCGTGGCTCATGTTGAATAACCACTTTTTAAACCCTCACAGTGACCAAAATTGCCATTTTTACAGAGTTTTGATTACTCAAAAGCTTCAATTTTGACCCCTTTGAGGCACAGAAACGACTTTAAACACACTTATTTTAGTTGACAAAGTCATAATTCACATCCAACAGTCATTTAGATTCAAAAGATTAAATGTTAAAATTTCATCATTATAGACCATTTTGGGAACGTTCGACAGGTCCGGAGTCATCGTTTTTCATCCGAAAATTGATTTTTTGGACTGTACCAAAAATGATTCAAAATGTCAATTGGATCGTGCCTCATGTTAAATAACGACTTTTTAAACCCTCAGAGTGACCAAAATTGCGATTTTTACAGAGTTTTGATTACTCAAAAGCTTCAATTTTGACCCCTTTGAGGCACAGAAACGACTTTAAACACACTTATTTTAGTTGACAAAGTCATAATTCACATCCAACAGTCATTTAGAGTCAAAAGATTAAATGCTAAAATTTCATCATTATAGACCATTTTGGGAACGTTCGACAGGTCCGGAGTCATCGTTTTTCATCCGAAAATTTATTTTTTGGACTGTACCAAAAATGATTCAAAATGTCAATTGGATCGTGCCTCATGTTGAATAACCACTTTTTAAACCCTCACAGTGACCAAAATTGCCATTTTTACAGAGTTTTGATTACTCAAAGACTTCAATTTTGACCGCTTTGAGGCACAGAAACGACTTTAAACACACTTATTTTAGTTGAAAAAGTCATAATTCACATCCAACAGTCATTTAGAGTCAAAAGATTAAATGTTAAAATTTCATCATTATAGACCATTTTGGGATTGTTCGACAGGTTCGGAGTCATCGTTTTTCATCCGAAAATTGATTTTTTGGACTGTACCAAAAATGATTCAAAATGTCAACTGGATCGTGCCTCATGTTGAATAACCACTTTTTAAACCCTCAGAGTGACCAAAATTGCCATTTTTACAGAGTTTTGCTTACTCAAAAGCTTCAATTTTGACCCGTTTCAGGCACAGAAATGACTTTAAACACACTTATTTTAGTTGACAAAGTCATAATTCACATCCAACAGTCATTTACAGTCAAAAGATTAAATGTTAAAATTTTATCCATATTGACCATTTTGGGATCGTTCGACATGTCCGGAGTCATCGTTTTTCATCCGAAAATTAATTTTTTGGACTGTACCAAAAATGATTCAAAATGTCAATTGGATCGTGCCTCATGTTGAATAACCACTTTTTAAACCCTCAGAGTGACCAAAATTGCCATTTTTACAGAGTTTTGCTTACTCAAAAGCTTCAATTTTGACCCCTTTGAGGCACAGAAATGACTTTAAACACACTTATTTTAGTTGACAAAGTCATTAATTCACATCCAACAGTCATTTAGAGTCAAAAGATTAAATGTTAAAATTTCATCATTATAGACCATTTTTGGAACGTTTGACAGGTCCGGAGTCATCGTTTTTCATCCGAAAATTGATTTTTTGGACTGTACCAAAAATGATTCAAAATGTCAATTGGATCGTGCCTCATGTTGAATAACCACTTTTTAAACCCTCACAGTGTCCAAAATTGCCAATTTTACAGAGTTTTGCTTACTCAAAAGCTTCAATTTTGACCCGTTTCAGGCACAGAAATGACTTAGAACACACTTATTTTAGTTGACAAAGTCATAATTCACATCGAACAGTCATTTACAGTCAAAAGATTAAATGTTAAAATTTCATCCATATTGACCATTTTGGATAATTCGACATGTCCGGAGTCATCGTTTTTCATCCGAAAATTAATTTTTTGGACTGTACCAAAAATGATTCAAAATGTCAATTGGATCGTGCCTCATGTTGAATAACCACTTTTTAAACCCTCAGAGTGACCAAAATTGCCATTTTTACAGAGTTTTGCTTACTCAAAAGCTTCAATTTTGACCCCTTTGAGGCACAGAAATGACTTTAAACACACTTATTTCAGTTGACAAAGTCATTAATTCACATCCAACAGTCATTTAGAGTCAAAAGATTAAATGTTAAAATTTCATCATTATAGACCATTTTGGGAACGTTCGACAGGTCCGGAGTCATCGTTTTTCATCCGAAAATTGATTTTTTGTACTGTACCAAAAATGATTCAAAATGTCAATTGGATCGTGCCTCATGTTGAATAACCACTTTTTAAACCCTCACAGTGACCAAAATTGCCAATTTTACAGAGTTTTGCTTACTCAAAATCTTCAATTTTGACCCATTTCAGGCACAGAAATGACTTTAAACACACTTATTTTAGTTGACAAAGTCATAATTCACATCGAACAGTCATTTAGAGTCAAAAGATTAAATATTAAAATTTCATCCATATTGACCATTTTGGATAATTCGACATGTCCGGAGTCATCGTTTTTCATCCGAAAATTGATTTTTTGGACTGTACCAAAAATGATTCAAAATGTCAATTGGATCGTGCCTCATGTTGAATAACCACTTTTTAAACCCTCACAGTGACCAAAATTGCCATTTTTACAGAGTTTTGATTACTCAAAAGCTTCAATTTTGACCCCTTTGAGGCACAGAAATGACTTTAAACACACTTATTTTAGTTGACAAAGTCATAATTCACATCCAACAGTCATTTAGAGTCAAAAGATTAAATGTTAAAATGTCATCATTATAGACCATTTTGGGAACGTTCGACATGTCCGGAGTCATCGTTTTTCATCCGAAAATTGATTTTTTGGACTGTACCAAAAATGATTCAAAATGTCAATTGGATGGTGCCTCATGTTGAATAACCACTTTTTAAACCCTCACAGTGACCAAAATTGCCATTTTTACAGAGTTTTGCTTACTCAAAAGCTTCAAATTTGACCCGTTTCAGGCACAGAAATGACTTTAAACACACTTATTTTAGTTGACAAAGTCATAATTCACATTCAACAGTCATTTACAGTCAAAAGATTAAATGTTAAAATTTCATCCATATTGACCATTTTGGGATCGTTCGACATGTCCGGAGTCATCGTTTTTCATCCGAAAATTGATTTTTTGGACTGTACCAAAAATGACTCAAAATGTCAATTGGATCGTGCCTCATGTTGAATAACCACTTTTTAAACCCTCACAGTGACCAAAATTGCCATTTTTACAGAGTTTTGATTACTCAAAAGCTTCAATTTTGACCCCTTTGAGGCACAGAAATGACTTTAAACACACTTATTTTAGTTGACAAAGTCATAATTCACATCCAACAGTCATTTAGAGTCAAAAGATTAAATGTTAAAATGTCATCATTATAGACCATTTTGGGAACGTTCGACATGTCCGGAGTCATCGTTTTTCATCCGAAAATTGATTTTTTGGACTGTACCAAAAATGATTCAAAATGTCAATTGGATGGTGCCTCATGTTGAATAACCACTTTTTAAACCCTCACAGTGACCAAAATTGCCATTTTTACAGAGTTTTGCTTACTCAAAAGCTTCAATTTTGACCCGTTTCAGGCACAGAAATGACTTTAAACACACTTATTTTAGTTGACAAAGTCATAATTCACATCCAACAGTCATTTACAGTCAAAAGATTAAATGTTAAAATTTCATCCATATTGACCATTTTGGGATCGTTCGACATGTCCGGAGTCATCGTTTTTCATCCGAAAATTGATTTTTTGGACTGTACCAAAAATGATTCAAAATGTCAATTGGATCGTGCCTCATGTTGAATAACCACTTTTTAAACCCTCAGAGTGACCAAAATTGCCATTTTTACAGAGTTTTGCTTACTCAAAAGCTTCAATTTTGACCCGTTTCAGGCACAGAAATGACTTTAAACACACTTATTTTAGTTGACAAAGTCATAATTCACATCCAACAGTCATTTACAGTCAAAAGATTAAATGTTAAAATTTCATCCATATTGACCATTTTGGGATCGTTCGACATGTCCGGAGTCATCGTTTTTCATCCGAAAATTGATTTTTTTGGGCTGTACCAAAAATGATTCAAAATGTCAATTGGATTGTGCCTCATGTTGAATAACCACTTTTTAAACCCTCAGAGTGACCAAAATTGCCATTTTTACAGAGTTTTGCTTACTCAAAAGCTTCAATTTTGACCCGTTTCAGGCACAGAAATGACTTTAAACACACTTATTTTAGTTGACAAAGTCATAATTCACACCCAACAGTCATTTAGAGTCAAAAGATTAAATGTTAAAATTTCATCATTATAGACCATTTTGGGAACGTTCGATAGGTCCGGAGTCATCGTTTTTCATCCGAAAATTTATTTTTTGGACTGTACCAAAAATGATTCAAAATGTCAATTGGATCGTGCCTCATGTTAAATAACCACTTTTTAAACCCTCACAGTGACCAAAATTGCCATTTTTACAGAGTTTTGATTACTCAAAAGCTTCAATTTTGACCCCTTTGAGGCACAGAAACGACTTTAAACACACTTATTTTAGTTGAAAAAAAGTCATAATTCACATCCAACAGTCATTTAGAGTCAAAAGATTAAATGTTAAAATTTCATCATTATAGACCATTTTGGGATTGTTCGACAGGTCCGGAGTCATCGTTTTTCATCCGAAAATTGATTTTTTGGACTGTACCAAAAATGATTCAAAATGTCAATTCGATCGTGCCTCATGTTGAATAACCACTTTTTAAACCCTCAGAGTGACAAAAATTGCCATTTTTACAGAGTTTTGCTTACTCAAAAGCTTCAATTTTGACCCGTTTCAGGCACAGAAATGACTTTAAACACACTTATTTTAGTTGACAAAGTCATAATTCACATCCAACAGTCATTTACAGTCAAAAGATTAAATGTTAAAATTTCATCCATATTGACCATTTTGGGATAGTTCGACATGTCCGGAGTCATCGTTTTTCATCCGAAAATAGATTTTTTGGACTGTACAAAAAATGATTCAAAATGTCAATTGGATCGTGCCTCATGTTGAATAACCACTTTTTAAACCCTCACAGTGACCAAAATTGCCATTTTTACAGAGTTTTGCTTACTCAAAAGCTTCAATTTTGACCCGTTTCAGGCACAGAAATGACTTTAAACGCACTTATTTTAGTTGACAAAGTCATAATTCACATCCAACAGTCATTTACAGTCAAAAGATTAAATGTTAAAATTTCATCCATTTTGACCTTTTTGGGATCGTTCGACATGTCCGGAGTCATCGTTTTTAATCCGAAAATTGATTTTTTGGACTGTACCAAAAATGATTCAAAATGTCAATTGGATCGTGCCTCATGTTGAATAACCACTTTTTAAACCCTCAGAGTGACCAAAATTGCCATTTTTACAGAGTTTTGCTTACTCAAAAGCTTCAATTTTGACCCGTTTCAGGCACAGAAATGACTTTAAACACACTTATTTTAGTTGACAAAGTCATAATTCACATCCAACAGTCATTTACAGTCAAAAGATTAAATGTTAAAATTTCATCCATATTGACCATTTTGGGATAGTTCGACATGTCCGGAGTCATCGTTTTTCATCCGAAAATTGATTTTTTGGACTGTACCAAAAATGATTCAAAATGTCAATTGGATCGTGGCTCATGTTGAATAACCACTTTTTAAACCCTCACAGTGACCAAAATTGCCATTTTTACAGAGTTTTGATTACTCAAAAGCTTCAATTTTGACCCCTTTGAGGCACAGAAACGACTTTAAACACACTTATTTTAGTTGACAAAGTCATAATTCACATCCAACAGTCATTTAGATTCAAAAGATTAAATGTTAAAATTTCATCATTATAGACCATTTTGGGAACGTTCGACAGGTCCGGAGTCATCGTTTTTCATCCGAAAATTGATTTTTTGGACTGTACCAAAAATGATTCAAAATGTCAATTGGATCGTGCCTCATGTTAAATAACGACTTTTTAAACCCTCAGAGTGACCAAAATTGCGATTTTTACAGAGTTTTGATTACTCAAAAGCTTCAATTTTGACCCCTTTGAGGCACAGAAACGACTTTAAACACACTTATTTTAGTTGACAAAGTCATAATTCACATCCAACAGTCATTTAGAGTCAAAAGATTAAATGCTAAAATTTCATCATTATAGACCATTTTGGGAACGTTCGACAGGTCCGGAGTCATCGTTTTTCATCCGAAAATTTATTTTTTGGACTGTACCAAAAATGATTCAAAATGTCAATTGGATCGTGCCTCATGTTGAATAACCACTTTTTAAACCCTCACAGTGACCAAAATTGCCATTTTTACAGAGTTTTGATTACTCAAAGGCTTCAATTTTGACCGCTTTGAGGCACAGAAACGACTTTAAACACACTTATTTTAGTTGAAAAAGTCATAATTCACATCCAACAGTCATTTAGAGTCAAAAGATTAAATGTTAAAATTTCATCATTATAGACCATTTTGGGATTGTTCGACAGGTTCGGAGTCATCGTTTTTCATCCGAAAATTGATTTTTTGGACTGTACCAAAAATGATTCAAAATGTCAACTGGATCGTGCCTCATGTTGAATAACCACTTTTTAAACCCTCAGAGTGACCAAAATTGCCATTTTTACAGAGTTTTGCTTACTCAAAAGCTTCAATTTTGACCCGTTTCAGGCACAGAAATGACTTTAAACACACTTATTTTAGTTGACAAAGTCATAATTCACATCCAACAGTCATTTACAGTCAAAAGATTAAATGTTAAAATTTCATCCATATTGACCATTTTGGGATCGTTCGACATGTCCGGAGTCATCGTTTTTCATCCGAAAATTGATTTTTTTGGGCTGTACCAAAAATGATTCAAAATGTCAATTGGATTGTGCCTCATGTTGAATAACCACTTTTTAAACCCTCAGAGTGACCAAAATTGCCATTTTTACAGAGTTTTGCTTACTCAAAAGCTTCAGTTTTGACCCGTTTCAGGCACAGAAATGACTTTAAAAACACTTATTTTAGTTGACAAAGTCATAATTCACATCCAACAGTCATTTACAGTCAAAAGATTAAATGTTAAAATTTCATCCATATTGACCATTTTGGGATAGTTCGACATGTCCGGAGTCATCGTTTTTCATCCAAAAATTGATTTTTTGGACTGTACCAAAAATGATTCAAAATGTCAATTGGATCGTGCCTCATGTTGAATAACAACATTTTAAACCCTCACAGTGACCAAAATTGCAATTTTTACAGAGTTTTGCTTACTCAAAAGCTTCAATTTTGACCCGTTTCAGCACAGAAATGACTTTAAACGCACTTATTTTAGTTGACAAAGTCATAATTCACATCCAACAGTCATTTACAGTCAAAAGATTAAATGTTAAAATTTCATCCATTTTGACCTTTTTGGGATCGTTCGACATGTCCGGAGTCATCGTTTTTCATCCGAAAATTGATTTTTTGGACTGTACCAAAAATGATTCAAAATGTCAATTGGATCGTGCCTCATGTTGAATAACCACTTTTTAAACCCTCAGAGTGACCAAAATTGCCATTTTTACAGAGTTTTGCTTACTCAAAAGCTTCAATTTTGACCCGTTTCAGGCACAGAAATGACTTTAAACACACTTATTTTAGTTGACAAAGTCATAATTCACATCCAACAGTCATTTACAGTCAAAAGATTAAATGTTAAAATTTCATCCATATTGACCATTTTGGGATAGTTCGACATGTCCGGAGTCATCGTTTTTCAACCGAAAATTGATTTTTTGGACTGTACAAAAAATGATTCAAAATGTCAATTGGATCGTGCCTCATGTTGAATAACCACTTTTTAAACCCTCACAGTGACCAAAATTGCAATTTTTACAGAGTTTTGCTTACTCAAAAGCTTCAATTTTGACCCGTTTCAGGCACAGAAATGACTTTAAACACACTTATTTTAGTTGACAAAGTCATAATTCACATCCAACAGTCATTTACAGTCAAAAGATTAAATGTTAAAATTTCATCCATATTGACCATTTTGGGATCATTCGACATGTCCGGAGTCATCGTTTTTCATCCGAATATTGAGTTTTTTGGACTGTACCAAAAATGATTCAAAATGTCAATTGGATCGTGGCTCATGTTGAATAACCACTTTATAAACCCTCACAGTGACCAAAATTGCCATTTTTACAGAGTTTTGATTACTCAAAAGCTTCAATTTTGACCCCTTTGAGGCACAGAAACGACTTTAAACACACTTATTGTAGTTGACAAAGTCATAATTCACATCCAACAGTCATTTAGATTCAAAAGATTAAATGTTAAAATTTAATCATTATAGACCATTTTGGGAACGTTCGACAGGTCCGGAGTCATCGTTTTTCATCCGAAGATTGATTTTTTGGACTGTACCAAAAATGATTCAAAATGTCAATTGGATCGTGCCTCATGTTGAATAACCACTTTTTAAAACCTCAGAGTGACCAAAATTGCCATTTTTACAGAGTTTTGCTAACTCAAAAGCTTCAATTTTGACCCGTTTCAGGCACAGAAATGACTTTAAACACACTTATTTTAGTTGACAAAGTCATAATTCACATCCAACAGTCATTTAGAGTCAAAAGATTAAATGTTAAAATTTCATCATTATGGACCATTTTGGGATTGTTCGACAGGTCCGGAGTCATCGTTTTTCATCCGAAAATTGATTTTTTGGACTGTACCAAAAATGATTCAAAATGTCAATTTGATCGTGCCTCATGTTGAATAACCACTTTTTAAACCCTCAGAGTGACCAAAATTGCCATTTTTACAGAGTTTTGCTTACTCAAAAGATTCAATTTTGACCCGTTTCAGGCACAGAAATGACTTTAAACACACTTATTTTAGTTGACAAAGTCATAATTCACATCCAACAGTCAGTTACAGTCAAAAGATTAAATGTTAAAATTTCATCCATATTGACCATTTTGGGATCGTTCGACATGTCCGGAGTCATCGTTTTTCATCCGAAAATTGATTTTTTGGGCTGTACCAAAAATGATTCAAAATGTCAATTGGATTGTGCCTCATGTTGAATAACCACTTTTTAAACCCTCAGAGTGACCAAAATTGCCATTTTTACAGAGTTTTGCTTACTCAAAACTTCAATTTTGACCCGTTTCAGGCACAGAAATGACTTTAAACACACTTATTTTAGTTGATAAAGTCATAATTCACATCCAACAGTCATTTACAGTCAAAAGATTAAATGTTAAAATTTCATCCATATTGACCATTTTGGGATAGTTCGACATGTCCGGAGTCATCGTTTTTCATCCGAAAATTGATTTTTTGGACTGTACCAAAAATGATTCAAAATGTCAATTGGATCGTGCCTCATGTTGAATAACAACTTTTTAAACCCTCACAGTGACCAAAATTGCCATTTTTACAGAGTTTTGCTTACTCAAAAGCTTCAATTTTGACCCGTTTCAGGCACAGAAATGACTTTAAACGCACTTATTTTAGTTGACAAAGTCATAATTCACATCCAACAGTCATTTAGAGTCAAAAGATTAAATGTTAAAATTTCATCCATATTGACCATTTTGGGATAGTTCGACATGTCCGGAGTCATCGTTTTTCATCCGAAAATTTATTTTTGGGACTGTACCAAAAATGATTCAAAATGTCAATTGGATCGTGCCTCATGTTGAATACCCACTTTTTAAACCCTCACAGTGACCAAAATTGCCATTTTTACAGAGTTTTGCTTACTCAAAAGCTTCAATTTTGACCCGTTTCAGGCACAGAAATGACTTTAAACACACTTATTTTAGTTGACAAAGTCATAATTCACATCCAACAGTTATTTACAGTCAAAAGATTAAATGTTAAAATTTCATCCATTTTGACCTTTTTGGGATCGTTCGACATGTCCGGAGTCATCGTTTTTCATCCGAAAATTGATTTTTTGGACTGTACCAAAAATGATTCAAAATGTCAATTGGATCGTGGCTCATGTTGAATAACCACTTTTTAAACCCTCACAGTGACCAAAATTGCCATTTTTACAGAGTTTTGATTACTCAAAAGCTTCAATTTTGAGCCCTTTGAGGCACAGAAATGACTTTAAACACACTTATTTTAGTTGACAAAGTCATAATTCACATCCAACAGTCATTTAGAGTCAAAAGATTAAATATTAAAATTTCATCCATATTGACCATTTTGGGATCATTCAACATGTCCGGAGTCATCGTTTTTCATCCGAAAATTGATTTTTTGGACTGTACCAAAAATGATACAAAATGTCAATTGGATCATGCCTCATGTTGAATAACCACTTTTTAAACCCTCACAGTGACCAAAATTGCCATTTTTACAGAGTTTTGATTACTCAAAAGCTTCAATTTTGACCCATTTGAGGCACAGAAACGACTTTAAACACACTTATTTTAGTTGACAAAGTCATAATTCACATCCAACAGTCATTTAGAGTCAAAAGATTAAATGTTAAAATTTCATCATTATAGGCCATTTTGGGAACGTTCAACAGGTCCGGAGTCATCGTTTTTCATCCGAAAATCTATTTTTTGGACTTTACCAAAAATGATTCAAAATGTCAATTGGATCGTGCCTCATGTTGAATAACCACTTTTTAAACCCTCAGAGTGACCAAAATTGCCATTTTTACAGAGTTTTGCTTACTCAAAAGCTTCAATTTTGACCCGTTTCAGGCACAGAAATGACTTTAAACACACTTATTTTAGTTGACAAAGTCATAATTCACATCCAACAGTCATTTAGAGTCAAAAGATGAAATGTTAAAATTTCATCCATATTGACTATTTTGGGATAGTTCGACATGTCCGGAGTCATCGTTTTTCATCCGAAAATTGATTTTTTGGACTGTACCAAAAATGATACAAAATGTCAATTGGATCGTGCCTCATGTTGAATAACCACTTTTTAAACCCTCACAGTGACCAAAATTGCCATTTTTACAGAGTTTTGATTACTCAAAGTCTTCAATTTTGACCCCTTTGAGGCACAGAAACGACTTTAAACACACTTATTTTAGTTGACAAAGTCATAATTCACATCCAACAGTCATTTAGAGTCAAAAAATTAAATGCTAAAATTTCATCATTATAGACCATTTTGGGAACGTTCGACAGGTCCGGAGTCATCGTTTTTCATCCGAAAATTTATTTTTTGGACTGTACCAAAAATGATTCAAAATGTCAATTGGATCGTGCCTCATGTTGAATAACCACTTTTTAAACCCTCACAGTGACCAAAATTGCCATTTTTACAGAGTTTTGCTTACTCAAAAGCTTCAATTTTGACCCGTTTCAGGCACAGAAATGACTTTAAACACACTTATTTTAGTTGACAAAGTCATAATTCACATCCAACAGTCATTTACAGTCAAAAGATTAAATGTAAAAATTTCATCCATTTTGACCATTTTGGGATCGTTCGACATGTCCGGAGTCATCGTTTTTCATCCGAAAATTGATTTTTTGGACTGTACCAAAAATGATTCAAAATGTCAATTGGATCGTGCCTCATGTTGAATAACCACTTTTTAAACCCTCACAGTGACCAAAATTGCCAATTTTACAGAGTTTTGCTTACTCAAAAGCTTCAATTTTGACCCATTTCAGGCACAGAAATGACTTTAGACACACTTATTTTAGTTGACAAAGTCATAATTCACATCCAACAGTCATTTAGAGTCAAAAGATTAAATGTTTAAATTTCATCATTATAGACCATTTTAGGAACGTTCGACAGGTCCAGAGTCATCGTTTTTCATCCGAAAATTGATTTTTGGACTGTACCAAAAATGAATCAAAATGTCAATTGGATCGTGCCTCATGTTGAATAACCACTTTTTAAACCCTCACAGTGACCAAAATTGCCATTTTTACAGAGTTTTGATTACTCAAAAGCTTCAATTTTGACCGCTTTGAGGCACAGAAACGACTTTAAACACACTTATTTTAGTTGAAAAAGTCATAATTCACATCCAACAGTCATTTAGAGTCAAAAGATTAAATGTTAAAATTTCATCATTATAGACCATTTTGGGATTGTTCGACAGGTCCGGAGTCATCGTTTTTCATCCGAAAATTGATTTTTTGGACTGTACCAAAAATGATTCAAAATGTCAACTGGATCGTGCCTCATGTTGAATAACCACTTTTTAAACCCTCAGAGTGACCAAAATTGCCATTTTTACAGAGTTTTGCTTACTCAAAAGCTTCAATTTTGACCCGTTTCAGGCACAGAAATGACTTTAAACACACTTATTTTAGTTGACAAAGTCATACTTCACATCCAACAGTCATTTACAGTCAAAAGATTAAATGTTAAAATTTCATCCATATTGACCATTTTGGGATCATTCGACATGTCCGGAGTCATCGTTTTTCATCCGAAAATTTAGTTTTTTGGACTGTACCAAAAATGATTCAAAATGTCAATTGGATCGTGGCTCATGTTGAATAACCACTTTTAAACCCTCACAGTGACCAAAATTGCCATTTTTACAGAGTTTTGCTTACTCAAAAGCTTCAATTTTGACCCGTTTCAGGCACAGAAATGACTTTAAACACACTTATTTTAGTTGACAAAGTCATAATTCACATCCAACAGTCATTTACAGTCAAAAGATTAAATGTTAACATTTCATCCATATTGACCATTTTGGGATAGTTCGACAGGTCCGGAGTCATCGTTTTTCATCCGAAAATTGATTTTTTGGACTGTACCAAAAATGATTCAAAATGTCAATTGGATCGTGGCTCATGTTGAATAACCACTTTTTAAACCCTCACAGTGACCAAAATTGCCATTTTTACAGAGTTTTGATTACTCAAAAGCTTCAATTTTGACCCCTTTGAGGCACAGAAACGACTTTAAACACACTTATTGTAGTTGACAAAGTCATAATTCACATCCAACAGTCATTTAGATTCAAAAGATTAAATGTTAAAATTTCATCATTATAGACCATTTTGGGAACGTTCGACAGGTCCGGAGTCATCCTTTTTCATCCGAAACTTGATTTTTTGGACTGTACCAAAAATTATTCAAAATGTCAATTGGATCGTGCCTCATGTTGAATAACCACTTTTTAAACCCTCAGAGTGACCAAAATTGCCATTTTTACAGAGTTTTGCTCACTCAAAAGCTTCAATTTTGACCCGTTTCAGGCACAGAAATGACTTTAAACACACTTATTTTAGTTGACAAAGTCATAATTCACATCCAACAGTCATTTACAGTCAAAAGATTAAATGTTAAAATTTCATCCATATTGACTATTTTGGGATAGTTCGACATGTCCGGAGTCATCGTTTTTCATCCGAAAATTGATTTTTTGGACTGTACCAAAAATGATACAAAATGTTAATTGGATCGTGCCTCATGTTGAATAACCACTTTTTAAACCCTCACAGTGACCAAAATTGCCATTTTTACAGAGATTTGATTACTCAAAAGCTTCAATTTTGACCCCTTTGAGGCACAGAAACGACTTTAAACACACTTATTTTAGTTGACAAAGTCATAATTCACATCCAACAGTCATTTAGAGTCAAAAGATTAAATGCTAAAATTTCATCATTATAGACCATTTTGGGAACGTTCGACAGGTCCGGAGTCATCGTTTTTCATCCGAAAATTTATTTTTTGGACTGTACCAAAAATGATTCAAAATGTCAATTGGATCGTGCCTCATGTTGAATAACTACTTTTTAAACCCTCACAGTGACCAAAATTGCCATTTTTACAGAGTTTTGCTTACTCAAAAGCTTCAATTTTGACCCGTTTCAGGCACAGAAATGACTTTAAACACACTTATTTTAGTTGACAAAGTCATAATTCACATCCAACAGTCATTTACAGTCAAAAGATTAAATGTTAAAATTTCATCCATTTTGACCATTTTGGGATCGTTCGACATGTCCGGAGTCATCGTTTTTCATCCGAAAATTGATTTTTTGGACTGTACCAAAAATGATTCAAAATGTCAATTGGATCGTGCCTCATGTTGAATAACCACTTTTTAAACCCTCACAGTGACCAAAATTGCCAATTTTACAGAGTTTTGCTTACTCAAAAGCTTCAATTTTGACCCATTTCAGGCACAGAAATGACTTTAGACACACTTATTTTAGTTGACAAAGTCATAATTCACATCCAACAGTCATTTAGATTCAAAAGATTAAATGTTAAAATTTCATCATTATAGACCATTTTGGGAACGTTCGACAGGTCCGGAGTCATCGTTTTTCATCCGAAGATTGATTTTTTGGACTGTACCAAAAATGATTCAAAATGTCAATTGGATCGTGCCTCATGTTGAATAACCACTTTTTAAAACCTCAGAGTGACCAAAATTGCCATTTTTACAGAGTTTTGCTAACTCAAAAGCTTCAATTTTGACCCGTTTCAGGCACAGAAATGACTTTAAACACACTTAATTTAGTTGACAAAGTCATAATTCACACCCAACAGTCATTTAGAGTCAAAAGATTAAATGTTAAAATTTCATCATTATAGACCATTTTGGGAACGTTCGATAGGTCCGGAGTCATCGTTTTTCATCCGAAAATTTATTTTTTGGACTGTACCAAAAATGATTCAAAATGTCAATTCGATCGTGCCTCATGTTGAATAACCACTTTTTAAACCCTCAGAGTGACCAAAATTGCCATTTTTACAGAGTTTTGCTTACTCAAAAGCTTCAATTTTGACCCATTTCAGGCACAGAAATGACTTTAAACACACTTATTTTAGTTGACAAAGTCATAATTCAGATCCAACAGTCATTTACAGTCAAAAGATTAAATGTTAAAATTTCATCCATATTGACCATTTTGGGATCGGTCGACAGGTCCGGAGTCATCGTTTTTCATCCGAAAATTGATTTTTTGGACTGTACCAAAAATGATTCAAAATGTCAATTGGATCGTGCCTCATGTTGAATAACCACTTTTTAAACCCTCAGAGTGACCAAAATTGCCATTTTTACAGAGTTTTGCTTACTCAAAAGCTTCAATTTTGACCCGTTTCAGGCACAGAAATGACTTTAAACACACTTATTTTAGTTGACAAAGTCATAATTCACATCCAACAGTCATTTACAGTCAAAAGATTAAATGTTAAAATTTCATCCATATTGACCATTTTGGGATAGTTCGACATGTCCGGAGTCATCGTTTTTCATCCGAAAATTGATTTTTTGGACAGTACAAAAAATGATTTAAAATGTCAATTGGATCGTGCCTCATGTTGAATAACCACTTTTTAAACCCTCACAGTGACCAAAATTGCAATTTTTACAGAGTTTTGCTTACTCAAAAGCTTCAATTTTGACCCGTTTCAGGCACAGAAATGACTTTAAACGCACTTATTTTAGTTGACAAAGTCATATTTCACATCCAACAGTCATTTACAGTCAAAAGATTAAATGTTAAAATTTCATCCATTTTGACCTTTTTGGGATCGTTCGACATGTCCGGAGTCATCGTTTTTAATCCGAAAATTGATTTTTTGGACTGTACCAAAAATGATTCAAAATGTCAATTGGATCGTGCCTCATGTTGAATAACCACTTTTTAAACCCTCAGAGTGACCAAAATTGCCATTTTTACAGAGTTTTGCTTACTCAAAAGCTTCAATTTTGACCCGTTTCAGGCACAGAAATGACTTTAAACACACTTATTTTAGTTGACAAAGTCATAATTCACATCCAACAGTCATTTACAGTCAAAAGATTAAATGTTAAAATTTCATCCATATTGACCATTTTGGGATAGTTCGACATGTCCGGAGTCATCGTTTTTCATCCGAAAATTGATTTTTTGGACTGTACCAAAAATGATTCAAAATGTCAATTGGATCGTGCCTCATGTTGAATAACCACTTTTTAAACCCTCACAGTGACCAAAATTGCCATTTTTACAGAGTTTTGCTTACTCAAAAGCTTCAATTTTGACCCATTTCAGGCACAGAAATGATTTTAAACACACTTATTTTAGTTGACAAAGTCATAATTCACATCCAACAGTTATTTACAGTCAAAAGATTAAATGTTAAAATTTCATCCATTTTGACCTTTTTGGGATCGTTCGACATGTCCGGAGTCATCGTTTTTCATCCGAAAATTGATTTTTTGGACTGTACCAAAAATGATTCAAAATGTCAATTGGATCGTGGCTCATGTTGAATAACCACTTTTTAAACCCTCACAGTGACCAAAATTGCCATTTTTACAGAGTTTTGATTACTCAAAAGCTTCAATTTTGACCCCTTTGAGGCACAGAAACGACTTTAAACACACTTATTGTAGTTGACAAAGTCATAATTCACATCCAACAGTCATTAGATTCAAAAGATTAAATGTTAAAATTTCATCATTATAGACCATTTTGGGAACGTTCGACAGGTCCGGAGTCATCGTTTTTCATCCGAAAATTGATTTTATGGACTGTACCAAAAATGATTCAAAATGTCAATTGGATCGTGCCTCATGTTAAATAACCACTTTTTAAACCCTCAGAGTGACCAAAATTGCGATTTTTACAGAGTTTTGATTACTCAAAAGCTTCAATTTTGACCCCTTTGAGGCACAGAAACGACTTTAAACACACTTATTTTAGTTGACAAAGTCATAATTCACATCCAACAGTCATTTAGAGTCAAAAGATTAAATGTTAAAATTTCATCATTATAGACCATTTTGGGAACGTTCGACAGGTCCGGAGTCATCGTTTTTCATCCGAAAATTTATTTTTTGGACTGTACCAAAAATGATTCAAAATGTCAATTGGATCGTGCCTCTTGTTAAATAACCACTTTTTAAACCCTGAGAGTGACCAAAATTGCGATTTTTACAGAGTTTTGCTTACTCAAAAGCTTCAATTTTGACCCGTTTCAGGCACAGAAATGACTTTAAACACACTTATTTTAGTTGACAAAGTCATAATTCACATCCAACAGTCATTTACAGTCAAAAGATTAAATGTTAAAATTTCATCCATATTGACCATTTTGGGATCGTTCGACATGTCCGGAGTCATCGTTTTTCATCCGAAAATTG
Source organism: Lissotriton vulgaris (assembly GCF_964263255.1). NCBI lineage: Eukaryota > Metazoa > Chordata > Amphibia > Caudata > Salamandridae > Lissotriton > Lissotriton vulgaris. The sequence goes on from NW_028250005.1 coordinate 245,242, forward strand.
ATTTTTTTGGGCTGTACCAAAAATGATTCAAAATGTCAATTGGATTGTGCCTCATGTTGAATAACCACTTTTTAAACCCTCAGAGTGACCAAAATTGCCATTTTTACAGAGTTTTGCTTACTCAAAAGCTTCAATTTTGACCCGTTTCAGGCACAGAAATGACTTTAAACACACTTATTTTAGTTGACAAAGTCATAATTCACATCCAACAGTCATTTACAGTCAAAAGATTAAATGTTAAAATTTCATCCATATTGACCATTTTGGGATAGTTCGACATGTCCGGAGTCATCGTTTTTCATCCGAAAATTGATTTTTTGGACTGTACCAAAAATGATTCAAAATGTCAATTGGATCGTGCCTCATGTTGAATAACAACTTTTTAAACCCTCACAGTGACCAAAATTGCCATTTTTACAGAGTTTTGCTTACTCAAAAGCTTCAATTTTGACCCGTTTCAGGCACAGAAATGACTTTAAACGCACTTATTTTAGTTGACAAAGTCATAATTCACATCCAACAGTCATTTACAGTCAAAAGATTAAATGTTAAAATTTCATCCATTTTGACCTTTTTGGGATCGTTCGACATGTCCGGAGTCATCGTTTTTCATCCGAAAATTGATTTTTTGGACTGTACCAAAAATGATTCAAAATGTCAATTGGATCGTGCCTCATGTTGAATAACCACTTTTTAAACCCTCAGAGTGACCAAAATTGCCATTTTTACAGAGTTTTGCTTACTCAAAAGCTTCAATTTTGACCCGTTTCAGGGACAGAAATGACTTTAAACACACTTATTTTAGTTGACAAAGTCATAATTCACATCCAACAGTCATTTACAGTCAAAAGATTAAATGTTAAAATTTCATCCATATTGACCATTTTGGGATCATTCGACATGTCCGGAGTCATCGTTTTTCATCCGAAAATTTAGTTTTTTGGACTGTACCAAAAATGATTCAAAATGTCAATTGGATCGTGGCTCATGTTGAATAACCACTTTTAAACCCTCACAGTGACCAAAATTGCCATTTTTACAGAGTTTTGCTTACTCAAAAGCTTCAATTTTGACCCGTTTCAGGCACAGAAATGACTTTAAACACACTTATTTTAGTTGACAAAGTCATAATTCACATCCAACAGTCATTTACAGTCAAAAGATTAAATGTTAACATTTCATCCATATTGACCATTTTGGGATAGTTCGACAGGTCCGGAGTCATCGTTTTTCATCCGAAAATTGATTTTTTGGACTGTACCAAAAATGATTCAAAATGTCAATTGGATCGTGGCTCATGTTGAATAACCACTTTTTAAACCCTCACAGTGACCAAAATTGCCATTTTTACAGAGTTTTGATTACTCAAAAGCTTCAATTTTGACCCCTTTGAGGCACAGAAACGACTTTAAACACACTTATTTTAGTTGACAAAGTCATAATTCACATCCAACAGTCATTTACAGTCAAAAGATTAAATGTTAAAATTTCATCCATATTGACCATTTTGGGATCGTTCGACATGTCCGGAGTCATCGTTTTTCATCCGAAAATTGATTTTTTTGGGCTGTACCAAAAATGATTCAAAATGTCAATTGGATTGTGCCTCATGTTGAATAACCACTTTTTAAACCCTCAGAGTGACCAAAATTGCCATTTTTACAGAGTTTTGCTTACTCAAAAGCTTCAGTTTTGACCCGTTTCAGGCACAGAAATGACTTTAAAAACACTTATTTTAGTTGACAAAGTCATAATTCACATCCAACAGTCATTTACAGTCAAAAGATTAAATGTTAAAATTTCATCCATATTGATTATTTTGGGATAGTTCGACATGTCCGGAGTCATCGTTTTTCATCCGAAAATTGATTTTTTGGACTGTACCAAAAATGATACAAAATGTTAATTGGATCGTGCCTCATGTTGAATAACCACTTTTTAAACCCTCACAGTGACCAAAATTGCCATTTTTACAGAGTTTTGATTACTCAAAAGCTTCAATTTTGACCCCTTTGAGGCACAGAAACGACTTTAAACACACTTATTTTAGTTGACAAAGTCATAATTCACATCCAACAGTCATTTAGAGTCAAAAGATTAAATGCTAAAATTTCATCATTATAGACCATTTTGGGAACGTTCGACAGGTCCGGAGTCATCGTTTTTCATCCGAAAATTTATTTTTTGGACTGTACCAAAAATGATTCAAAATGTCAATTGGATCGTGCCTCATGTTGAATAACCACTTTTTAAACCCTCACAGTGACCAAAATTGCCATTTTTACAGAGTTTTGCTTACTCAAAAGCTTCAATTTTGACCCGTTTCAGGCACAGAAATGACTTTAAACACACTTATTTTAGTTGACAAAGTCATAATTCACATCCAACAGTCATTTACAGTCAAAAGATTAAATGTTAAAATTTCATCCATTTTGACCATTTTGGGATCGTTCGACATGTCCGGAGTCATCGTTTTTCATCCGAAAATTGATTTTTTGGACTGTACCAAAAATGATTCAAAATGTCAATTGGATCGTGCCTCATGTTGAATAACCACTTTTTAAACCCTCACAGTGACCAAAATTGCCAATTTTACAGAGTTTTGCTTACTCAAAAGCTTCAATTTTGACCCATTTCAGGCACAGAAATGACTTTAGACACACTTATTTTAGTTGACAAAGTCATAATTCACATCCAACAGTCATTTAGATTCAAAAGATTAAATGTTAAAATTTCATCATTATAGACCATTTTGGGAACGTTCGACAGGTCCGGAGTCATCGTTTTTCATCCGAAGATTGATTTTTTGGACTGTACCAAAAATGATTCAAAATGTCAATTGGATCGTGCCTCATGTTGAATAACCACTTTTTAAAACCTCAGAGTGACCAAAATTGCCATTTTTACAGAGTTTTGCTAACTCAAAAGCTTCAATTTTGACCCGTTTCAGGCACAGAAATGACTTTAAACACACTTAATTTAGTTGACAAAGTCATAATTCACACCCAACAGTCATTTAGAGTCAAAAGATTAAATGTTAAAATTTCATCATTATAGACCATTTTGGGAACGTTCGATAGGTCCGGAGTCATCGTTTTTCATCCGAAAATTTATTTTTTGGACTGTACCAAAAATGATTCAAAATGTCAATTCGATCGTGCCTCATGTTGAATAACCACTTTTTAAACCCTCAGAGTGACCAAAATTGCCATTTTTACAGAGTTTTGCTTACTCAAAAGCTTCAATTTTGACCCGTTTCAGGCACAGAAATGACTTTAAACACACTTATTTTAGTTGACAAAGTCATAATTCAGATCCAACAGTCATTTACAGTCAAAAGATTAAATGTTAAAATTTCATCCATATTGACCATTTTGGGATCGGTCGACAGGTCCGGAGTCATCGTTTTTCATCCGAAAATTGATTTTTTGGACTGTACCAAAAATGATTCAAAATGTCAATTGGATCGTGCCTCATGTTGAATAACCACTTTTTAAACCCTCAGAGTGACCAAAATTGCCATTTTTACAGAGTTTTGCTTACTCAAAAGCTTCAATTTTGACCCGTTTCAGGCACAGAAATGACTTTAAACACACTTATTTTAGTTGACAAAGTCATAATTCACATCCAACAGTCATTTACAGTCAAAAGATTAAATGTTAAAATTTCATCCATATTGACCATTTCATCGTTTTTCATCCGAAAATTGATTTTTTGGACAGTACAAAAAATGATTTAAAATGTCAATTGGATCGTGCCTCATGTTGAATAACCACTTTTTAAACCCTCACAGTGACCAAAATTGCCATTTTTACAGAGTTTTGCTTACTCAAAAGCTTCAATTTTGACCCGTTTCAGGCACAGAAATGACTTTAAACGCACTTATTTTAGTTGACAAAGTCATATTTCACATCCAACAGTCATTTACAGTCAAAAGATTAAATGTTAAAATTTCATCCATTTTGACCTTTTTGGGATCGTTCGACATGTCCGGAGTCATCGTTTTTAATCCGAAAATTGATTTTTTGGACTGTACCAAAAATGATTCAAAATGTCAATTGGATCGTGCCTCATGTTGAATAACCACTTTTTAAACCCTCAGAGTGACCAAAATTGCCATTTTTACAGAGTTTTGCTTACTCAAAAGCTTCAATTTTGACCCGTTTCAGGCACAGAAATGACTTTAAACACACTTATTTTAGTTGACAAAGTCATAATTCACATCCAACAGTCATTTACAGTCAAAAGATTAAATGTTAAAATTTCATCCATATTGACCATTTTGGGATAGTTCGACATGTCCGGAGTCATCGTTTTTCATCCGAAAATTGATTTTTTGGACTGTACCAAAAATGATTCAAAATGTCAATTGGATCGTGCCTCATGTTGAATAACCACTTTTTAAACCCTCACAGTGACCAAAATTGCCATTTTTACAGAGTTTTGCTTACTCAAAAGCTTCAATTTTGACCCGTTTCAGGCACAGAAATGATTTTAAACACACTTATTTTAGTTGACAAAGTCATAATTCACATCCAACAGTTATTTACAGTCAAAAGATTAAATGTTAAAATTTCATCCATTTTGACCTTTTTGGGATCGTTCGACATGTCCGGAGTCATCGTTTTTCATCCGAAAATTGATTTTTTGGACTGTACCAAAAATGATTCAAAATGTCAATTGGATCGTGGCTCATGTTGAATAACCACTTTTTAAACCCTCACAGTGACCAAAATTGCCATTTTTACAGAGTTTTGATTACTCAAAAGCTTCAATTTTGACCCCTTTGAGGCACAGAAACGACTTTAAACACACTTATTGTAGTTGACAAAGTCATAATTCACATCCAACAGTCATTAGATTCAAAAGATTAAATGTTAAAATTTCATCATTATAGACCATTTTGGGAACGTTCGACAGGTCCGGAGTCATCGTTTTTCATCCGAAAATTGATTTTATGGACTGTACCAAAAATGATTTAAAATGTCAATTGGATCGTGCCTCATGTTAAATAACCACTTTTTAAACCCTCAGAGTGACCAAAATTGCGATTTTTACAGAGTTTTGATTACTCAAAAGCTTCAATTTTGACCCCTTTGAGGCACAGAAACGACTTTAAACACACGTATTTTAGTTGACAAAGTCATAATTCACATCCAACAGTCATTTAGAGTCAAAAGATTAAATGTTAAAATTTCATCATTATAGACCATTTTGGGAACGTTCGACAGGTCCGGAGTCATCGTTTTTCATCCGAAAATTTATTTTTTGGACTGTACCAAAAATGATTCAAAATGTCAATTGGATCGTGCCTCTTGTTAAATAACCACTTTTTAAACCCTGAGAGTGACCAAAATTGCGATTTTTACAGAGTTTTGCTTACTCAAAAGCTTCAATTTTGACCCGTTTCAGGCACAGAAATGACTTTAAACACACTTATTTTAGTTGACAAAGTCATAATTCACATCCAACAGTCATTTACAGTCAAAAGATTAAATGTTAAAATTTCATCCATATTGACCATTTTGGGATCGTTCGACATGTCCGGAGTCATCGTTTTTCATCCGAAAATTGATTTTTTTGGGCTGTACCAAAAATGATTCAAAATGTCAATTGGATTGTGCCTCATGTTGAATAACCACTTTTTAAACCCTCAGAGTGACCAAAATTGCCATTTTTACAGAGTTTTGCTTACTCAAAAGCTTCAATTTTGACCCGTTTCAGGCACAGAAATGACTTTAAACACACTTATTTTAGTTGACAAAGTCATAATTCACATCCAACAGTCATTTACAGTCAAAAGATTAAATGTTAAAATTTCATCCATATTGACCATTTTGGGATAGTTCGACATGTCCGGAGTCATCGTTTTTCATCCGAAAATTGATTTTTTGGACTGTACCAAAAATGATTCAAAATGTCAATTGGATCGTGCCTCATGTTGAATAACAACTTTTTAAACCCTCACAGTGACCAAAATTGCCATTTTTACAGAGTTTTGCTTACTCAAAAGCTTCAATTTTGACCCGTTTCAGGCACAGAAATGACTTTAAACGCACTTATTTTAGTTGACAAAGTCATAATTCACATCCAACAGTCATTTACAGTCAAAAGATTAAATGTTAAAATTTCATCCATTTTGACCTTTTTGGGATCGTTCGACATGTCCGGAGTCATCGTTTTTCATCCGAAAATTGATTTTTTGGACTGTACCAAAAATGATTCAAAATGTCAATTGGATCGTGCCTCATGTTGAATAACCACTTTTTAAACCCTCAGAGTGACCAAAATTGCCATTTTTACAGAGTTTTGCTTACTCAAAAGCTTCAATTTTGACCCGTTTCAGGGACAGAAATGACTTTAAACACACTTATTTTAGTTGACAAAGTCATAATTCACATCCAACAGTCATTTACAGTCAAAAGATTAAATGTTAAAATTTCATCCATATTGACCATTTTGGGATAGTTCGACATGTCCGGAGTCATCGTTTTTCATCCGAAAATTGATTTTTTGGACTGTACCAAAAATGATTCAAAATGTCAATTGGATCGTGCCTCATGTTGAATAACCACTTTTTAAACCCTCACAGTGACCAAAATTGCAATTTTTACAGAGTTTTGCTTACTCAAAAGCTTCAATTTTGACCCGTTTCAGGCACAGAAATGACTTTAAACACACTTATTTTAGTTGACAAAGTCATAATTCACATCCAACAGTCATTTACAGTCAAAAGATTAAATGTTAAAATTTCATCCATATTGACCATTTTGGGATCATTCGACATGTCCGGAGTCATCGTTTTTCATCCGAAAATTGAGTTTTTTGGACTGTACCAAAAATGATTCAAAATGTCAATTGGATCGTGCCTCATGTTGAATAACCACTTTTTAAAACCTCAGAGTGACCAAAATTGCCATTTTTACAGAGTTTTGCTAACTCAAAAGCTTCAATTTTGACCCGTTTCAGGCACAGAAATGACTTTAAACACACTTATTTTAGTTGACAAAGTCATAATTCACACCCAACAGTCATTTAGAGTCAAAAGATTAAATGTTAAAATTTCATCATTATAGACCATTTTGGGAACGTTCGATAGGTCCGGAGTCATCGTTTTTCATCCGAAAATTTATTTTTTGGACTGTACCAAAAATGATTCAAAATGTCAATTGGATCGTGCCTCATGTTAAATAACCACTTTTTAAACCCTCACAGTGACCAAAATTGCCATTTTTACAGAGTTTTGATTACTCAAAAGCTTCAATTTTGACCCCTTTGAGGCACAGAAACGACTTTAAACACACTTATTTTAGTTGAAAAAAAGTCATAATTCACATCCAACAGTCATTTAGAGTCAAAAGATTAAATGTTAAAATTTCATCATTATAGACCATTTTGGGATTGTTCGACAGGTCCGGAGTCATCGTTTTTCATCCGAAAATTTATTTTTTGGACTGTACCAAAAATGATTCAAAATGTCAATTCGATCGTGCCTCATGTTGAATAACCACTTTTTAAACCCTCAGAGTGACAAAAATTGCCATTTTTACAGAGTTTTGCTTACTCAAAAGCTTCAATTTTGACCCGTTTCAGGCACAGAAATGACTTTAAACACACTTATTTTAGTTGACAAAGTCATAATTCACATCCAACAGTCATTTACAGTCAAAAGATTAAATGTTAAAATTTCATCATTATAGACCATTTTGGGAACGTTCGACAGGTCCGGAGTCATCGTTTTTCATCCGAAGATTGATTTTTTGGACTGTACCAAAAATGATTCAAAATGTCAATTGGATCGTGCCTCATGTTGAATAACCACTTTTTAAAACCTCAGAGTGACCAAAATTGCCATTTTTACAGAGTTTTGCTAACTCAAAAGCTTCAATTTTGACCCGTTTCAGGCACAGAAATGACTTTAAACACACTTATTTTAGTTGACAAAGTCATAATTCACACCCAACAGTCATTTAGAGTCAAAAGATTAAATGTTAAAATTTCATCATTATAGACCATTTTGGGAACGTTCGATAGGTCCGGAGTCATCGTTTTTCATCCGAAAATTTATTTTTTGGACTGTACCAAAAATGATTCAAAATGTCAATTGGATCGTGCCTCATGTTAAATAACCACTTTTTAAACCCTCACAGTGACCAAAATTGCCATTTTTACAGAGTTTTGATTACTCAAAAGCTTCAATTTTGACCCCTTTGAGGCACAGAAACGACTTTAAACACACTTATTTTAGTTGAAAAAAAGTCATAATTCACATCCAACAGTCATTTAGAGTCAAAAGATTAAATGTTAAAATTTCATCATTATAGACCATTTTGGGATTGTTCGACAGGTCCGGAGTCATCGTTTTTCATCCGAAAATTGATTTTTTGGACTGTACCAAAAATGATTCAAAATGTCAATTCGATCGTGCCTCATGTTGAATAACCACTTTTTAAACACTCAGAGTGACCAAAATTGCCATTTTTACAGAGTTTTGCTTACTCAAAAGCTTCAATTTTGACCCGTTTCAGGCACAGAAATGACTTTAAACACACTTATTTTAGTTGACAAAGTCATAATTCACATCCAAAAGTCATTTACAGTCAAAAGATTAAATGTTAAAATTTCATCATTATAGACCATTTTGGGATTGTTCGACAGGTCCGGAGTCATCGTTTTTCATCCGAAAATTGATTTTTTGGACTGTACCAAAAATGATTCAAAATGTCAACTGGATCGTGCCTCATGTTGAATAACCACTTTTTAAACCCTCAGAGTGGCCAAAATTGCCATTTTTACAGAGTTTTGCTTACTCAAAAGCTTCAATTTTGACCCGTTTCAGGCACAGAAATGACTTTAAACACACTTATTTTAGTTGACAAAGTCATACTTCACATCCAACAGTCATTTACAGTCAAAAGATTAAATGTTAAAATTTCATCCATATTGACCATTTTGGGATCATTCGACATGTCCGGAGTCATCGTTTTTCATCCGAAAATTTAGTTTTTTGGACTGTACCAAAAATGATTCAAAATGTCAATTGGATCGTGGCTCATGTTGAATAACCACTTTTTAAACCCTCACAGTGACCAAAATTGCCATTTTTACAGAGTTTTGCTTACTCAAAAGCTTCAATTTTGACCCGTTTCAGGCACAGAAATGACTTTAAACACACTTATTTTAGTTGCCAAAGTCATAATTCACATCCAACCGTCATTTACAGTCAAAAGATTAAATGTTAAAATTTCATCCATATTGACCATTTTGGGATAGTTCGACATGTCCGGAGTCATCGTTTTTCATCCGAAAATTGATTTTTTGGACTGTACCAAAAATGATTCAAAATGTCAATTGGATCGTGCCTCATGTTGAATAACCACTTTTTAAACCCTCACAGTGACCAAAATTGCAATTTTTACAGAGTTTTGCTTACTCAAAAGCTTCAATTTTGACCCGTTTCAGGCACAGAAATGACTTTAAACACACTTATTTTAGTTGACAAAGTCATAATTCACATCCAACAGTCATTTACAGTCAAAAGATTAAATGTTAAAATTTCATCCATATTGACCATTTTGGGATCATTCGACATGTCCGGAGTCATCGTTTTTCATCCGAAAATTGAGTTTTTTGGACTGTACCAAAAATGATTCAAAATGTCAATTGGATCATGGCTCATGTTGAATAACCACTTTTTAAACCCTCACAGTGACCAAAATTGCCATTTTTACAGAGTTTTGATTACTCAAAAGCTTCAATTTTGACCCCTTTGAGGCACAGAAATGACTTTAAACACACTTATTGTAGTTGACAAAGTCATAATTCACATCCAACAGTCATTTAGATTCAAAAGATTAAATGTTAAAATTTCATCATTATAGACCATTTTGGGAACGTTCGACAGGTCCGGAGTCATCGTTTTTCATCCGAAGATTGATTTTTTGGACTGTACCAAAAATGATTCAAAATGTCAATTGGATCGTGCCTCATGTTGAATAACCACTTTTTAAAACCTCAGAGTGACCAAAATTGCCATTTTTACAGAGTTTTGCTAACTCAAAAGCTTCAATTTTGACCCGTTTCAGGCACAGAAATGACTTTAAACACACTTATTTTAGTTGACAAAGTCATAATTCACATCCAACAGTCATTTACAGTCAAAAGATTAAATGTTAAAATGTCATCATTATAGACCATTTTGGGAACGTTCGATAGGTCCGGAGTCATCGTTTTTCATCCGAAAATTTATTTTGTGGACTGTACCAAAAATGATTCAAAATGTCAATTTGATCGTGCCTCATGTTGAATAACCACTTTTTAAACCCTCAGAGAGACCAAAATTGCCATTTTTACAGAGTTTTGCTTACTCAAAAGCTTCAATTTTGACCCGTTTCAGGCACAGAAATGACTTTAAACACACTTATTTTAGTTGACAAAGTCATAATTCACATCCAACAGTCATTTACAGTCAAAAGATTAAATGTTAAAATTTCATCCATATTGACCATTTTGGGATCGTTCGACATGTCCGGAGTCATCGTTTTTCATCCGAAAATTGATTTTTTGGACTGTACCAAAAATGATTCAAAATGTCAATTGGATCGTGCCTCATGTTGAATAACCACTTTTTAAACCCTCAGAGTGACCAAAATTGCCATTTTTACAGAGTTTTGCTTACTCAAAAGCTTCAATTTTGACCCGTTTCAGGCACAGAAATGACTTTAAACACACTTATTTTAGTTGACAAAGTCATAATTCACATCCAACAGTCATTTACAGTCAAAAGATTAAATGTTAAAATTTCATCCATATTGACCATTTTGGGATAGTTCGACATGTCCGGAGTCATCGTTTTTCATCCGAAAATTGATTTTTTGGACTGTACAAAAAATGATTCAAAATGTCAATTGGATCGTGCCTCATGTTGAATAACCACTTTTTAAACCCTCACAGTGACCAAAATTGCCATTTTTACAGAGTTTTGCTTACTCAAAAGCTTCAATTTTGACCCGTTTCAGGCACAGAAATGACTTTAAACGCACTTATTTTAGTTGACAAAGTCATAATTCACATCCAACAGTCATTTACAGTCAAAAGATTAAATGTTAAAATTTCATCCATTTTGACCTTTTTGAGATCGTTCGACATGTCCGGAGTCATCGTTTTTAATCCGAAAATTGATTTTTTGGACTGTACCAAAAATGATTCAAAATGTCAATTGGATGGTGCCTCATGTTGAATAACCACTTTTTAAACCCTCAGAGTGACCAAAATTGCCATTTTTACAGAGTTTTGCTTACTCAAAAGCTTCAATTTTGACCCGTTTCAGGCACAGAAATGACTTTAAACACACTTATTTTAGTTGACAAAGTCATAATTCACATCCAACAGTCATTTACAGTCAAAAGATTAAATGTTAAAATTTCATCCATATTGACCATTTTGGGATAGTTCGACATGTCCGGAGTCATCGTTTTTCATCCGAAAATTGATTTTTTGGACTGTACCAAAAATGATTCAAAATGTCAATTGGATCGTGCCTCATGTTGAATAACCACTTTTTAAACCCTCACAGTGACCAAAATTGCCATTTTTACAGAGTTTTGCTTACTCAAAAGCTTCAATTTTGACCCGTTTCAGGCACAGAAATGACTTTAAACACACTTATTTTAGTTGACACAGTCATAATTCACATCCAACAGTTATTTACAGTCAAAAGATTAAATGTTAAAATTTCATCCATTTTGACCTTTTTGGGATCGTTTGACATGTCCGGAGTCATCGCTTTTCATCCGAAAATTGATTTTTTGGACTGTACCAAAAATGATTCAAAATGTCAATTGGATCGTGGGTCATGTTGAATAACCACTTTTTAAACCCTCACAGTGACCAAAATTGCCATTTTTACAGAGTTTTGATTACTCAAAAGCTTCAATTTTGACCCCTTTGAGGCACAGAAACGACTTTAAACACACTTATTGTAGTTGACAAAGTCATAATTCACATCCAACAGTCATTTAGATTCAAAAGATTAAATGTTAAAATTTCATCATTATAGACCATTTTGGGAACGTTCGACAGGTCCGGAGTCATCGTTTTTCATCCGAAAATTGATTTTTTGGACTGTACCAAAAATGATTCAAAATGTCAATTGGATCGTGCCTCATGTTAAATAACCACTTTTTAAACCCTCAGAGTGACCAAAATTGCGATTTTTACAGAGTTTTGATTACTCAAAAGCTTCAATTTTGACCCCTTTGAGGCACAGAAACGACTTTAAACACACTTATTTTAGTTGACAAAGTCATAATTCACATCCAACAGTCATTTAGAGTCAAAAGATTAAATGTTAAAATTTCATCATTATAGACCATTTTGGGAACGTTCGACAGGTCCGGAGTCATCGTTTTTCATCCGAAAATTTATTTTTTGGACTGTACCAAAAATGATTCAAAATGTCAATTGGATCGTGCCTCATGTTAAATAACCACTTTTTAAACCCTCAGAGTGACCAAAATTGCGATTTTTACAGAGTTTTGCTTACTCAAAAGCTTCAATTTTGACCCGTTTCAGGCTCAGAAATGACTTTAAACACACTTATTTTAGTTGACAAAGTCATAATTCACATCCAACAGTCATTTACAGTCAAAAGATTAAATGTTAAAATTTCATCCATTTTGACCATTTTAGGAACGTTCGACAGGTCCGGAGTCATCGTTTTTCATCCGAAAATTGGTTTTTGGACTGTACCAAAAATGAATCAAAATGTCAATTGGATCGTGCCTCATGTTGAATAACCACTTTTTAAACCCTCACAGTGACCAAAATTGCCATTTTTACAGAGTTTTGATTACTCAAAAGCTTCAATTTTGACCGCTTTGAGGCACAGAAACGACTTTAAACACACTTATTTTAGTTGAAAAAGTCATAATTCACATCCAACAGTCATTTAGAGTCAAAAGATTAAATGTTAAAATTTCATCATTATAGACCATTTTGGGATTGTTCGACAGGTGCGGAGTCATCGTTTTTCATCCGAAAATTGATTTTTTGGACTGTACCAAAAATGATTCAAAATGTCAACTGGATCGTGCCTCATGTTGAATAACCACTTTTTAAACCCTCAGAGTGACCAAAATTGCCATTTTTACAGAGTTTTGCTTACTCAAAAGCTTCAATTTTGACCCGTTTCAGGCACAGAAATGACTTTAAACACACTTATTTTAGTTGACAAAGTCATAATTCACATCCAACAGTCATTTACAGTCAAAAGATTAAATGTTAAAATTTCATCCATATTGACCATTTTGGGATCGTTCGACATGTCCGGAGTCATCGTTTTTCATCCGAAAATTGATTTTTTGGACTGTACCAAAAATGATTCAAAATGTCAATTGGATCGTGGCTCATGTTGAATAACCACTTTTTAAACCCTCACAGTGACCAAAATTGCCATTTTTACAGAGTTTTGATTACTCAAAAGCTTCAATTTTGACCCCTTTGAGGCACAGAAACGACTTTAAACACACTTATTGTAGTTGACAAAGTCATAATTCACATCCAACAGTCATTTAGATTCAAAAGATTAAATGTTAAAATTTCATCATTATAGACCATTTTGGGAACGTTCGACAGGTCCGGAGTCATCGTTTTTCATCCGAAAATTGATTTTTTGGACTGTACCAAAAATGATTCAAAATGTCAATTGGATCGTGCCTCATGTTAAATAACCACTTTTTAAACCCTCAGAGTGACCAAAATTGCGATTTTTACAGAGTTTTGATTACTCAAAAGCTTCAATTTTGACCCCTTTGAGGCACAGAAACGACTTTAAACACACTTATTTTAGTTGACAAAGTCATAATTCACATCCAACAGTCATTTAGAGTCAAAAGATTAAATGTTAAAATTTCATCATTATAGACCATTTTGGGAACGTTCGACAGGTCCGGAGTCATCGTTTTTCATCCGAAAATTTATTTTTTGGACTGTACCAAAAATGATTCAAAATGTCAATTGGATCGTGCCTCTTGTTAAATAACCACTTTTTAAACCCTCAGAGTGACCAAAATTGCGATTTTTACAGAGTTTTGCTTACTCAAAAGCTTCAATTTTGACCCGTTTCAGGCTCAGAAATGACTTTAAACACACTTATTTTAGTTGACAAAGTCATAATTCACATCCAACAGTCATTTACAGTCAAAAGATTAAATGTTAAAATTTCATCCATTTTGACCATTTTAGGAACGTTCGACAGGTCCGGAGTCATCGTTTTTCATTCGAAAATTGGTTTTTGGACTGTACCAAAAATGAATCAAAATGTCAATTGGATCGTGCCTCATGTTGAATAACCACTTTTTAAACCCTCACAGTGACCAAAATTGCCATTTTTACAGAGTTTTGATTACTCAAAAGCTTCAATTTTGACCCCTTTGAGGCACAGAAACGACTTTAAACACACTTATTTTAGTTGAAAAAAAGTCATAATTCACATCCAACAGTCATTTAGAGTCAAAAGATTAAATGTTAAAATTTCATCATTATAGACCATTTTGGGATTGTTCGACAGGTCCGGAGTCATCGTTTTTCATCCGAAAATTTATTTTTTGGACTGTACCAAAAATGATTCAAAATGTCAATTCGATCGTGCCTCATGTTGAATAACCACTTTTTAAACCCTCAGAGTGACAAAAATTGCCATTTTTACAGAGTTTTGCTTACTCAAAAGCTTCAATTTTGACCCGTTTCAGGCACAGAAATGACTTTAAACACACTTATTTTAGTTGACAAAGTCATAATTCACATCCAACAGTCATTTACAGTCAAAAGATTAAATGTTAAAATTTCATCATTATAGACCATTTTGGGAACGTTCGACAGGTCCGGAGTCATCGTTTTTCATCCGAAGATTGATTTTTTGGACTGTACCAAAAATGATTCAAAATGTCAATTGGATCGTGCCTCATGTTGAATAACCACTTTTTAAAACCTCAGAGTGACCAAAATTGCCATTTTTACAGAGTTTTGCTAACTCAAAAGCTTCAATTTTGACCCGTTTCAGGCACAGAAATGACTTTAAACACACTTATTTTAGTTGACAAAGTCATAATTCACACCCAACAGTCATTTAGA
Organism: Lissotriton vulgaris; assembly: GCF_964263255.1. Classification (NCBI taxonomy): domain Eukaryota; kingdom Metazoa; phylum Chordata; class Amphibia; order Caudata; family Salamandridae; genus Lissotriton; species Lissotriton vulgaris. Next base: position 260,374 of record NW_028250005.1, read on the forward strand.
GTCAAAAGATTAAATGTTAAAATTTCATCATTATAGACCATTTTGGGAACGTTCGATAGGTCCGGAGTCATCGTTTTTCATTCGAAAATTTATTTTTTGGACTGTACCAAAAATGATTCAAAATGTCAATTGGATCGTGCCTCATGTTAAATAACCACTTTTTAAACCCTCACAGTGACCAAAATTGCCATTTTTACAGAGTTTTGATTACTCAAAAGCTTCAATTTTGACCCCTTTGAGGCACAGAAACGACTTTAAACACACTTATTTTAGTTGAAAAAAAGTCATAATTCACATCCAACAGTCATTTAGAGTCAAAAGATTAAATGTTAAAATTTCATCATTATAGACCATTTTGGGATTGTTCGACAGGTCCGGAGTCATCGTTTTTCATCCGAAAATTGATTTTTTGGACTGTACCAAAAATGATTCAAAATGTCAATTCGATCGTGCCTCATGTTGAATAACCACTTTTTAAACCCTCACAGTGACCAAAATTGCCATTTTTACAGAGTTTTGCTTACTCAAAAGCTTCAATTTTGACCCGTTTCAGGCACAGAAATGACTTTAAACGCACTTATTTTAGTTGACAAAGTCATAATTCACATCCAACAGTCATTTACAGTCAAAAGATTAAAAGTTAAAATTTCATCCATTTTGACCTTTTTGAGATCGTTCGACATGTCCGGAGTCATCGTTTTTAATCCGAAAATTGATTTTTTGGACTGTACCAAAAATGATTCAAAATGTCAATTGGATGGTGCCTCATGTTGAATAACCACTTTTTAAACCCTCAGAGTGACCAAAATTGCCATTTTTACAGAGTTTTGCTTACTCAAAAGCTTCAATTTTGACCCGTTTCAGGCACAGAAATGACTTTAAACACACTTATTTTAGTTGACAAAGTCATAATTCACATCCAACAGTCATTTACAGTCAAAAGATTAAATGTTAAAATTTCATCCATATTGACCATTTTGGGATAGTTCGACATGTCCGGAGTCATCGTTTTTCATCCGAAAATTGATTTTTTGGACTGTACCAAAAATGATTCAAAATGTCAATTGGATCGTGCCTCATGTTGAATAACCACTTTTTAAACCCTCACAGTGACCAAAATTGCCATTTTTACAGAGTTTTGCTTACTCAAAAGCTTCAATTTTGACCCGTTTCAGGCACAGAAATGACTTTAAACACACTTATTTTAGTTGACACAGTCATAATTCACATCCAACAGTTATTTACAGTCAAAAGATTAAATGTTAAAATTTCATCCATTTTGACCTTTTTGGGATCGTTCGACATGTCCGGAGTCATCGCTTTTCATCCGAAAATTGATTTTTTGGACTGTACCAAAAATGATTCAAAATGTCAATTGGATCGTGGGTCATGTTGAATAACCACTTTTTAAACCCTCACAGTGACCAAAATTGCCATTTTTACAGAGTTTTGATTACTCAAAAGCTTCAATTTTGACCCCTTTGAGGCACAGAAACGACTTTAAACACACTTATTGTAGTTGACAAAGTCATAATTCACATCCAACAGTCATTTAGATTCAAAAGATTAAATGTTAAAATTTCATCATTATAGACCATTTTGGGAACGTTCGACAGGTCCGGAGTCATCGTTTTTCATCCGAAAATTGATTTTTTGGACTGTACCAAAAATGATTCAAAATGTCAATTGGATCGTGCCTCATGTTAAATAACCACTTTTTAAACCCTCAGAGTGACCAAAATTGCGATTTTTACAGAGTTTTGATTACTCAAAAGCTTCAATTTTGACCCCTTTGAGGCACAGAAACGACTTTAAACACACTTATTTTAGTTGACAAAGTCATAATTCACATCCAACAGTCATTTAGAGTCAAAAGATTAAATGTTAAAATTTCATCATTATAGACCATTTTGGGAACGTTCGACAGGTCCGGAGTCATCGTTTTTCATCCGAAAATTTATTTTTTGGACTGTACCAAAAATGATTCAAAATGTCAATTGGATCGTGCCTCATGTTAAATAACCACTTTTTAAACCCTCAGAGTGACCAAAATTGCGATTTTTACAGAGTTTTGCTTACTCAAAAGCTTCAATTTTGACCCGTTTCAGGCTCAGAAATGACTTTAAACACACTTATTTTAGTTGACAAAGTCATAATTCACATCCAACAGTCATTTACAGTCAAAAGATTAAATGTTAAAATTTCATCCATTTTGACCATTTTAGGAACGTTCGACAGGTCCGGAGTCATCGTTTTTCATCCGAAAATTGGTTTTTGGACTGTACCAAAAATGAATCAAAATGTCAATTGGATCGTGCCTCATGTTGAATAACCACTTTTTAAACCCTCACAGTGACCAAAATTGCCATTTTTACAGAGTTTTGATTACTCAAAAGCTTCAATTTTGACCGCTTTGAGGCACAGAAACGACTTTAAACACACTTATTTTAGTTGAAAAAGTCATAATTCACATCCAACAGTCATTTAGAGTCAAAAGATTAAATGTTAAAATTTCATCATTATAGACCATTTTGGGATTGTTCGACAGGTGCGGAGTCATCGTTTTTCATCCGAAAATTGATTTTTTGGACTGTACCAAAAATGATTCAAAATGTCAACTGGATCGTGCCTCATGTTGAATAACCACTTTTTAAACCCTCAGAGTGACCAAAATTGCCATTTTTACAGAGTTTTGCTTACTCAAAAGCTTCAATTTTGACCCGTTTCAGGCACAGAAATGACTTTAAACACACTTATTTTAGTTGACAAAGTCATAATTCACATCCAACAGTCATTTACAGTCAAAAGATTAAATGTTAAAATTTCATCCATATTGACCATTTTGGGATCGTTCGACATGTCCGGAGTCATCGTTTTTCATCCGAAAATTGATTTTTTGGACTGTACCAAAAATGATTCAAAATGTCAATTGGATCGTGGCTCATGTTGAATAACCACTTTTTAAACCCTCACAGTGACCAAAATTGCCATTTTTACAGAGTTTTGATTACTCAAAAGCTTCAATTTTGACCCCTTTGAGGCACAGAAACGACTTTAAACACACTTATTGTAGTTGACAAAGTCATAATTCACATCCAACAGTCATTTAGATTCAAAAGATTAAATGTTAAAATTTCATCATTATAGACCATTTTGGGAACGTTCGACAGGTCCGGAGTCATCGTTTTTCATCCGAAAATTGATTTTTTGGACTGTACCAAAAATGATTCAAAATGTCAATTGGATCGTGCCTCATGTTAAATAACCACTTTTTAAACCCTCAGAGTGACCAAAATTGCGATTTTTACAGAGTTTTGATTACTCAAAAGCTTCAATTTTGACCCCTTTGAGGCACAGAAACGACTTTAAACACACTTATTTTAGTTGACAAAGTCATAATTCACATCCAACAGTCATTTAGAGTCAAAAGATTAAATGTTAAAATTTCATCATTATAGACCATTTTGGGAACGTTCGACAGGTCCGGAGTCATCGTTTTTCATCCGAAAATTTATTTTTTGGACTGTACCAAAAATGATTCAAAATGTCAATTGGATCGTGCCTCTTGTTAAATAACCACTTTTTAAACCCTCAGAGTGACCAAAATTGCGATTTTTACAGAGTTTTGCTTACTCAAAAGCTTCAATTTTGACCCGTTTCAGGCTCAGAAATGACTTTAAACACACTTATTTTAGTTGACAAAGTCATAATTCACATCCAACAGTCATTTACAGTCAAAAGATTAAATGTTAAAATTTCATCCATTTTGACCATTTTAGGAACGTTCGACAGGTCCGGAGTCATCGTTTTTCATTCGAAAATTGGTTTTTGGACTGTACCAAAAATGAATCAAAATGTCAATTGGATCGTGCCTCATGTTGAATAACCACTTTTTAAACCCTCACAGTGACCAAAATTGCCATTTTTACAGAGTTTTGATTACTCAAAAGCTTCAATTTTGACCCCTTTGAGGCACAGAAACGACTTTAAACACACTTATTTTAGTTGAAAAAAAGTCATAATTCACATCCAACAGTCATTTAGAGTCAAAAGATTAAATGTTAAAATTTCATCATTATAGACCATTTTGGGATTGTTCGACAGGTCCGGAGTCATCGTTTTTCATCCGAAAATTTATTTTTTGGACTGTACCAAAAATGATTCAAAATGTCAATTCGATCGTGCCTCATGTTGAATAACCACTTTTTAAACCCTCAGAGTGACAAAAATTGCCATTTTTACAGAGTTTTGCTTACTCAAAAGCTTCAATTTTGACCCGTTTCAGGCACAGAAATGACTTTAAACACACTTATTTTAGTTGACAAAGTCATAATTCACATCCAACAGTCATTTACAGTCAAAAGATTAAATGTTAAAATTTCATCATTATAGACCATTTTGGGAACGTTCGACAGGTCCGGAGTCATCGTTTTTCATCCGAAGATTGATTTTTTGGACTGTACCAAAAATGATTCAAAATGTCAATTGGATCGTGCCTCATGTTGAATAACCACTTTTTAAAACCTCAGAGTGACCAAAATTGCCATTTTTACAGAGTTTTGCTAACTCAAAAGCTTCAATTTTGACCCGTTTCAGGCACAGAAATGACTTTAAACACACTTATTTTAGTTGACAAAGTCATAATTCACACCCAACAGTCATTTAGAGTCAAAAGATTAAATGTTAAAATTTCATCATTATAGACCATTTTGGGAACGTTCGATAGGTCCGGAGTCATCGTTTTTCATTCGAAAATTTATTTTTTGGACTGTACCAAAAATGATTCAAAATGTCAATTGGATCGTGCCTCATGTTAAATAACCACTTTTTAAACCCTCACAGTGACCAAAATTGCCATTTTTACAGAGTTTTGATTACTCAAAAGCTTCAATTTTGACCCCTTTGAGGCACAGAAACGACTTTAAACACACTTATTTTAGTTGAAAAAAAGTCATAATTCACATCCAACAGTCATTTAGAGTCAAAAGATTAAATGTTAAAATTTCATCATTATAGACCATTTTGGGATTGTTCGACAGGTCCGGAGTCATCGTTTTTCATCCGAAAATTGATTTTTTGGACTGTACCAAAAATGATTCAAAATGTCAATTCGATCGTGCCTCATGTTGAATAACCACTTTTTAAACACTCAGAGTGACCAAAATTGCCATTTTTACAGAGTTTTGCTTACTCAAAAGCTTCAATTTTGACCCGTTTCAGGCACAGAAATGACTTTAAACACACTTATTTTAGTTGACAAAGTCATAATTCACATCCAAAAGTCATTTACAGTCAAAAGATTAAATGTTAAAATTTCATCATTATAGACCATTTTGGGATTGTTCGACAGGTCCGGAGTCATCGTTTTTCATCCGAAAATTGATTTTTTGGACTGTACCAAAAATGATTCAAAATGTCAACTGGATCGTGCCTCATGTTGAATAACCACTTTTTAAACCCTCAGAGTGGCCAAAATTGCCATTTTTACAGAGTTTTGCTTACTCAAAAGCTTCAATTTTGACCCGTTTCAGGCACAGAAATGACTTTAAACACACTTATTTTAGTTGACAAAGTCATACTTCACATCCAACAGTCATTTACAGTCAAAAGATTAAATGTTAAAATTTCATCCATATTGACCATTTTGGGATCATTCGACATGTCCGGAGTCATCGTTTTTCATCCGAAAATTTAGTTTTTTGGACTGTACCAAAAATGATTCAAAATGTCAATTGGATCGTGGCTCATGTTGAATAACCACTTTTTAAACCCTCACAGTGACCAAAATTGCCATTTTTACAGAGTTTTGATTACTCAAAAGCTTCAATTTTGACCCCTTTGAGGCACAGAAATGACTTTAAACACACTTATTGTAGTTGACAAAGTCATAATTCACATCCAACAGTCATTTAGATTCAAAAGATTAAATGTTAAAATTTCATCATTATAGACCATTTTGGGAACGTTCGACAGGTCCGGAGTCATCGTTTTTCATCCGAAGATTGATTTTTTGGACTGTACCAAAAATGATTCAAAATGTCAATTGGATCGTGCCTCATGTTGAATAACCACTTTTTAAAACCTCAGAGTGACCAAAATTGCCATTTTTACAGAGTTTTGCTAACTCAAAAGCTTCAATTTTGACCCGTTTCAGGCACAGAAATGACTTTAAACACACTTATTTTAGTTGACAAAGTCATAATTCACATCCAACAGTCATTTACAGTCAAAAGATTAAATGTTAAAATGTCATCATTATAGACCATTTTGGGAACGTTCGATAGGTCCGGAGTCATCGTTTTTCATTCGAAAATTTATTTTTTGGACTGTACCAAAAATGATTCAAAATGTCAATTCGATCGTGCCTCATGTTGAATAACCACTTTTTAAACCCTCAGAGTGACCAAAATTGCCATTTTTACAGAGTTTTGCTTACTCAAAAGCTTCAATTTTGACCCGTTTCAGGCACAGAAATGACTTTAAACACACTTATTTTAGTTGACAAAGTCATAATTCACATCCAACAGTCATTTACAGTCAAAAGATTAAATGTTAAAATTTCATACATATTGACCATTTTGGGATCGTTCGACATGTCCGGAGTCATCGTTTTTCATCCGAAAATTGATTTTTTGGACTGTACCAAAAATGATTCAAAATGTCAATTGGATCGTGCCTCATGTTGAATAACCACTTTTTAAACCCTCAGAGTGACCAAAATTGCCATTTTTACAGAGTTTTGCTTACTCAAAAGCTTCAATTTTGACCCGTTTCAGGCACAGAAATGACTTTAAACACACTTATTTTAGTTGACAAAGTCATAATTCACATCCAACAGTCATTTACAGTCAAAAGATTAAATGTTAAAATTTCATCCATATTGACCATTTTGGGATAGTTCGACATGTCCGGAGTCATCGTTTTTCATCCGAAAATTGATTTTTTGGACTGTACAAAAAATGATTCAAAATGTCAATTGGATCGTGCCTCATGTTGAATAACCACTTTTTAAACCCTCACAGTGACCAAAATTGCCATTTTTACAGAGTTTTGCTTACTCAAAAGCTTCAATTTTGACCCGTTTCAGGCACAGAAATGACTTTAAACGCACTTATTTTAGTTGACAAAGTCATAATTCACATCCAACAGTCATTTACAGTCAAAAGATTAAATGTTAAAATTTCATCCATTTTGACCTTTTTGAGATCGTTCGACATGTCCGGAGTCATCGTTTTTAATCCGAAAATTGATTTTTTGGACTGTACCAAAAATGATTCAAAATGTCAATTGGATGGTGCCTCATGTTGAATAACCACTTTTTAAACCCTCAGAGTGACCAAAATTGCCATTTTTACAGAGTTTTGCTTACTCAAAAGCTTCAATTTTGACCCGTTTCAGGCACAGAAATGACTTTAAACACACTTATTTTAGTTGACAAAGTCATAATTCACATCCAACAGTCATTTACAGTCAAAAGATTAAATGTTAAAATTTCATCCATATTGACCATTTTGGGATAGTTCGACATGTCCGGAGTCATCGTTTTTCATCCGAAAATTGATTTTTTGGACTGTACCAAAAATGATTCAAAATGTCAATTGGATCGTGCCTCATGTTGAATAACCACTTTTTAAACCCTCACAGTGACCAAAATTGCCATTTTTACAGAGTTTTGCTTACTCAAAAGCTTCAATTTTGACCCGTTTCAGGCACAGAAATGACTTTAAACACACTTATTTTAGTTGACAAAGTCATAATTCACATCCAACAGTTATTTACAGTCAAAAGATTAAATGTTAAAATTTCATCCATTTTGACCTTTTTGGGATCGTTCGACATGTCCGGAGTCATCGCTTTTCATCCGAAAATTGATTTTTTGGACTGTACCAAAAATGATTCAAAATGTCAATTGGATCGTGGGTCATGTTGAATAACCACTTTTTAAACCCTCACAGTGACCAAAATTGCCATTTTTACAGAGTTTTGATTACTCAAAAGCTTCAATTTTGACCCCTTTGAGGCACAGAAACGACTTTAAACACACTTATTGTAGTTGACAAAGTCATAATTCACATCCAACAGTCATTTAGATTCAAAAGATTAAATGTTAAAATTTCATCATTATAGACCATTTTGGGAACGTTCGACAGGTCCGGAGTCATCGTTTTTCATCCGAAAATTGATTTTTTGGACTGTACCAAAAATGATTCAAAATGTCAATTGGATCGTGCCTCATGTTAAATAACCACTTTTTAAACCCTCAGAGTGACCAAAATTGCGATTTTTACAGAGTTTTGATTACTCAAAAGCTTCAATTTTGACCCCTTTGAGGCACAGAAACGACTTTAAACACACTTATTTTAGTTGACAAAGTCATAATTCACATCCAACAGTCATTTAGAGTCAAAAGATTAAATGTTAAAATTTCATCATTATAGACCATTTTGGGAACGTTCGACAGGTCCGGAGTCATCGTTTTTCATCCGAAAATTTATTTTTTGGACTGTACCAAAAATGATTCAAAATGTCAATTGGATCGTGCCTCTTGTTAAATAACCACTTTTTAAACCCTCAGAGTGACCAAAATTGCGATTTTTACAGAGTTTTGCTTACTCAAAAGCTTCAATTTTGACCCGTTTCAGGCTCAGAAATGACTTTAAACACACTTATTTTAGTTGACAAAGTCATAATTCACATCCAACAGTCATTTACAGTCAAAAGATTAAATGTTAAAATTTCATCCATTTTGACCATTTTAGGAACGTTCGACAGGTCCGGAGTCATCGTTTTTCATTCGAAAATTGGTTTTTGGACTGTACCAAAAATGAATCAAAATGTCAATTGGATCGTGCCTCATGTTGAATAACCACTTTTTAAACCCTCACAGTGACCAAAATTGCCATTTTTACAGAGTTTTGATTACTCAAAAGCTTCAATTTTGACCGCTTTGAGGCACAGAAACGACTTTAAACACACTTATTTTAGTTGAAAAAGTCATAATTCACATCCAACAGTCATTTAGAGTCAAAAGATTAAATGTTAAAATTTCATCATTATAGACCATTTTGGGATTGTTCGACAGGTGCGGAGTCATCGTTTTTCATCCGAAAATTGATTTTTTGGACTGTACCAAAAATGATTCAAAATGTCAACTGGATCGTGCCTCATGTTGAATAACCACTTTTTAAACCCTCAGAGTGACCAAAATTGCCATTTTTACAGAGTTTTGCTTACTCAAAAGCTTCAATTTTGACCCGTTTCAGGCACAGAAATGACTTTAAACACACTTATTTTAGTTGACAAAGTCATAATTCACATCCAACAGTCATTTACAGTCAAAAGATTAAATGTTAAAATTTCATCCATATTGACCATTTTGGGTTCGTTCGACATGTCCGGAGTCATCGTTTTTCATCCGAAAATTGATTTTTTTGGGCTGTACCAAAAATGATTCAAAATGTCAATTGGATTGTGCCTCATGTTGAATAACCACTTTTTAAACCCTCAGAGTGACCAAAATTGCCATTTTTACAGTTTTGCTTACTCAAAAGCTTCAGTTTTGACCCGTTTCAGGCACAGAAATGACTTTAAACACACTTATTTTAGTTGACAAAGTCATAATTCACATCCAACAGTCATTTACAGTCAAAAGATTAAATGTTAAAATTTCATCCATATTGACCATTTTGGGATAGTTCGACATGTCCGGAGTCATCGTTTTTCATCCGAAAATTGATTTTTTGGACTGTACCAAAAATGATTCAAAATGTCAATTGGATCGTGCCTCATGTTGAATAACAACTTTTTAAACCCTCACAGTGACCAAAATTGCCATTTTTACAGAGTTTTGCTTACTCAAAAGCTTCAATTTTGACCCGTTTCAGCACAGAAATGACTTTAAACGCACTTATTTTAGTTGACAAAGTCATAATTCACATCCAACAGTCATTTACAGTCAAAAGATTAAATGTTAAAATTTCATCCATTTTGACCTTTTTGGGATCGTTCGACATGTCCGGAGTCATCGTTTTTCATCCGAAAATTGATTTTTTGGACTGTACCAAAAATGATTCAAAATGTCAATTGGATCGTGCCTCGTGTTGAATAACCACTTTTTAAACCCTCACAGTGACCAAAATTGCAATTTTTACAGAGTTTTGCTTACTCAAAAGCTTCAATTTTGACCCGTTTCAGGCACAGAAATGACTTTAAACACACTTATTTTAGTTGACAAAGTCATAATTCACATCCAACAGTCATTTACAGTCAAAAGATTAAATGTTAAAATTTCATCCATATTGACCATTTTGGGATCATTCGACATGTCCGGAGTCATCGTTTTTCATCCGAAAATTGAGTTTTTTGGACTGTACCAAAAATGATTCAAAATGTCAATTGGATCGTGGCTCATGTTGAATAACCACTTTATAAACCCTCACAGTGACCAAAATTGCCATTTTTACAGAGTTTTGATTACTCAAAAGCTTCAATTTTGACCCCTTTGAGGCACAGAAACGACTTTAAACACACTTATTGTAGTTGACAAAGTCATAATTCACATCCAACAGTCATTTAGATTCAAAAGATTAAATGTTAAAATTTCATCATTATAGACCATTTTGGGAACGTTCGACAGGTCCGGAGTCATCGTTTTTCATCCGAAGATTGATTTTTTGGACTGTACCAAAAATGATTCAAAATGTCAATTGGATCGTGCCTCATGTTGAATAACCACTTTTTAAAACCTCAGAGTGACCAAAATTGCCATTTTTACAGAGTTTTGCTAACTCAAAAGCTTCAATTTTGACCCGTTTCAGGCACAGAAATGACTTTAAACACACTTATTTTAGTTGACAAAGTCATAATTCACACCCAACAGTCATTTAGAGTCAAAAGATTAAATGTTAAAATTTCATCATTATAGACCATTTTGGGAACGTTCGATAGGTCCGGAGTCATCGTTTTTCATCCGAAAATTTATTTTTTGGACTGTACCAAAAATGATTCAAAATGTCAATTGGATCGTGCCTCATGTTAAATAACCACTTTTTAAACCCTCACAGTGACCAAAATTGCCATTTTTACAGAGTTTTGATTACTCAAAAGCTTCAATTTTGACCCCTTTGAGGCACAGAAACGACTTTAAACACACTTATTTTAGTTGAAAAAAAGTCATAATTCACATCCAACAGTCATTTAGAGTCAAAAGATTAAATGTTAAAATTTCATCATTATAGACCATTTTGGGATTGTTCGACAGGTCCGGAGTCATCGTTTTTCATCCGAAAATTGATTTTTTGGACTGTACCAAAAATGATTCAAAATGTCAATTGGATCGTGCCTCATGTTGAATAACCACTTTTTAAAACCTCAGAGTGACCAAAATTGCCATTTTTACAGAGTTTTGATTACTCAAAAGCTTCAATTTTGACCGCTTTGAGGCATAGAAACGACTTTAAACACACTTATTTTAGTTGAAAAAGTCATAATTCACATCCAACAGTCATTTAGAGTCAAAAGATTAAATGTTAAAATTTCATCATTATAGACCATTTTGGGAACGTTCGACAGGTCCGGAGTCATCGTTTTTCATCCGAAAATTTATTTTTTGGACTGTACCAAAAATGATTCAAAATGTCAATTGGATCGTGCCTCTTGTTAAATAACCACTTTTTAAACCCTCAGAGTGACCAAAATTGCGATTTTTACAGAGTTTTTCTTACTCAAAAGCTTCAATTTTGACCCGTTTCAGGCTCAGAAATGACTTTAAACACACTTATTTTAGTTGACAAAGTCATAATTCACATCCAACAGTCATTTACAGTCAAAAGATTAAATGTTAAAATTTCATCCATTTTGACCATTTTAGGAACGTTCGACAGGTCCGGAGTCATCGTTTTTCATCCGAAAATTGGTTTTTGGACTGTACCAAAAATGAATCAAAATGTCAATTGGATCGTGCCTCATGTTGAATAACCACTTTTTAAACCCTCACAGTGACCAAAATTGCCATTTTTACAGAGTTTTGATTACTCAAAAGCTTCAATTTTGACCGCTTTGAGGCACAGAAACGACTTTAAACACACTTATTTTAGTTGAAAAAGTCATAATTCACATCCAACAGTCATTTAGAGTCAAAAGATTAAATGTTAAAATTTCATCATTATAGACCATTTTGGGATTGTTCGACAGGTGCGGAGTCATCGTTTTTCATCCGAAAATTGATTTTTTTGGACTGTACCAAAAATGATTCAAAATGTCAACTGGATCGTGCCTCATGTTGAATAACCACTTTTTAAACCCTCAGAGTGACCAAAATTGCCATTTTTACAGAGTTTTGCTTACTCAAAAGCTTCAATTTTGACCCGTTTCAGGCACAGAAATGACTTTAAATACACTTATTTTAGTTGACAAAGTCATAATTCACATCCAACAGTCATTTACAGTCAAAAGATTAAATGTTAAAATTTCATCCATATTGACCATTTTGGGATCGTTCGACATGTCCGGAGTCATCGTTTTTCATCCGGAAATTGATTTTTTTGGGCTGTACCAAAAATGATTCAAAATGTCAATTGGATTGTGCCTCATGTTGAATAACCACTTTTTAAACCCTCAGAGTGACCAAAATTGCCATTTTTACAGAGTTTTGCTTACTCAAAAGCTTCAGTTTTGACCCGTTTCAGGCACAGAAATGACTTTAAACACACTTATTTTAGTTGACAAAGTCATAATTCACATCCAACAGTCATTTACAGTCAAAAGATTAAATGTTAAAATTTCATCCATATTGACCATTTTGGGATAGTTCGACATGTCCGGAGTCATCGTTTTTCATCCGAAAATTGATTTTTTGGACTGTACCAAAAATGATTCAAAATGTCAATTGGATCGTGCCTCATGTTGAATAACAACTTTTTAAACCCTCACAGTGACCAAAATTGCCATTTTTACAGAGTTTTGCTTACTCAAAAGCTTCAATTTTGACCCGTTTCAGCACAGAAATGACTTTAAACGCACTTATTTTAGTTGACAAAGTCATAATTCACATCCAACAGTCATTTACAGTCAAAAGATTAAATGTTAAAATTCCATCCATTTTGACCTTTTTGGGATCGTTCGACATGTCCGGAGTCATCGTTTTTCATCCGAAAATTGATTTTTTGGACTGTACCAAAAATGATTCAAAATGTCAATTGGATCGTGCCTCATGTTGAATAACCACTTTTTAAACCCTCAGAGTGACCAAAATTGCCATTTTTACAGAGTTTTGCTTACTCAAAAGCTTCAATTTTGACCCGTTTCAGGCACAGAAATGACTTTAAACACACTTATTTTAGTTGACAAAGTCATAATTCGCATCCAACAGTCATTTACAGTCAAAAGATTAAATGTTAAAATTTCATCCATATTGACCATTTTGGGATAGTTCGACATGTCCGGAGTCATCGTTTTTCATCCGAAAATTGATTTTTTGGACTGTACCAAAAATGATTCAAAATGTCAATTGGATCGTGCCTCATGTTGAATAACCACTTTTTAAACCCTCACAGTGACCAAAATTGCAATTTTTACAGAGTTTTGCTTACTCAAAAGCTTCAATTTTGACCCGTTTCAGGCACAGAAATGACTTTAAACACACTTATTTTAGTTGACAAAGTCATAATTCACATCCAACAGTCATTTACAGTCAAAAGATTAAATGTTAAAATTTCATCCATATTGACCATTTTTGGATCATTCGACATGTCCGGAGTCATCGTTTTTCATCCGAAAATTGAGTTTTTTGGACTGTACCAAAAATGATTCAAAATGTCAATTGGATCGTGGCTCATGTTGAATAACCACTTTATAAACCCTCACAGTGACCAAAATTGCCATTTTTACAGAGTTTTGATTACTCAAAAGCTTCAATTTTGACCCCTTTGAGGCACAGAAACGACTTTAAACACACTTATTGTAGTTGACAAAGTCATAATTCACATCCAACAGTCATTTAGATTCAAAAGATTAAATGTTAAAATTTCATCATTATAGACCATTTTGGGAACGTTCGACAGGTCCGGAGTCATCGTTTTTCATCCGAAGATTGATTTTTTGGACTGTACCAAAAATGATTCAAAATGTCAATTGGATCGTGCCTCATGTTGAATAACCACTTTTTAAAACCTCAGAGTGACCAAAATTGCCATTTTTACAGAGTTTTGCTAACTCAAAAGCTTCAATTTTGACCCGTTTCAGGCACAGAAATGACTTTAAACACACTTATTTTAGTTGACAAAGTCATAATTCACACCCAACAGTCATTTAGAGTCAAAAGATTAAATGTTAAAATTTCATCATTATAGACCATTTTGGGAACGTTCGATAGGTCCGGAGTCATCGTTTTTCATCCGAAAATTTATTTTTTGGACTGTACCAAAAATGATTCAAAATGTCAATTGGATCGTGCCTCATGTTGAATAACCACTTTTTAAAACCTCAGAGTGACCAAAATTGCCATTTTTACAGAGTTTTGCTAACTCAAAAGCTTCAATTTTGACCCGTTTCAGGCACAGAAATGACTTTAAACACACTTATGTTAGTTGACAAAGTCATAATTCACACCCAACAGTCATTTAGAGTCAAAAGATTAAATGTTAAAATTTCATCATTATAGACCATTTTGGGAACGTTCGATAGGTCCGGAGTCATCGTTTTTCATCCGAAAATTTATTTTTTGGACTGTACCAAAAATGATTCAAAATGTCAATTGGATCGTGCCTCATGTTAAATAACCACTTTTTAAACCCTCACAGTGACCAAAATTGCCATTTTTACAGAGTTTTGATTACTCAAAAGCTTCAATTTTGACCCCTTTGAGGCACAGAAATGACTTTAAACACACTTATTTTAGTTGAAAAAAAGTCATAATTCACATCCAACAGTCATTTAGAGTCAAAAGATTAAATGTTAAAATTTCATCATTATAGACCATTTTGGGAACGTTCGATAGGTCCGGAGTCATCGTTTTTCATCTGAAAATTTATTTTTTGGACTGTACCAAAAATGATTCAAAATGTCAATTGGATCGTGCCTCATGTTAAATAACCACTTTTTAAACCCTCACAGTGACCAAAATTGCCATTTTTACAGAGTTTTGATTACTCAAAAGCTTCAATTTTGACCCCTTTGAGGCACAGAAACGACTTTAAACACACTTATTTTAGTTGAAAAAAAGTCATAATTCACATCCAACAGTCATTTAGAGTCAAAAGATTAAATGTTAAAATTTCATCATTATAGACCATTTTGGGATTGTTCGACAGGTCCGGAGTCATCGTTTTTCATCCGAAAATTGATTTTTTGGACTGTACCAAAAATGATTCAAAATGTCAACTGGATCGTGCCTCATGTTGAATAACCACTTTTTAAACCCTCAGAGTGACCAAAATTGCCATTTTTACAGAGTTTTGCTTACTCTAAAGCTTCAATTTTGACCCGTTTCAGGCACAGAAATGACTTTAAACACACTTATTTTAGTTGACAAAGTCATAATTCACATCCAACAGTCATTTACAGTCAAAAGATTAAATGTTAAAATTTCATCCATATTGACCATTTTGGGATCGTTCGACATGTCCGGAGTCATCGTTTTTCATCCGAAAATTGATTTTTTGGACTGTACCAAAAATGATTCAAAATGTCAATTGGATCGTGCCTCATGTTGAATAACCACTTTTTAAACCCTAAGAGTGACCAAAATTGCCATTTTTACAGAGTTTTGCTTACTCAAAAGCTTCAATTTTGACCCGTTTCAGGCACAGAAATGACTTTAAACACACTTATTTTAGTTGACAAAGTCATAATTCACATCCAACAGTCATTTACAGTCAAAAGATTAAATGTTAACATTTCATCCATATTGACCATTTTGGGATAGTTCGACATGTCCGGAGTCATCGTTTTTCATCCGAAAATTGATTTTTTGGACTGTACAAAAAATGATTCAAAATGTCAATTGGATCGTGGCTCATGTTGAATAACCACTTTTTAAACCCTCACAGTGACCAAAATTGCCATTTTTACAGAGTTTTGATTACTCAAAAGCTTCAATTTTGACCCGTTTGAGGCACAGAAATGACTTTAAACACACTTATTTTAGTTGACAAATTAATAATTCCCATCCAACAGTCATTTAGAGTCAAAAGATTAAATGTTAAAATTTCATCATTATAGACCATTTTGGGAACGTTCGACAGGTCCGGAGTCATCGTTTTTCATCCGAAAATTAATTTTTTGGACTGTACCAGAAATGATTCAAAATGTCAATTGGATCGTGCCTCATGTTGAATAACCACTTTTTAAACCCTCACAGTGACCAAAATTGCCATTTTTACAGAGTTTTGCTTACTCAAAAGCTTCAATTTTGACCCGTTTCAGGCACAGAAATGACTTTAAACACACTTATTTTAGTTGGCAAAGTCATAATTCACATCCAACAGTTATTTACAGTCAAAAGATAAATGTTAAAATTTCATCCATTTTGACCTTTTTGGGATCGTTCGACATGTCCGGAGTCATCGTTTTTCATCCGAAAATTGATTTTTTGGACTGTACCAAAAATGATTCAAAATGTCAATTGGATCGTGGCTCATGTTGAATAACCACTTTTTAAACCCTCACAGTGACCAAAATTGCCATTTTTACAGAGTTTTGATTACTCAAAAGCTTCAATTTTGACCCCTTTGAGGCACAGAAACGACTTTAAACACACTTATTGTAGTTGACAAAGTCATAATTCACATCCAACAGTCATTTAGATTCAAAAGATTAAATGTTAAAATTTAATCATCATAGACCATTTTGGGAACGTTCGACAGGTCCGGAGTCATCGTTTTTCATCCGAAAATTGATTTTTTGGACTGTACCAAAAATGATTCAAAATGTCAATTGGATCGTGCCTCATGTTAAATAACCACTTTTTAAACCCTCAGAGTGACCAAAATTGCGATTTTTACAGAGTTTTGATTACTCAAAAGCTTCAATTTTGACCCCTTTGAGGCACAGAAACGACTTTAAACACACTTATTTTAGTTGACAAAGTCATAATTCACATCCAACAGTCATTTAGAGTCAAAAGATTAAATGTTAAAATTTCATCATTATAGACCATTTTGGGAACGTTCGACAGGTCCGGAGTCATCGTTTTTCATCCGAAAATTTATTTTTTGGACTGTACCAAAAATGATTCAAAATGTCAATTGGATCGTGCCTCTTGTTAAATAACCACTTTTTAAACCCTCAGAGTGACCAAAATTGCGATTTTTACAGAGTTTTGCTTACTCAAAAGCTTCAATTTTGACCCGTTTCAGGCACAGAAATGACTTTAAACACACTTATTTTAGTTGACAAAGTCATAATTCACATCCAACAGTCATTTACAGTCAAAAGATTAAATGTTAAAATTTCATCCATTTTGACCATTTTAGGAACGTTCGACAGGTCCGGAGTCATCGTTTTTCATCCGAAAATTGGTTTTTGGACTGTACCAAAAATGAATCAAAATGTCAATTGGATCGTGCCTCATGTTGAATAACCACTTTTTAAACCCTCACAGTGACCAAAATTGCCATTTTTACAGAGTTTTGATTACTCAAAAGCTTCAATTTTGACCGCTTTGAGGCATAGAAACGACTTTAAACACACTTATTTTAGTTGAAAAAGTCATAATTCACATCCAACAGTCATTTAGAGTCAAAAGATTAAATGTTAAAATTTCATCATTATAGACCATTTTGGGAACGTTCGACAGGTCCGGAGTCATCGTTTTTCATCCGAAAATTTATTTTTTGGACTGTACCAAAAATGATTCAAAATGTCAATTGGATCGTGCCTCTTGTTAAATAACCACTTTTTAAACCCTCAGAGTGACCAAAATTGCGATTTTTACAGAGTTTTTCTTACTCAAAAGCTTCAATTTTGACCCGTTTCAGGCTCAGAAATGACTTTAAACACACTTATTTTAGTTGACAAAGTCATAATTCACATCCAACAGTCATTTACAGTCAAAAGATTAAATGTTAAAATTTCATCCATTTTGACCATTTTAGGAACGTTCGACAGGTCCGGAGTCATCGTTTTTCAACCGAAAATTGGTTTTTGGACTGTACCAAAAATGAATCAAAATGTCAATTGGATCGTGCCTCATGTTGAATAACCACTTTTTAAACCCTCACAGTGACCAAAATTGCCATTTTTACAGAGTTTTGATTACTCAAAAGCTTCAATTTTGACCGCTTTGAGGCACAGAAACGACTTTAAACACACTTATTTTAGTTGAAAAAGTCATAATTCACATCCAACAGTCATTTAGAGTCAAAAGATTAAATGTTAAAATTTCATCATTATAGACCATTTTGGGATTGTTCGACAGGTGCGGAGTCATCGTTTTTCATCCGAAAATTGATTTTTTGGACTGTACCAAAAATGATTCAAAATGTCAACTGGATCGTGCCTCATGTTGAATAACCACTTTTTAAACCCTCAGAGTGACCAAAATTGCCATTTTTACAGAGTTTTGCTTACTCAAAAGCTTCAATTTTGACCCGTTTCAGGCACAGAAATGACTTTAAATACACTTATTTTAGTTGACAAAGTCATAATTCACATCCAACAGTCATTTACAGTCAAAAGATTAAATGTTAAAATTTCATCCATATTGACCATTTTGGGATCGTTCGACATGTCCGGAGTCATCGTTTTTCATCCGGAAATTGATTTTTTTGGGCTGTACCAAAAATGATTCAAAATGTCAATTGGATTGTGCCTCATGTTGAATAACCACTTTTTAAACCCTCAGAGTGACCAAAATTGCCATTTTTACAGAGTTTTGCTTACTCAAAAGCTTCAGTTTTGACCCGTTTCAGGCACAGAAATGACTTTAAACACACTTATTTTAGTTGACAAAGTCATAATTCACATCCAACAGTCATTTACAGTCAAAAGATTAAATGTTAAAATTTCATCCATATTGACCATTTTGGGATAGTTCGACATGTCCGGAGTCATCGTTTTTCATCCGAAAATTGATTTTTTGGACTGTACCAAAAATGATTCAAAATGTCAATTGGATCGTGCCTCATGTTGAATAACAACTTTTTAAACCCTCACAGTGACCAAAATTGCCATTTTTACAGAGTTTTGCTTACTCAAAAGCTTCAATTTTGACCCTTTTCAGCACAGAAATGACTTTAAACGCACTTATTTTAGTTGACAAAGTCATAATTCACATCCAACAGTCATTTACAGTCAAAAGATTAAATGTTAAAATTCCATCCATTTTGACCTTTTTGGGATCGTTCGACATGTCCGGAGTCATTGTTTTTCATCCGAAAATTGATTTTTTGGACTGTACCAAAAATGATTCAAAATGTCAATTGGATCGTGCCTCATGTTGAATAACCACTTTTTAAACCCTCAGAGTGACCAAAATTGCCATTTTTACAGAGTTTTGCTTACTCAAAAGCTTCAATTTTGACCCGTTTCAGGCACAGAAATGACTTTAAACACACTTATTTTAGTTGACAAAGTCATAATTCACATCCAACAGTCATTTACAGTCAAAAGATTAAATGTTAAAATTTCATCCATATTGACCATTTTGGGATAGTTCGACATGTCCGGAGTCATCGTTTTTCATCCGAAAATTGATTTTTTGGACTGTACCAAAAATGATTCAAAATGTCAATTGGATCGTGCCTCATGTTGAATAACCACTTTTTAAACCCTCACAGTGACCAAAATTGCGATTTTTACAGAGTTTTGCTTACTCAAAAGCTTCAATTTTGACCCGTTTCAGGCACAGAAATGACTTTAAACACACTTATTTTAGTTGACAAAGTCATAATTCACATCCAACAGTCATTTACAGTCAAAAGATTAAATGTTAAAATTTCATCCATATTGACCATTTTTGGATCATTCGACATGTCCGGAGTCATCGTTTTTCATCCGAAAATTGAGTTTTTTGGACTGTACCAAAAATGATTCAAAATGTCAATTGGATCGTGGCTCATGTTGAATAACCACTTTATAAACCCTCACAGTGACCAAAATTGCCTTTTTTACAGAGTTTTGATTACTCAAAAGCTTCAATTTTGACCCCTTTGAGGCACAGAAACGACTTTAAACACACTTATTGTAGTTGACAAAGTCATAATTCACATCCAACAGTCATTTAGATTCAAAAGATTAAATGTTAAAATTTCATCATTATAGACCATTTTGGGAACGTTCGACAGGTCCGGAGTCATCGTTTTTCATCCGAAGATTGATTTTTTGGACTGTACCAAAAATGATTCAAAATGTCAATTGGATCGTGCCTCATGTTGAATAACCACTTTTTAAAACCTCAGAGTGACCAAAATTGCCATTTTTACAGAGTTTTGCTAACTCAAAAGCTTCAATTTTGACCCGTTTCAGGCACAGAAATGACTTTAAACACACTTATTTTAGTTGACAAAGTCATAATTCACACCCAACAGTCATTTAGAGTCAAAAGATTAAATGTTAAAATTTCATCATTATAGACCATTTTGGGAACGTTCGATAGGTCCGGAGTCATCGTTTTTCATCCGAAAATTTATTTTTTGGACTGTACCAAAAATGATTCAAAATGTCAATTGGATCGTGCCTCATGTTAAATAACCACTTTTTAAACCCTCACAGTGACCAAAATTGCCATTTTTACAGAGTTTTGATTACTCAAAAGCTTCAATTTTGACCCCTTTGAGGCACAGAAACGACTTTAAACACACTTATTTTAGTTGAAAAAAAGTCATAATTCACATCCAACAGTCATTTAGAGTCAAAAGATTAAATGTTAAAATTTCATCATTATAGACCATTTTGGGATTGTTCGACAGGTCCGGAGTCATCGTTATTCATCCGAAAATTGATTTTTTGGACTGTACCAAAAATGATTCAAAATGTCAATTCGATCGTGCCTCATGTTGAATAACCACTTTTTAAACCCTCAGAGTGACCAAAATTGCCATTTTTACAGAGTTTTGCTTACTCAAAAGCTTCAATTTTGACCCGTTTCAGGCACAGAAATGACTTTAAACACACTTATTTTAGTTGACAAAGTCATAATTCACATCCAACAGTCATTTACAGTCAAAAGATTAAATGTTAAAATTTCATCCATATTGACCATTTTGGGATCGTTCGACATGTCCGGAGTCATCGTTTTTCATCCGAAAATTGATTTTTTGGACTGTACCAAAAATGATTCAAAATGTCAATTGGATCGTGCCTCATGTTAAATAACCACTTTTTAAACCCTCAGAGTCACCAAAATTGCGATTTTTACAGAGTTTTGATTACTCAAAAGATTCAATTTTGACCCCTTTGAGGCACAGAAACGACTTTAAACACACTTATTGTAGTTGACAAAGTCATAATTCACATCCAACAGTCATTTAGATTCAAAAGATTAAATGTTAACATTTCATCATTATAAACCATTTTGGGAACGTTCGACAGGTCCGGAGTCATCGTTTTTCATCCGAAAATTGATTAATTGGACTGTACCAAAAATGATTCAAAATGTCAATTGGATCGTGCCTCATGTTAAATAACCACTTTTTAAACCCTCAGAGTGACCAAAATTGCGATTTTTACAGAGTTTTGATTACTCAAAAGCTTCAATTTTGACCCCTTTGAGGCACAGAAACGACTTTAAACACACTTATTTTAGTTGACAAAGTCATAATTCACATCCAACAGTCATTTAGAGTCAAAAGATTAAATGTTAAAATTTCATCATTATAGACCATTTTGGGAACGTTCGACAGGTCCGGAGTCATCGTTTTTCATCCGAAAATTTATTTTTTGGACTGTACCAAAAATGATTCAAAATGTCAATTGGATCGTGCCTCTTGTTAAATAACCACTTTTTAAACCCTCAGAGTGACCAAAATTGCGATTTTTACAGAGTTTTGCTTACTCAAAAGCTTCAATTTTGACCCGTTTCAGGCACAGAAATGACTTTCAACACACTTATTTTAGTTGACAAAGTCATAATTCACATCCAACAGTCATTTACAGTCAAAAGATTAAATGTTAAAATTTCATCCATTTTGACCATTTTAGGAACGTTCGACAGGTCCGGAGTCATCGTTTTTCATCCGAAAATTGGTTTTTGGACTGTACCGAAAATGAATCAAAATGTCAATTGGATCGTGCCTCATGTTGAATAACCACTTTTTAAACCCTCACAGTGACCAAAATTGCCATTTTTACAGAGTTTTGATTACTCAAAAGCTTCAATTTTGACCGCTTTGAGGCACAGAAACGACTTTAAACACACTTATTTTAGTTGACAAAGTCATAATTCACATCCAACAGTCATTTACAGTCAAAAGATTAAATGTTAAAATTTCATCCATATTGACCATTTTGGGATAGTTCGACATGTCCGGAGTCATCGTTTTTCATCCGAAAATTGATTTTTTGGACTGTACCAAAAATGATTCAAAATGTCAATTGGATCGTGCCTCATGTTGAATAACAACTTTTTAAACCCTCACAGTGACCAAAATTGCCATTTTTACAGAGTTTTGCTTACTCAAAAGCTTCAATTTTGACCCTTTTCAGCACAGAAATGACTTTAAACGCACTTATTTTAGTTGACAAAGTCATAATTCACATCCAACAGTCATTTACAGTCAAAAGATTAAATGTTAAAATTCCATCCATTTTGACCTTTTTGGGATCGTTCGACATGTCCGGAGTCATTGTTTTTCATCCGAAAATTGATTTTTTGGACTGTACCAAAAATGATTCAAAATGTCAATTGGATCGTGCCTCATGTTGAATAACCACTTTTTAAACCCTCAGAGTGACCAAAATTGCCATTTTTACAGAGTTTTGCTTACTCAAAAGCTTCAATTTTGACCCGTTTCAGGCACAGAAATGACTTTAAACACACTTATTTTAGTTGACAAAGTCATAATTCACATCCAACAGTCATTTACAGTCAAAAGATTAAATGTTAAAATTTCATCCATATTGACCATTTTGGGATAGTTCGACATGTCCGGAGTCATCGTTTTTCATCCGAAAATTGATTTTTTGGACTGTACCAAAAATGATTCAAAATGTCAATTGGATCGTGCCTCATGTTGAATAACCACTTTTTAAACCCTCACAGTGACCAAAATTGCGATTTTTACAGAGTTTTGCTTACTCAAAAGCTTCAATTTTGACCCGTTTCAGGCACAGAAATGACTTTAAACACACTTATTTTAGTTGACAAAGTCATAATTCACATCCAACAGTCATTTACAGTCAAAAGATTAAATGTTAAAATTTCATCCATATTGACCATTTTTGGATCATTCGACATGTCCGGAGTCATCGTTTTTCATCCGAAAATTGAGTTTTTTGGACTGTACCAAAAATGATTCAAAATGTCAATTGGATCGTGGCTCATGTTGAATAACCACTTTATAAACCCTCACAGTGACCAAAATTGCCTTTTTTACAGAGTTTTGATTACTCAAAAGCTTCAATTTTGACCCCTTTGAGGCACAGAAACGACTTTAAACACACTTATTGTAGTTGACAAAGTCATAATTCACATCCAACAGTCATTTAGATTCAAAAGATTAAATGTTAAAATTTCATCATTATAGACCATTTTGGGAACGTTCGACAGGTCCGGAGTCATCGTTTTTCATCCGAAGATTGATTTTTTGGACTGTACCAAAAATGATTCAAAATGTCAATTGGATCGTGCCTCATGTTGAATAACCACTTTTTAAAACCTCAGAGTGACCAAAATTGCCATTTTTACAGAGTTTTGCTAACTCAAAAGCTTCAATTTTGACCCGTTTCAGGCACAGAAATGACTTTAAACACACTTATTTTAGTTGACAAAGTCATAATTCACACCCAACAGTCATTTAGAGTCAAAAGATTAAATGTTAAAATTTCATCATTATAGACCATTTTGGGAACGTTCGATAGGTCCGGAGTCATCGTTTTTCATCCGAAAATTTATTTTTTGGACTGTACCAAAAATGATTCAAAATGTCAATTGGATCGTGCCTCATGTTAAATAACCACTTTTTAAACCCTCACAGTGACCAAAATTGCCATTTTTACAGAGTTTTGATTACTCAAAAGCTTCAATTTTGACCCCTTTGAGGCACAGAAACGACTTTAAACACACTTATTTTAGTTGAAAAAAAGTCATAATTCACATCCAACAGTCATTTAGAGTCAAAAGATTAAATGTTAAAATTTCATCATTATAGACCATTTTGGGATTGTTCGACAGGTCCGGAGTCATCGTTATTCATCCGAAAATTGATTTTTTGGACTGTACCAAAAATGATTCAAAATGTCAATTCGATCGTGCCTCATGTTGAATAACCACTTTTTAAACCCTCAGAGTGACCAAAATTGCCATTTTTACAGAGTTTTGCTTACTCAAAAGCTTCAATTTTGACCCGTTTCAGGCACAGAAATGACTTTAAACACACTTATTTTAGTTGACAAAGTCATAATTCACATCCAACAGTCATTTACAGTCAAAAGATTAAATGTTAAAATTTCATCCATATTGACCATTTTGGGATCGTTCGACATGTCCGGAGTCATCGTTTTTCATCCGAAAATTGATTTTTTGGACTGTACCAAAAATGATTCAAAATGTCAATTGGATCGTGCCTCATGTTAAATAACCACTTTTTAAACCCTCAGAGTCACCAAAATTGCGATTTTTACAGAGTTTTGATTACTCAAAAGATTCAATTTTGACCCCTTTGAGGCACAGAAACGACTTTAAACACACTTATTGTAGTTGACAAAGTCATAATTCACATCCAACAGTCATTTAGATTCAAAAGATTAAATGTTAACATTTCATCATTATAAACCATTTTGGGAACGTTCGACAGGTCCGGAGTCATCGTTTTTCATCCGAAAATTGATTAATTGGACTGTACCAAAAATGATTCAAAATGTCAATTGGATCGTGCCTCATGTTAAATAACCACTTTTTAAACCCTCAGAGTGACCAAAATTGCGATTTTTACAGAGTTTTGATTACTCAAAAGCTTCAATTTTGACCCCTTTGAGGCACAGAAACGACTTTAAACACACTTATTTTAGTTGACAAAGTCATAATTCACATCCAACAGTCATTTAGAGTCAAAAGATTAAATGTTAAAATTTCATCATTATAGACCATTTTGGGAACGTTCGACAGGTCCGGAGTCATCGTTTTTCATCCGAAAATTTATTTTTTGGACTGTACCAAAAATGATTCAAAATGTCAATTGGATCGTGCCTCTTGTTAAATAACCACTTTTTAAACCCTCAGAGTGACCAAAATTGCGATTTTTACAGAGTTTTGCTTACTCAAAAGCTTCAATTTTGACCCGTTTCAGGCACAGAAATGACTTTCAACACACTTATTTTAGTTGACAAAGTCATAATTCACATCCAACAGTCATTTACAGTCAAAAGATTAAATGTTAAAATTTCATCCATTTTGACCATTTTAGGAACGTTCGACAGGTCCGGAGTCATCGTTTTTCATCCGAAAATTGGTTTTTGGACTGTACCGAAAATGAATCAAAATGTCAATTGGATCGTGCCTCATGTTGAATAACCACTTTTTAAACCCTCACAGTGACCAAAATTGCCATTTTTACAGAGTTTTGATTACTCAAAAGCTTCAATTTTGACCGCTTTGAGGCACAGAAACGACTTTAAACACACTTATTTTAGTTGAAAAAGTCATAATTCACATCCAACAGTCATTTAGAGTCAAAAGATTAAATGTTAAAATTTCATCATTATAGACCATTTTGGGATTGTTCGACAGGTCCGGAGTCATCGTTTTTAATCTGAAAATTGATTTTTTGGACTGTACCAAAAATGATTCAAAATGTCAACTGGATCGTGCCTCATGTTGAATAACCACTTTTTAAACCCTCACAGTGACCAAAATTGCCATTTTTACAGAGTTTTGCTTACTCAAAAGCTTCAATTTTGACCCGTGTCAGGCACAGAAATGACTTTAAACGCACGTATTTTAGTTGACAAAGTCATAATTCACATCCAACAGTCATTTACAGTCAAAAGATTAAATGTTAAAATTTCATCCATTTTGACCTTTTTGGGATCGTTCGACATGTCCGGAGTCATCGTTTTTAATCCGAAAATTGATTTTTTGGACTGTACCAAAAATGATTCAAAATGTCAATTGGATGGTGCCTCATGTTGAATAACCACTTTTTAAACCCTCAGAGTGACCAAAATTGCCATTTTTACAGAGTTTTGCTTACTCAAAAGCTTCAATTATGACCCCTTTGAGGCACAGAAACGACTTTAAACACACTTATTGTAGTTGACAAAGTCATAATTCACATCCAACAGTCATTTAGATTCAAAAGATTAAATGTTAAAATTTCATCATTATAGACCATTTTGGGAACGTTCGACAGGTCCGGAGTCATCGTTTTTCATCCGAAAATTGATTTTTTGGACTGTACCAAAAATGATTCAAAATGTCAATTGGATCGTGCCTCATGTTAAATAACCACTTTTTAAACCCTCAGAGTGACCAAAATTGCGATTTTTACAGAGTTTTGATTACTCAAAAGCTTCAATTTTGACCCCTTTGAGGCACAGAAACGACTTTAAACACACTTATTTTAGTTGACAAAGTCATAATTCACATCCAACAGTCATTTAGAGTCAAAAGATTAAATGTTAAAATTTCATCATTATAGACCATTTTGGGAACGTTCGACAGGTCCGGAGTCATCGTTTTTCATCCGAAAATTTATTTTTTGGACTGTACCAAAAATGATTCAAAATGTCAATTGGATCGAGCCTCTTGTTAAATAACCACTTTTTAAACCCTCAGAGTGACCAAAATTGCGATTTTTACAGAGTTTTGCTTACTCAAAAGCTTCAATTTTGACCCGTTTCAGGCACAGAAATGACTTTAAACACACTTATTTTAGTTGACAAAGTCATAATTCACATCCAACAGTCATTTACAGTCAAAAGATTAAATGTTAAAATTTCATCCATTTTGACCATTTTAGGAACGTTCGACAGGTCCGGAGTCATCGTTTTTCATCCAAAAATTGGTTTTTGGACTGTACCAAAAATGAATCAAAATGTCAATTGGATCGTGCCTCATGTTGAATAACCACTTTTTAAACCCTCACAGTGACCAAAATTGCCATTTTTACAGAGTTTTGATTACTCAAAAGCTTCAATTTTGACCGCTTTGAGGCACAGAAACGACTTTAAACACACTTATTTTAGTTGAAAAAGTCATAATTCACATCCAACAGTCATTTAGAGTCAAAAGATTAAATGTTAAAATTTCATCATTATAGACCATTTTGGGATTGTTCGACAGGTTCGGAGTCATCGTTTTTCATCCGAAAATTGATTTTTTGGACTGTACCAAAAATGATTCAAAATGTCAACTGGATCGTGCCTCATGTTGAATAACCACTTTTAAACCCTCAGAGTGACCAAAATTGCTATTTTTACAGAGTTTTGCTTACTCAAAAGCTTCAATTTTGACCCGTTTCAGGCACAGAAATGACTTTAAACACACTTATTTTAGTTGACAAAGTCATAATTCACATCCAACAGTCATTTACAGTCAAAAGATTAAATGTTAAAATTTCATCCATATTGACCATTTTGGGATCGTTCGACATGTCCGGAGTCATCGTTTTTCATCCGAAAATTGATTTTTTGGACTGTACCAATAATGATTCAAAATGTCAATTGGATCGTGCCTCATGTTGAATAACCACTTTTTAAACCCTCAGAGTGACCAAAATTGCCATTTTTACAGAGTTTTGCTTACTCAAAAGCTTCAATTTTGACCCGTTTCAGGCACAGAAATGACTTTAAACACACTTATTTTAGTTGACAAAGTCATAATTCACATCCAACAGTCATTTACAGTCAAAAGATTAAATGTTAAAATTTCATCCATATTGACCATTTTGGGATAGTTCGACATGTCCGGAGTCATCGTTTTTCATCCGAAAATTGATTTTTTGGACTGTACCAAAAATGATTCAAAATGTCAATTGGATCGTGCCTCATGTTGAATAACCACTTTTTAAACCCTCACAGTGACCAAAATTGCAATTTTTACAGAGTTTTGCTTACTCGAAAGCTTCAATTTTGACCCGTTTCAGGCACAGAAATGACTTTAAACACACTTATTTTAGTTGACAAAGTCATAATTCACATCCAACAGTCATTTACAGTCAAAAGATTAAATGTTAAAATTTCATCCATATTGACCATTTTGGGATCATTCGACATGTCATAGTTTTTCATCCGAAAATTGAGTTTTTTGGACTATACCAAAAATGATTCAAAATGTCAATTGGATCGTGGCTCATGTTGAATAACCACTTTATAAACCCTCACAGTGACCAAAATTGCCATTTTTACAGAGTTTTGATTACTCAAAAGCTTCAATTTTGACCCCTTTGAGGCACAGAAACGACTTTAAACACACTTATTGTAGTTGACAAAGTCATAATTCACATCCAACAGTCATTTAGATTCAAAAGATTAAATGTTAAAATTTCATCATTATAGACCATTTTGGGAACGTTCGACAGGTCCGGAGTCATCGTTTTTCATCCGAAGATTGATTTTTTTGGACTGTACCAAAAATGATTCAAAATGTCAATCGGATCGTGCCTCATGTTGAATAACCACTTTTTAAAACCTCAGAGTGACCAAAATTGCCATTTTTACAGAGTTTTGCTAACTCAAAAGCTTCAATTTTGACCCGTTTCAGGCACAGAAATGACTTTAAACACACTTATTTTAGTTGACAAAGTCATAATTCACACCCAACAGTCATTTAGAGTCAAAAGAATAAATGTTAAAATTTCATCATTATAGACCATTTTGGGAACGTTCGATAGGTCCGGAGTCATCGTTTTTCATCCGAAAATTTATTTTTTGGACTGTACCAAAAATGATTCAAAATGTCAATTGGATCGTGCCTCATGTTAAATAACCACTTTTTAAACCCTCACAGTGACCAAAATTGCCATTTTTACAGAGTTTTGATTACTCAAAAGCTTCAATTTTGACCCCTTTGAAGGCACAGAAACGACTTTAAACACACTTATTTTAGTTGAAAAAAAGTCATAATTCACATCCAACAGTCATTTAGAGTCAAAAGATTAAATGTTAAAATTTCATCATTATAGACCATTTTGGGATTGTTCGACAGGTCCGGAGTCATCGTTTTTCATCCGAAAATTGATTTTTTGGACTGTACCAAAAATGATTCAAAATGTCAATTCGATCGTGCCTCATGTTGAATAACCACTTTTAAAACCCTCAAAGTGACCAAAATTGCCATTTTTACAGAGTTTTGCTTACTCAAAAGCTTCAATTTTGACCCGTTTCAGGCACAGAAATGACTTTAAACACACTTATTTTAGTTGAAAAAGTAATAATTTACATCCAACAGTCATTTACAGTCAAAAGATTAAATGTTAAAATTTCATCTATATTGACCATTTTGGGATCGTTCGACATGTCCGGAGTCATCGTTTTTCATCCGAAAATTGATTTTTTGGACTGTACCAAAAATGATTCAAAATGTCAATTGGATCGTGCCTCATGTTGAATAACCACTTTTTAAACCCTCAGAGTGACCAAAATTGCCATTTTTACAGAGTTTTGCTTACTCAAAAGCTTCAATTTTGACCCGTTTCAGGCACAGAAATGACTTTAAACACACTTATTTTAGTTGACAAAGTCATAATTCACATCCAACAGTCATTTACAGTCAAAAGATTAAATGTTAAAATTTCATCCATATTGACCATTTTGGGATAGTTCGACATGTCCGGAGTCATCGTTTTTCATCCGAAAATTGATTTTTTTGGACTGTACAAAAAATGATTCAAAATGTCAATTGGATCGTGCCTCATGTTGAATAACCACTTTT
Source organism: Lissotriton vulgaris (assembly GCF_964263255.1). Lineage (NCBI taxonomy): Eukaryota > Metazoa > Chordata > Amphibia > Caudata > Salamandridae > Lissotriton > Lissotriton vulgaris. Next base: position 290,399 of record NW_028250005.1, read on the forward strand.
TAAACCCTCACAGTGACCAAAATTGCCATTTTTACAGAGTTTTGCTTACTCAAAAGCTTCAATTTTGACCCGTTTCAGGCACAGAAATGACTTTAAACGCACTTATTTTAGTTGACAAAGTCATAATTCACATCCAACAGTCATTTACAGTCAAAAGATTAAATGTTACAATGTCATCCATTTTGACCTTTTTGGGATCGTTCGACATGTCCGGAGTCATTGTTTTTAATCCGAAAATTGATTTTTTGGACTGTACCAAAAATGATTCAAAATGTCAATTGGATCGTGCCTCATGTTGAATAACCACTTTTTAAACCCTCAGAGTGACCAAAATTGCCATTTTTACAGAGTTTTGCTTACTCAAAAGCTTCAATTTTGACCCGTTTCAGGCACAGAAATGACTTTAAACACACTTATTTTAGTTGACAAAGTCATAATTCACATCCAACAGTCATTTACAGTCAAAAGATTAAATGTTAAAATTTCATCCATATTGACCATTTTGGGATAGTTCGACATGTCCGGAGTCATCGTTTTTCATCCGAAAATTGATTTTTTGGACTGTACAAAAAATGATTCAAAATGTCAATTGGATCGTGCCTCATGTTGAATAACCACTTTTTAAACCCTCACAGTGACCAAAATTGCCATTTTTACAGAGTTTTGCTTACTCAAAAGCTTCAATTTTGACCCGTTTCAGGCACAGAAATGACTTTAAACGCACTTATTTTAGTTGACAAAGTCATAATTCACATCCAACAGTCATTTACAGTCAAAAGATTAAATGTTAAAATTTCATCCATTTTGACCTTTTTGGGATCGTTCGACATGTCCGGAGTCATCGTTTTTAATCCGAAAATTGATTTTTTGGACTGTACCAAAAATGATTCAAAATGTCAATTGGATCGTGCCTCATGTTGAATAACCACTTTTTAAACCCTCAGAGTAACCAAAATTGCCATTTTTACAGAGTTTTGCTTACTCAAAAGCTTCAATTTTGACCCGTTTCAGGCACAGAAATGACTTTAAACACACTTATTTTAGTTGACAAAGTCATAATTCACATCCAACAGTCATTTACAGTCAAAAGATTAAATGTTAAAATTTCATCCATATTGACCATTTTGGGATAGTTCGACATGTCCGGAGTCATCGTTTTTCATCCGAAAATTGATTTTTTGGACTGTACCAAAAATGATTCAAAATGTCAATTGGATCGTGCCTCATGTTGAATAACCACTTTTTAAACCCTCACAGTGACCAAAATTGCCATTTTTACAGAGTTTTGCTTACTCAAAAGCTTCAATTTTGACCCGTTTCAGGCACAGAAATGACTTTAAACACACTTATTTTAGTTGACAAAGTCATAATTCACATCCAACAGTTATTTACAGTCAAAAGATTAAATGTTAAAATTTCATCCATTTTGACCTTTTTGGGATCGTTCGACATGTCCGGAGTCATCGTTTTTCATCCGAAAATTGATTTTTTGGACTGTACCAAAAATGATTCAAAATGTCAATTGGATCGTGGCTCATGCTGAATAACCACTTTTTAAACCCTCACAGTGACCAAAATTGCCATTTTTACAGAGTTCTGATTACTCAAAAGCTTCAATTTTGACCCCTTTGAGGCACAGAAACGACTTTAAACACACTTATTGTAGTTGACAAAGTCATAATTCACATCCAACAGTCATTTAGATTCAAAAGATTAAATGTTAACTTTTCATCATTATAGACCATTTTGGGAACGTTCGACAGGTCCGGAGTCATCGTTTTTCATCCGAAAATTGATTTTTTGGACTGTACCAAAAATGATTCAAAATGTCAATTCGATCGTGCCTCATGTTGAATAACCACTTTTAAAACCCTCAAAGTGACCAAAATTGCCATTTTTACAGAGTTTTGCTTACTCAAAAGCTTCAATTTTGACCCGTTTCAGGCACAGAAATGACTTTAAACACACTTATTGTAGTTGACAAAGTAATAATTTACATCCAACAGTCATTTACAGTCAAAAGATTAAATGTTAAAATTTCATCTATATTGACCATTTTGGGATCGTTCGACATGTCCGGAGTCATCGTTTTTCATCCGAAAATTGATTTTTTGGACTGTACCAAAAATGATTCAAAATGTCAATTGGATCGTGCCTCATGTTGAATAACCACTTTTTAAACCCTCAGAGTGACCAAAATTGCCATTTTTACAGAGTTTTGCTTACTCAAAAGCTTCAATTTTGACCCGTTTCAGGCACAGAAATGACTTTAAACACACTTATTTTAGTTGACAAAGTCATAATTCACATCCAACAGTCATTTACAGTCAAAAGATTAAATGTTAAAATTTCATCCATATTGACCATTTTGGGATAGTTCGACATGTCCGGAGTCATCGTTTTTCATCCGAAAATTGATTTTTTTGGACTGTACAAAAAATGATTCAAAATGTCAATTGGATCGTGCCTCATGTTGAATAACCACTTTTTAAACCCTCACAGTGACCAAAATTGCCATTTTTACAGAGTTTTGCTTACTCAAAAGCTTCAATTTTGACCCGTTTCAGGCACAGAAATGACTTTAAACGCACTTATTTTAGTTGACAAAGTCATAATTCACATCCAACAGTCATTTACAGTCAAAAGATTAAATGTTACAATGTCATCCATTTTGACCTTTTTGGGATCGTTCGACATGTCCGGAGTCATTGTTTTTAATCCGAAAATTGATTTTTTGGACTGTACCAAAAATGATTCAAAATGTCAATTGGATTGTGCCTCATGTTGAATAACCACTTTTTAAACCCTCAGAGTGACCAAAATTGCCATTTTTACAGAGTTTTGCTTACTCAAAAGCTTCAATTTTGACCCGTTTCAGGCACAGAAATGACTTTAAACACACTTATTTTAGTTGACAAAGTCATAATTCACATCCAACAGTCATTTACAGTCAAAAGATTAAATGTTAAAATTTCATCCATTTTGACCTTTTTGGGATCGTTCGACATGTCCGGAGTCATCGTTTTTAATCCGAAAATTGATTTTTTGGACTGTACCAAAAATGATTCAAAATGTCAATTGGATCGTGCCTCATGTTGAATAACCACTTTTTAAACCCTCAGAGTGACCAAAATTGCCATTTTTACAGAGTTTTGCTTACTCAAAAGCTTCAATTTTGACCCGTTTCAGGCACAGAAATGACTTTAAACACACTTATTTTAGTTAACAAAGTCATAATTCACATCCAACAGTCATTTACAGTCAAAAGATTAAATGTTAAAATTTCATCCATATTGACCATTTTGGGATAGTTCGACATGTCCGGAGTCATCGTTTTTCATCCGAAAATTGATTTTTTGGACTGTACCAAAAATGATTCAAAATGTCAATTGGATCGTGCCTCATGTTGAATAACCACTTTTTAAACCCTCACAGTGACCAAAATTGCCATTTTTACAGAGTTTTGCTTACTCAAAAGCTTCAATTTTGACCCGTTTCAGGCACAGAAATGACTTTAAACACACTTATTTTAGTTGACAAAGTCATAATTCACATCCAACAGTTATTTACAGTCAAAAGATTAAATGTTAAAATTTCATCCATTTTGACCTTTTTGGGATCGTTCGACATGTCCGGAGTCATCGTTTTTCATCCGAAAATTGATTTTTTGGACTGTACCAAAAATGATTCAAAATGTCAATTGGATCGTGGCTCATGTTGAATAACCACTTTTTAAACCCTCACAGTGACCAAAATTGCCATTTTTACAGAGTTCTGATTACTCAAAAGCTTCAATTTTGACCCGTTTCAGGCACAGAAATGACTTTAAACACACTTATTGTAGTTGACAAAGTAATAATTTACATCCAACAGTCATTTACAGTCAAAAGATTAAATGTTAAAATTTCATCTATATTGACCATTTTGGGATCGTTCGACATGTCCGGAGTCATCGTTTTTCATCCGAAAATTGATTTTTTGGACTGTACCAAAAATGATTCAAAATGTCAATTGGATCGTGCCTCATGTTGAATAACCACTTTTTAAACCCTCAGAGTGACCAAAATTGCCATTTTTACAGAGTTTTGCTTACTCAAAAGCTTCAATTTTGACCCGTTTCAGGCACAGAAATGACTTTAAACACACTTATTTTAGTTGACAAAGTCATAATTCACATCCAACAGTCATTTACAGTCAAAAGATTAAATGTTAAAATTTCATCCATATTGACCATTTTGGGATAGTTCGACATGTCCGGAGTCATCGTTTTTCATCCGAAAATTGATTTTTTGGACTGTACAAAAAATGATTCAAAATGTCAATTGGATCGTGCCTCATGTTGAATAACCACTTTTTAAACCCTCACAGTGACCAAAATTGCCATTTTTACAGAGTTTTGCTTACTCAAAAGCTTCAATTTTGACCTGTTTCAGGCACAGAAATGACTTTAAACGCACTTATTTTAGTTGACAAAGCCATAATTCACATCCAACAGTCATTTACAGTCAAAAGATTAAATGTTAAAATTTCATCCATTTTGACCTTTTTGGGATCGTTCGACATGTCCGGAGTCATCGTTTTTAATCCGAAAATTGATTTTTTGGACTGTACCAAAAATGATTCAAAATGTCAATTGGATCGTGCCTCATGTTGAATAACCACTTTTTAAACCCTCAGAGTGACCAAAATTGCCATTTTTACAGAGTTTTGCTTACTCAAAAGCTTCAATTTTGACCCGTTTCAGGCACAGAAATGACTTTAAACACACTTATTTTAGTTAACAAAGTCATAATTCACATCCAACAGTCATTTACAGTCAAAAGATTAAATGTTAAAATTTCATCCATATTGACCATTTTGGGATAGTTCGACATGTCCGGAGTCATCGTTTTTCATCCGAAAATTGATTTTTTGGACTGTACCAAAAATGATTCAAAATGTCAATTGGATCGTGCCTCATGTTGAATAACCACTTTTTAAACCCTCACAGTGACCAAAATTGCCATTTTTACAGAGTTTTGCTTACTCAAAAGCTTCAATTTTGACCCGTTTCAGGCACAGAAATGACTTTAAACACACTTATTTTAGTTGACAAAGTCATAATTCACATCCAACAGTTATTTACAGTCAAAAGATTAAATGTTAAAATTTCATCCATTTTGACCTTTTTGGGATCGTTCGACATGTCCGGAGTCATCGTTTTTCATCCGAAAATTGATTTTTTGGACTGTACCAAAAATGATTCAAAATGTCAATTGGATCGTGGCTCATGTTGAATAACCACTTTTTAAACCCTCACAGTGACCAAAATTGCCATTTTTACAGAGTTCTGATTACTCAAAAGCTTCAATTTTGACCCCTTTGAGGCACAGAAACGACTTTAAACACACTTATTGTAGTTGACAAAGTCATAATTCACATCCAACAGTCATTTAGATTCAAAAGATTAAATGTTAACATTTCATCATTATAGACCATTTTGGGAACGTTCGACAGGTCCGGAGTCATCGTTTTTCATCCGAAAATTGATTTTTTGGACTGTACCAAAAATGATTCAAAATGTCAATTGGATCGTGCCTCATGTTAAATAACCACTTTTTAAACCCTCAGAGTGACCAAAATTGCGATTTTTACAGAGTTTTGATTACTCAAAAGCTTCAATTTTGACCCCTTTGAGGCACAGAAACGACTTTAAACACACTTATTTTAGTTGACAAAGTCATAATTCACATCCAACAGTCATTTAGAGTCAAAAGATTAAATGTTAAAATTTCATCCATTTTGACCTTTTTGGGATCGTTCGACATGTCCGGAGTCATCGTTTTTCATCCGAAAATTGATTTTTTGGACTGTACCAAAAATGATTCAAAATGTCAATTGGATCGTGCCTCATGTTGAATAACCACTTTTTAAACCCTCAGAGTGACCAAAATTGCCATTTTTACAGAGTTTTGCTTACTCAAAAGCTTCAATTTTGACCCGTTTCAGGCACAGAAATGACTTTAAACACACTTATTTTAGTTGACAAAGTCATATTTCACATCCAACAGTCATTTACAGTCAAAAGATTAAATGTTAAAATTTCATCCATATTGACCATTTTGGGATAGTTCGACATGTCCGGAGTCATCGTTTTTCATCCGAAAATTGATTTTTTGGACTGTACCAAAAATGATTCAAAATGTCAATTGGATCGTGCCTCATGTTGAATAACCACTTTTTAAACCCTCACAGTGACCAAAATTGCAATTTTTACAGAGTTTTGCTTACTCGAAAGCTTCAATTTTGACCCGTTTCAGGCACAGAAATGACTTTAAACACACTTATTTTAGTTGACAAAGTCATAATTCACATCCAACAGTCATTTACAGTCAAAAGATTAAATGTTAAAATTTCATCCATATTGACCATTTTGGGATCATTCGACATGTCATAGTTTTTCATCCGAAAATTGAGTTTTTTGGACTGTACCAAAAATGATTCAAAATGTCAATTGGATCGTGGCTCATGTTGAATAACCACTTTATAAACCCTCACAGTGACCAAAATTGCCATTTTTACAGAGTTTTGATTACTCAAAAGCTTCAATTTTGACCCCTTTGAGGCACAGAAACGACTTTAAACACACTTATTGTAGTTGACAAAGTCATAATTCACATCCAACAGTCATTTAGATTCAAAAGATTAAATGTTAAAATTTCATCATTATAGACCATTTTGGGAACGTTCGACAGGTCCGGAGTCATCGTTTTTCATCCGAAGATTGATTTTTTTGGACTGTACCAAAAATGATTCAAAATGTCAATTGGATCGTGCCTCATGTTGAATAACCACTTTATAAACCCTCACAGTGACCAAAATTGCCATTTTTACAGAGTTTTGCTTACTCAAAAGCTTCAATTTTGACCCGTTTCAGGCACAGAAATGACTTTAAACGCACTTATTTTAGTTGACAAAGTCATAATTCACATCCAACAGTCATTTACAGTCAAAAGATTAAATGTTAAAATTTCATCCATTTTGACCTTTTTGGGATCGTTCGACATGTCCGGAGTCATCGTTTTTAATCCGAAAATTGATTTTTTGGACTGTACCAAAAATGATTCAAAATGTCAATTGGATCGTGCCTCATGTTGAATAACCACTTTTTAAACCCTCAGAGTGACCAAAATTGCCATTTTTACAGAGTTTTGCTTACTCAAAAGCTTCAATTTTGACCCGTTTCAGGCACAGAAATGACTTTAAACACACTTATTTTAGTTGACAAAGTCATAATTCACATCCAACAGTCATTTACAGTCAAAAGATTAAATGTTAAAATTTCATCCATATTGACCATTTTGGGATAGTTCGACATGTCAGGAGTCATCGTTTTTCATCCGAAAATTGATTTTTTGGACTGTACCAAAAATGATTCAAAATGTCAATTGGATCGTGCCTCATGTTGAATAACCACTTTTTAAACCCTCACAGTGACCAAAATTGCCATTTTTACAGAGTTTTGCTTACTCAAAAGCTTCAATTTTGACCCGTTTCAGGCACAGAAATGACTTTAAACACACTTATTTTAGTTGACAAAGTAATAATTTACATCCAACAGTCATTTACAGTCAAAAGATTAAATGTTAAAATTTCATCTATATTGACCATTTTGGGATCGTTCGACATGTCCGGAGTCATCGTTTTTCATCCGAAAATTGATTTTTTGGACTGTACCAAAAATGATTCAAAATGTCAATTGGATCGTGCCTCATGTTGAATAACCACTTTTTAAACCCTCAGAGTGACCAAAATTGCCATTTTTACAGAGTTTTGCTTACTCAAAAGCTTCAATTTTGACCCGTTTCAGGCACAGAAATGACTTTAAACACACTTATTTTAGTTGACAAAGTCATAATTCACATCCAACAGTCATTTACAGTCAAAAGATTAAATGTTAAAATTTCATCCATATTGACCATTTTGGGATAGTTCGACATGTCCGGAGTCATCGTTTTTCATCCGAAAATTGATTTTTTTGGACTGTACAAAAAATGATTCAAAATGTCAATTGGATCGTGCCTCATGTTGAATAACCACTTTTTAAACCCTCACAGTGACCAAAATTGCCATTTTTACAGAGTTTTGCTTACTCAAAAGCTTCAATTTTGACCCGTTTCAGGCACAGAAATGACTTTAAACACACTTATTTTAGTTGACAAAGTCATAATTCACATCCAACAGTCATTTACAGTCAAAAGATTAAATGTTAAAATTTCATCCATATTGACCATTTTGGGATAGTTCGACATGTCCGGAGTCATCGTTTTTCATCCGAAAATTGATTTTTTGGACTGTACAAAAAATGATTCAAAATGTCAATTGTATCGTGCCTCATGTTGAATAACCACTTTTTAAACCCTCACAGTGACCAAAATTGCCATTTTTACAGAGTTTTGCTTACTCAAAAGCTTCAATTTTGACCCGTTTCAGGCACAGAAATGACTTTAAACGCACTTATTTTAGTTGACAAAGTCATAATTCACATCCAACAGTCATTTACAGTCAAAAGATTAAATGTTAAAATTTCATCCATTTTGACCTTTTTGGGATCGTTCGACATGTCCGGAGTCATCGTTTTTAATCCGAAAATTGATTTTTTGGACTGTACCAAAAATGATTCAAAATGTCAATTGGATCGTGCCTCATGTTGAATAACCACTTTTTAAACCCTCAGAGTGACCAAAATTGCCATTTTTACAGAGTTTTGCTTACTCAAAAGCTTCAATTTTGACCCGTTTCAGGCACAGAAATGACTTTAAACACACTTATTTTAGTTGACAAAGTCATAATTCACATCCAACAGTCATTTACAGTCAAAAGATTAAATGTTAAAATTTCATCCATATTGACCATTTTGGGATAGTTCGACATGTCCGGAGTCATCGTTTTTCATCCGAAAATTGATTTTTTGGACTGTACCAAAAATGATTCAAAATGTCAATTGGATCGTGCCTCATGTTGAATAACCACTTTTTAAACCCTCACAGTGACCAAAATTGCCATTTTTACAGAGTTTTGCTTACTCAAAAGCTTCAATTTTGACCCGTTTCAGGCACAGAAATGACTTTAAACACACTTATTTTAGTTGACAAAGTCATAATTCACATCCAACAGTTATTTACAGTCAAAAGATTAAATGTTAAAATTTCATCCATTTTGACCTTTTTGGGATCGTTCGACATGTCCGGAGTCATCGTTTTTCATCCGAAAATTGATTTTTTGGACTGTACCAAAAATGATTCAAAATGTCAATTGGATCGTGGCTCATGTTGAATAACCACTTTTTAAACCCTCACAGTGACCAAAATTGCCATTTTTACAGAGTTCTGATTACTCAAAAGCTTCAATTTTGACCCCTTTGAGGCACAGAAACGACTTTAAACACACTTATTGTAGTTGACAAAGTCATAATTCACATCCAACAGTCATTTAGATTCAAAAGATTAAATGTTAACATTTCATCATTATAGACCATTTTGGGAACGTTCGACAGGTCCGGAGTCATCGTTTTTCATCCGAAAATTGATTTTTTGGACTGTACCAAAAATGATTCAAAATGTCAATTGGATCGTGCCTCATGTTAAATAGCCACTTTTTAAACCCTCAGAGTGACCAAAATTGCGATTTTTACAGAGTTTTGATTACTCAAAAGCTTCAATTTTGACCCCTTTGAGGCACAGAAACGACTTTAAACACACTTATTTTAGTTGACAAAGTCATAATTCACATCCAACAGTCATTTAGAGTCAAAAGATTAAATGTTAAAATTTCATCCATTTTGACCTTTTTGGGATCGTTCGACATGTCCGGAGTCATCGTTTTTCATCCGAAAATTGATTTTTTGGACTGTACCAAAAATGATTCAAAATGTCAATTGGATCGTGCCTCATGTTGAATAACCACTTTTTAAACCCTCAGAGTGACCAAAATTGCCATTTTTACAGAGTTTTGCTTACTCAAAAGCTTCAATTTTGACCCGTTTCAGGCACAGAAATGACTTTAAACACACTTATTTTAGTTGACAAAGTCATAATTCACATCCAACAGTCATTTACAGTCAAAAGATTAAATGTTAAAATTTCATCCATATTGACCATTTTGGGATAGTTCGACATGTCCGGAGTCATCGTTTTTCATCCGAAAATTGATTTTTTGGACTGTACCAAAAATGATTCAAAATGTCAATTGGATCGTGCCTCATGTTGAATAACCACTTTTTAAACCCTCACAGTGACCAAAATTGCAATTTTTACAGAGTTTTGCTTACTCGAAAGCTTCAATTTTGACCCGTTTCAGGCACAGAAATGACTTTAAACACACTTATTTTAGTTGACAAAGTCATAATTCACATCCAACAGTCATTTAGATTCAAAAGATTAAATGTTAAAATTTCATCATTATAGACCATTTTGGGAACGTTCGACAGGTCCGGAGTCATCGTTTTTCATCCGAAGATTGATTTTTTTGGACTGTACCAAAAATGATTCAAAATGTCAATCGGATCGTGCCTCATGTTGAATAACCACTTTTTAAAACCTCAGAGTGACCAAAATTGCCATTTTTACAGAGTTTTGCTAACTCAAAAGCTTCAATTTTGACCCGTTTCAGGCACAGAAATGACTTTAAACACACTTATTTTAGTTGACAAAGTCATAATTCACACCCAACAGTCATTTAGAGTCAAAAGAATAAATGTTAAAATTTCATCATTATAGACCATTTTGGGAACGTTCGATAGGTCCGGAGTCATCGTTTTTCATCCGAAAATTTATTTTTTGGACTGTACCAAAAATGATTCAAAATGTCAATTGGATCGTGCCTCATGTTGAATAACCACTTTTTAAACCCTCAGAGTGACCAAAATTGCCATTTTTACAGAGTTTTGCTTACTCAAAAGCTTCAATTTTGACCCGTTTCAGGCACAGAAATGACTTTAAACACACTTATTTTAGTTGACAAAGTCATAATTCACATTCAACAGTCATTTACAGTCAAAAGATTAGATGGTAAAATTTCATCCATATTGACCATTTTGGGATCGTTCGACATGTCCGGAGTCATTGTTTTTAATCCGAAAATTGATTTTTTGGACTGTACCAAAAATGATTCAAAATGTCAATTGGATTGTGCCTCATGTTGAATAACCACTTTTTAAACCCTCAGAGTGACCAAAATTGCCATTTTTACAGAGTTTTGCTTACTCAAAAGCTTCAATTTTGACCCGTTTCAGGCACAGAAATGACTTTAAACACACTTATTGTAGTTGACAAAGTAATAATTTACATCCAACAGTCATTTACAGTCAAAAGATTAAATGTTAAAATTTCATCTATATTGACCATTTTGGGATCGTTCGACATGTCCGGAGTCATCGTTTTTCATCCGAAAATTGATTTTTTGGACTGTACCAAAAATGATTCAAAATGTCAATTGGATCGTGCCTCATGTTGAATAACCACTTTTTAAACCCTCAGAGTGACCAAAATTGCCATTTTTACAGAGTTTTGCTTACTCAAAAGCTTCAATTTTGACCCGTTTCAGGCACAGAAATGACTTTAAACACACTTATTTTAGTTGACAAAGTCATAATTCACATCCAACAGTCATTTACAGTCAAAAGATTAAATGTTAAAATTTCATCTATATTGACCATTTTGGGATAGTTCGACATGTCCGGAGTCATCGTTTTTCATCCGAAAATTGATTTTTTTGGACTGTACAAAAAATGATTCAAAATGTCAATTGGATCGTGCCTCATGTTGAATAACCACTTTTTAAACCCTCACAGTGACCAAAATTGCCATTTTTACAGAGTTTTGCTTACTCAAAAGCTTCAATTTTGACCCGTTTCAGGCACAGAAATGACTTTAAACGCACTTATTTTAGTTGACAAAGTCATAATTCACATCCAACAGTCATTTACAGTCAAAAGATTAAATGTTACAATGTCATCCATTTTGACCTTTTTGGGATCGTTCGACATGTCCGGAGTCATTGTTTTTAATCCGAAAATTGATTTTTTGGACTGTACCAAAAATGATTCAAAATGTCAATTGGATTGTGCCTCATGTTGAATAACCACTTTTTAAACCCTCAGAGTGACCAAAATTGCCATTTTTACAGAGTTTTGCTTACTCAAAAGCTTCAATTTTGACCCGTTTCAGGCACAGAAATGACTTTAAACACACTTATTTTAGTTGACAAAGTCATAATTCACATCCAACAGTCATTTACAGTCAAAAGATTAAATGTTAAAATTTCATCCATATTGACCATTTTGGGATAGTTCGACATGTCCGGAGTCATCGTTTTTCATCCGAAAATTGATTTTTTGGACTGTACAAAAAATGATTCAAAATGTCAATTGGATCGTGCCTCATGTTGAATAACCACTTTTTAAACCCTCACAGTGACCAAAATTGCCATTTTTACAGAGTTTTGCTTACTCAAAAGCTTCAATTTTGACCTGTTTCAGGCACAGAAATGACTTTAAACGCACTTATTTTAGTTGACAAAGTCATAATTCACATCCAACAGTCATTTACAGTCAAAAGATTAAATGTTAAAATTTCATCCATTTTGACCTTTTTGGGATCGTTCGACATGTCCGGAGTCATCGTTTTTCATCCGAAAATTGATTTTTTGGACTGTACCAAAAATGATTCAAAATGTCAATTGGATCGTGCCTCATGTTGAATAACCACTTTTTAAACCCTCACAGTGACCAAAATTGCCATTTTTACTGAGTTTTGCTTACTCAAAAGCTTCAATTTTGACCCGTTTCAGGCACAGAAATGACTTTAAACACACTTATTTTAGTTGACAAAGTCATAATTCACATCCAACAGTTATTTACAGTCAAAAGATTAAATGTTAAAATTTCATCCATTTTGACCTTTTTGGGATCGTTCGACATGTCCGGAGTCATCGTTTTTCATCCGAAAATTGATTTTTTGGACTGTACCAAAAATGATTCAAAATGTCAATTGGATCGTGGCTCATGTTGAATAACCACTTTTTAAACCCTCACAGTGACCAAAATTGCCATTTTTACAGAGTTCTGATTTCTCAAAAGCTTCAATTTTGACCCCTTTGAGGCACAGAAACGACTTTAAACACACTTATTGTAGTTGACAAAGTCATAATTCACATCCAACAGTCATTTAGATTCAAAAGATTAAATGTTAACATTTCATCATTATAGACCATTTTGGGAACGTTCGACAGGTCCGGAGTCATCGTTTTTCATCCGAAAATTGATTTTTTGGACTGTACCAAAAATGATTCAAAATGTCAATTGGATCGTGCCTCATGTTAAATAACCACTTTTTAAACCCTCAGAGTGACCAAAATTGCGATTTTTACAGAGTTTTGATTACTCAAAAGCTTCAATTTTGACCCCTTTGAGGCACAGAAACGACTTTAAACACACTTATTTTAGTTGACAAAGTCATAATTCACATCCAACAGTCATTTAGAGTCAAAAGATTAAATGTTAAAATTTCATCCATTTTGACCTTTTTGGGATCGTTCGACATGTCCGGAGTCATCGTTTTTCATCCGAAAATTGATTTTTTGGACTGTACCAAAAATGATTCAAAATGTCAATTGGATCGTGCCTCATGTTGAATAACCACTTTTTAAACCCTCAGAGTGACCAAAATTGCCATTTTTACAGAGTTTTGCTTACTCAAAAGCTTCAATTTTGACCCGTTTCAGGCACAGAAATGACTTTAAACACACTTATTTTAGTTGACAAAGTCATAATTCACATCCAACAGTCATTTACAGTCAAAAGATTAAATGTTAAAATTTCATCCATATTGACCATTTTGGGATAGTTCGACATGTCCGGAGTCATCGTTTTTCATCCGAAAATTGATTTTTTGGACTGTACCAAAAATGATTCAAAATGTCAATTGGATCGTGCCTCATGTTGAATAACCACTTTTTAAACCCTCACAGTGACCAAAATTGCAATTTTTACAGAGTTTTGCTTACTCGAAAGCTTCAATTTTGACCCGTTTCAGGCACAGAAATGACTTTAAACACACTTATTTTAGTTGACAAAGTCATAATTCACATCCAACAGTCATTTACAGTCAAAAGATTAAATGTTAAAATTTCATCCATATTGACCATTTTGGGATCATTCGACATGTCATAGTTTTTCATCCGAAAATTGAGTTTTTTGGACTGTACCAAAAATGATTCAAAATGTCAATTGGATCGTGGCTCATGTTGAATAACCACTTTATAAACCCTCACAGTGACCAAAATTGCCATTTTTACAGAGTTTTGATTACTCAAAAGCTTCAATTTTGACCCCTTTGAGGCACAGAAACGACTTTAAACACACTTATTGTAGTTGACAAAGTCATAATTCACATCCAACAGTCATTTAGATTCAAAAGATTAAATGTTAAAATTTCATCATTATAGACCATTTTGGGAACGTTCGACAGGTCCGGAGTCATCGTTTTTCATCCGAAGATTGATTTTTTTGGACTGTACCAAAAATGATTCAAAATGTCAATCGGATCGTGCCTCATGTTGAATAACCACTTTTTAAAACCTCAGAGTGACCAAAATTGCCATTTTTACAGAGTTTTGCTAACTCAAAAGCTTCAATTTTGACCCGTTTCAGGCACAGAAATGACTTTAAACACACTTATTTTAGTTGACAAAGTCATAATTCACACCCAACAGTCATTTAGAGTCAAAAGAATAAATGTTAAAATTTCATCATTATAGACCATTTTGGGAACGTTCGATAGGTCCGGAGTCATCGTTTTTCATCCGAAAATTTATTTTTTGGACTGTACCAAAAATGATTCAAAATGTCAATTGGATCGTGCCTCATGTTAAATAACCACTTTTTAAACCCTCACAGTGACCAAAATTGCCATTTTTACAGAGTTTTGATTACTCAAAAGCTTCAATTTTGACCCCTTTGAAGGCACAGAAACGACTTTAAACACACTTATTTTAGTTGAAAAAAAGTCATAATTCACATCCAACAGTCATTTAGAGTCAAAAGATTAAATGTTAAAATTTCATCATTATAGACCATTTTGGGATTGTTCGACAGGTCCGGAGTCATCGTTTTTCATCCGAAAATTGATTTTTTGGACTGTACCAAAAATGATTCAAAATGTCAATTCGATCGTGCCTCATGTTGAATAACCACTTTTAAAACCCTCAAAGTGACCAAAATTGCCATTTTTACAGAGTTTTGCTTACTCAAAAGCTTCAATTTTGACCCGTTTCAGGCACAGAAATGACTTTAAACACACTTATTTTAGTTGACAAAGTAATAATTTACATCCAACAGTCATTTACAGTCAAAAGATTAAATGTTAAAATTTCATCTATATTGACCATTTTGGGATCGTTCGACATGTCCGGAGTCATCGTTTTTCATCCGAAAATTGATTTTTTGGACTGTACCAAAAATGATTCAAAATGTCAATTGGATCGTGCCTCATGTTGAATAACCACTTTTTAAACCCTCAGAGTGACCAAAATTGCCATTTTTACAGAGTTTTGCTTACTCAAAAGCTTCAATTTTGACCCGTTTCAGGCACAGAAATGACTTTAAACACACTTATTTTAGTTGATAAAGTCATAATTCACATCCAACAGTCATTTACAGTCAAAAGATTAAATGTTAAAATTTCATCCATATTGACCATTTTGGGATAGTTCGACATGTCCGGAGTCATCGTTTTTCATCCGAAAATTGATTTTTTTGGACTGTACAAAAAATGATTCAAAATGTCAATTGGATCGTGCCTCATGTTGAATAACCACTTTTTAAACCCTCACAGTGACCAAAATTGCCATTTTTACAGAGTTTTGCTTACTCAAAAGCTTCAATTTTGACCCGTTTCAGGCACAGAAATGACTTTAAACGCACTTATTTTAGTTGACAAAGTCATAATTCACATCCAACAGTCATTTACAGTCAAAAGATTAAATGTTACAATGTCATCCATTTTGACCTTTTTGGGATCGTTCGACATGTCCGGAGTCATTGTTTTTAATCCGAAAATTGATTTTTTGGACTGTACCAAAAATGATTCAAAATGTCAATTGGATCGTGCCTCATGTTGAATAACCACTTTTTAAACCCTCAGAGTGACCAAAATTGCCATTTTTACAGAGTTTTGCTTACTCAAAAGCTTCAATTTTGACCCGTTTCAGGCACAGAAATGACTTTAAACACACTTATTTTAGTTGACAAAGTCATAATTCACATCCAACAGTCATTTACAGTCAAAAGATTAAATGTTAAAATTTAATCCATATTGACCATTTTGGGATAGTTCGACATGTCCGGAGTCATCGTTTTTCATCCGAAAATTGATTTTTTGGACTGTACAAAAAATGATTCAAAATGTCAATTGGATCGTGCCTCATGTTGAATAACCACTTTTTAAACCCTCACAGTGACCAAAATTGCCATTTTTACAGAGTTTTGCTTACTCAAAAGCTTCAATTTTGACCCGTTTCAGGCACAGAAATGACTTTAAACGCACTTATTTTAGTTGACAAAGTCATAATTCACATCCAACAGTCATTTACAGTCAAAAGATTAAATGTTAAAATTTCATCCATTTTGACCTTTTTGGGATCGTTCGACATGTCCGGAGTCATCGTTTTTAATCCGAAAATTGATTTTTTGGACTGTACCAAAAATGATTCAAAATGTCAATTGGATCGTGCCTCATGTTGAATAACCACTTTTTAAACCCTCAGAGTGACCAAAATTGCCATTTTTACAGAGTTTTGCTTACTCAAAAGCTTCAATTTTGACCCGTTTCAGGCACAGAAATGACTTTAAACACACTTATTTTAGTTGACAAAGTCATAATTCACATCCAACAGTCATTTACAGTCAAAAGATTAAATGTTAAAATTTCATCCATATTGACCATTTTGGGATAGTTCGACATGTCCGGAGTCATCGTTTTTCATCCGAAAATTGATTTTTTGGACTGTACCAAAAATGATTCAAAATGTCAATTGGATCGTGCCTCATGTTGAATAACCACTTTTTAAACCCTCACAGTGACCAAAATTGCCATTTTTACAGAGTTTTGCTTACTCAAAAGCTTCAATTTTGACCCGTTTCAGGCACAGAAATGACTTTAAACACACTTATTTTAGTTGACAAAGTCATAATTCACATCCAACAGTTATTTACAGTCAAAAGATTAAATGTTAAAATTTCATCCATTTTGACCTTTTTGGGATCGTTCGACATGTCCGGAGTCATCGTTTTTCATCCGAAAATTGATTTTTTGGACTGTACCAAAAATGATTCAAAATGTCAATTGGATCGTGGCTCATGCTGAATAACCACTTTTTAAACCCTCACAGTGACCAAAATTGCCATTTTTACAGAGTTCTGATTACTCAAAAGCTTCAATTTTGACCCCTTTGAGGCACAGAAACGACTTTAAACACACTTATTGTAGTTGACAAAGTCATAATTCACATCCAACAGTCATTTAGATTCAAAAGATTAAATGTTAACATTTCATCATTATAGACCATTTTGGGAACGTTCGACAGGTCCGGAGTCATCGTTTTTCATCCGAAAATTGATTTTTTGGACTGTACCAAAAATGATTCAAAATGTCAATTCGATCGTGCCTCAGGTTGAATAACCACTTTTAAAACCCTCAAAGTGACCAAAATTGCCATTTTTACAGAGTTTTGCTTACTCAAAAGCTTCAATTTTGACCCGTTTCAGGCACAGAAATGACTTTAAACACACTTATTGTAGTTGACAAAGTAATAATTTACATCCAACAGTCATTTACAGTCAAAAGATTAAATGTTAAAATTTCATCTATATTGACCATTTTGGGATCGTTCGACATGTCCGGAGTCATCGTTTTTCATCCGAAAATTGATTTTTTGGACTGTACCAAAAATGATTCAAAATGTCAATTGGATCGTGCCTCATGTTGAATAACCACTTTTTAAACCCTCAGAGTGACCAAAATTGCCATTTTTACAGAGTTTTGCTTACTCAAAAGCTTCAATTTTGACCCGTTTCAGGCACAGAAATGACTTTAAACACACTTATTTTAGTTGACAAAGTCATAATTCACATCCAACAGTCATTTACAGTCAAAAGATTAAATGTTAAAATTTCATCCATATTGACCATTTTGGGATAGTTCGACATGTCCGGAGTCATCGTTTTTCATCCGAAAATTGATTTTTTTGGACTGTACAAAAAATGATTCAAAATGTCAATTGGATCGTGCCTCATGTTGAATAACCACTTTTTAAACCCTCACAGTGACCAAAATTGCCATTTTTACAGAGTTTTGCTTACTCAAAAGCTTCAATTTTGACCCGTTTCAGGCACAGAAATGACTTTAAACGCACTTATTTTAGTTGACAAAGTCATAATTCACATCCAACAGTCATTTACAGTCAAAAGATTAAATGTTACAATGTCATCCATTTTGACCTTTTTGGGATCGTTCGACATGTC
Source organism: Lissotriton vulgaris (assembly GCF_964263255.1). Taxonomy (NCBI): domain Eukaryota; kingdom Metazoa; phylum Chordata; class Amphibia; order Caudata; family Salamandridae; genus Lissotriton; species Lissotriton vulgaris. The sequence goes on from NW_028250005.1 coordinate 308,958, forward strand.
CGGAGTCATTGTTTTTAATCCGAAAATTGATTTTTTGGACTGTACCAAAAATGATTCAAAATGTCAATTGGATTGTGCCTCATGTTGAATAACCACTTTTTAAACCCTCAGAGTGACCAAAATTGCCATTTTTACAGAGTTTTGCTTACTCAAAAGCTTCAATTTTGACCCGTTTCAGGCACAGAAATGACTTTAAACACACTTATTTTAGTTGACAAAGTCATAATTCACATCCAACAGTCATTTACAGTCAAAAGATTAAATGTTAAAATTTCATCCATATTGACCATTTTGGGATAGTTCGACATGTCCGGAGTCATCGTTTTTCATCCGAAAATTGATTTTTTGGACTGTACAAAAAATGATTCAAAATGTCAATTGGATCGTGCCTCATGTTGAATAACCACTTTTTAAACCCTCACAGTGACCAAAATTGCCATTTTTACAGAGTTTTGCTTACTCAAAAGCTTCAATTTTGACCCGTTTCAGGCACAGAAATGACTTTAAACGCACTTATTTTAGTTGACAAAGTCATAATTCACATCCAACAGTCATTTACAGTCAAAAGATTAAATGTTAAAATTTCATCCATTTTGACCTTTTTGGGATCGTTCGACATGTCCGGAGTCATCGTTTTTCATCCGAAAATTGATTTTTTGGACTGTACCAAAAATGATTCAAAATGTCAATTGGATCGTGGCTCATGTTGAATAACCACTTTTTAAACCCTCACAGTGACCAAAATTGCCATTTTTACAGAGTTCTGATTACTCAAAAGCTTCAATTTTGACCCCTTTGAGGCACAGAAACGACTTTAAACACACTTATTGTAGTTGACAAAGTCATAATTCACATCCAACAGTCATTTAGATTCAAAAGATTAAATGTTAACATTTCATCATTATAGACCATTTTGGGAACGTTCGACAGGTCCGGAGTCATCGTTTTTCATCCGAAAATTGATTTTTTGGACTGTACCAAAAATGATTCAAAATGTCAATTGGATCGTGCCTCATGTTAAATAACCACTTTTTAAACCCTCAGAGTGACCAAAATTGCGATTTTTACAGAGTTTTGATTACTCAAAAGCTTCAATTTTGACCCCTTTGAGGCACAGAAACGACTTTAAACACACTTATTTTAGTTGACAAAGTCATAATTCACATCCAACAGTCATTTAGAGTCAAAAGATTAAAACTTAAAATTTCATCCATTTTGACCTTTTTGGGATCGTTCGACATGTCCGGAGTCATCGTTTTTCATCCGAAAATTGATTTTTTGGACTGTACCAAAAATGATTCAAAATGTCAATTGGATCGTGCCTCATGTTGAATAACCACTTTTTAAACCCTCAGAGTGACCAAAATTGCCATTTTTACAGAGTTTTGCTTACTCAAAAGCTTCAATTTTGACCCGTTTCAGGCACAGAAATGACTTTAAACACACTTATTTTAGTTGACAAAGTCATAATTCACATCCAACAGTCATTTACAGTCAAAAGATTAAATGTTAAAATTTCATCCATATTGACCATTTTGGGATAGTTCGACATGTCCGGAGTCATCGTTTTTCATCCGAAAATTGATTTTTTGGACTGTACCAAAAATGATTCAAAATGTCAATTGGATCGTGCCTCATGTTGAATAACCACTTTTTAAACCCTCACAGTGACCAAAATTGCAATTTTTACAGAGTTTTGCTTACTCGAAAGCTTCAATTTTGACCCGTTTCAGGCACAGAAATGACTTTAAACACACTTATTTTAGTTGACAAAGTCATAATTCACATCCAACAGTCATTTACAGTCAAAAGATTAAATGTTAAAATTTCATCCATATTGACCATTTTGGGATCATTCGACATGTCATAGTTTTTCATCCGAAAATTGAGTTTTTTGGACTGTACCAAAAATGATTCAAAATGTCAATTGGATCGTGGCTCATGTTGAATAACCACTTTATAAACCCTCACAGTGACCAAAATTGCCATTTTTACAGAGTTTTGATTACTCAAAAGCTTCAATTTTGACCCCTTTGAGGCACAGAAACGACTTTAAACACACTTATTGTAGTTGACAAAGTCATAATTCACATCCAACAGTCATTTAGATTCAAAAGATTAAATGTTAAAATTTCATCATTATAGACCATTTTGGGAACGTTCGACAGGTCCGGAGTCATCGTTTTTCATCCGAAGATTGATTTTTTTGGACTGTACCAAAAATGATTCAAAATGTCAATCGGATCGTGCCTCATGTTGAATAACCACTTTTTAAAACCTCAGAGTGACCAAAATTGCCATTTTTACAGAGTTTTGCTAACTCAAAAGCTTCAATTTTGTCCCGTTTCAGGCACAGAAATGACTTTAAACACACTTATTTTAGTTGACAAAGTCATAATTCACACCCAACAGTCATTTAGAGTCAAAAGAATAAATGTTAAAATTTCATCATTATAGACCATTTTGGGAACGTTCGATAGGTCCGGAGTCATCGTTTTTCATCCGAAAATTTATTTTTTGGACTGTACCAAAAATGATTCAAAATGTCAATTGGATCGTGCCTCATGTTAAATAACCACTTTTTAAACCCTCACAGTGACCAAAATTGCCATTTTTACAGAGTTTTGATTACTCAAAAGCTGCAATTTTGACCCCTTTGAAGGCACAGAAACGACTTTAAACACACTTATTTTAGTTGAAAAAAAGTCATAATTCACATCCAACAGTCATTTAGAGTCAAAAGATTAAATGTTAAAATTTCATCATTATAGACCATTTTGGGATTGTTCGACAGGTCCGGAGTCATCGTTTTTCATCCGAAAATTGATTTTTTGGACTGTACCAAAAATGATTCAAAATGTCAATTTGATCGTGCCTCATGTTGAATAACCACTTTTAAAAGCCTCAAAGTGACCAAAATTGCCATTTTTACAGAGTTTTGCTTACTCAAAAGCTTCAATTTTGACCCGTTTCAGGCACAGAAATGACTTTAAACACACTTATTTTAGTTGACAAAGTAATAATTTACATCCAACAGTCATTTACAGTCAAAAGATTAAATGTTAAAATTTCATCTATATTGACCATTTTGGGATCGTTCGACATGTCCGGAGTCATCGTTTTTCATCCGAAAATTGATTTTTTGGACTGTACCAAAAATGATTCAAAATGTCAATTGGATCGTGCCTCATGTTGAATAACCACTTTTTAAACCCTCAGAGTGACCAAAATTGCCATTTTTACAGAGTTTTGCTTACTCAAAAGCTTCAATTTTGACCCGTTTCAGGCACAGAAATGACTTTAAACACACTTATTTTAGTTGACAAAGTCATAATTCACATCCAACAGTCATTTACAGTCAAAAGATTAAATGTTAAAATTTCATCCATATTGACCATTTTGGGATAGTTCGACATGTCCGGAGTCATCGTTTTTCATCCGAAAATTGATTTTTTTGGACTGTACAAAAAATGATTCAAAATGTCAATTGGATCGTGCCTCATGTTGAATAACCACTTTTTAAACCCTCACAGTGACCAAAATTGCCATTTTTACAGAGTTTTGCTTACTCAAAAGCTTCAATTTTGACCCGTTTCAGGCACAGAAATGACTTTAAACGCACTTATTTTAGTTGACAAAGTCATAATTCACATCCAACAGTCATTTACAGTCAAAAGATTAAATGTTACAATGTCATCCATTTTGACCTTTTTGGGATCGTTCGACATGTCCGGAGTCATTGTTTTTAATCCGAAAATTGATTTTTTGGACTGTACCAAAAATGATTCAAAATGTCAATTGGATTGTGCCTCATGTTGAATAACCACTTTTTAAACCCTCAGAGTGACCAAAATTGCCATTTTTACAGAGTTTTGCTTACTCAAAAGCTTCAATTTTGACCCGTTTCAGGCACAGAAATGACTTTAAACACACTTATTTTAGTTGACAAAGTCATAATTCACATCCAACAGTCATTTACAGTCAAAAGATTAAATGTTAAAATTTCATCCATATTGACCATTTTGGGATAGTTCGACATGTCCGGAGTCATCGTTTTTCATCCGAAAATTGATTTTTTGGACTGTACAAAAAATGATTCAAAATGTCAATTGGATCGTGCCTCATGTTGAATAACCACTTTTTAAACCCTCACAGTGACCAAAATTGCCATTTTTACAGAGTTTTGCTTACTCAAAAGCTTCAATTTTGACCCGTTTCAGGCACAGAAATGACTTTAAACGCACTTATTTTAGTTGACAAAGTCATAATTCACATCCAACAGTCATTTACAGTCAAAAGATTAAATGTTAAAATTTCATCCATTTTGACCTTTTTGGGATCGTTCGACATGTCCGGAGTCATCGTTTTTCATCCGAAAATTGATTTTTTGGACTGTACCAAAAATGATTCAAAATGTCAATTGGATCGTGGCTCATGTTGAATAACCACTTTTTAAACCCTCACAGTGACCAAAATTGCCATTTTTACAGAGTTCTGATTACTCAAAAGCTTCAATTTTGACCCCTTTGAGGCACAGAAACGACTTTAAACACACTTATTGTAGTTGACAAAGTCATAATTCACATCCAACAGTCATTTAGATTCAAAAGATTAAATGTTAACATTTCATCATTATAGACCATTTTGGGAACGTTCGACAGGTCCGGAGTCATCGTTTTTCATCCGAAAATTGATTTTTTGGACTGTACCAAAAATGATTCAAAATGTCAATTGGATCGTGCCTCATGTTAAATAACCACTTTTTAAACCCTCAGAGTGACCAAAATTGCGATTTTTACAGAGTTTTGATTACTCAAAAGCTTCAATTTTGACCCCTTTGAGGCACAGAAACGACTTTAAACACACTTATTTTAGTTGACAAAGTCATAATTCACATCCAACAGTCATTTAGAGTCAAAAGATTAAAACTTAAAATTTCATCCATTTTGACCTTTTTGGGATCGTTCGACATGTCCGGAGTCATCGTTTTTCATCCGAAAATTGATTTTTTGGACTGTACCATAAATGATTCAAAATGTCAATTGGATCGTGCCTCATGTTGAATAACCACTTTTTAAACCCTCAGAGTGACCAAAATTGCCATTTTTACAGAGTTTTGCTTACTCAAAAGCTTCAATTTTGACCCGTTTCAGGCACAGAAATGACTTTAAACACACTTATTTTAGTTGACAAAGTCATAATTCACATCCAACAGTCATTTACAGTCAAAAGATTAAATGTTAAAATTTCATCCATATTGACCATTTTGGGATAGTTCGACATGTCCGGAGTCATCGTTTTTCATCCGAAAATTGATTTTTTGGACTGTACCAAAAATGATTCAAAATGTCAATTGGATCGTGCCTCATGTTGAATAACCACTTTTTAAACCCTCACAGTGACCAAAATTGCAATTTTTACAGAGTTTTGCTTACTCGAAAGCTTCAATTTTGACCCGTTTCAGGCACAGAAATGACTTTAAACACACTTATTTTAGTTGACAAAGTCATAATTCACATCCAACAGTCATTTACAGTCAAAAGATTAAATGTTAAAATTTCATCCATATTGACCATTTTGGGATCATTCGACATGTCATAGTTTTTCATCCGAAAATTGAGTTTTTTGGACTGTACCAAAAATGATTCAAAATGTCAATTGGATCGTGGCTCATGTTGAATAACCACTTTATAAACCCTCACAGTGACCAAAATTGCCATTTTTACAGAGTTTTGATTACTCAAAAGCTTCAATTTTGACCCCTTTGAGGCACAGAAACGACTTTAAACACACTTATTGTAGTTGACAAAGTCATAATTCACATCCAACAGTCATTTAGATTCAAAAGATTAAATGTTAAAATTTCATCATTATAGACCATTTTGGGAACGTTCGACAGGTCCGGAGTCATCGTTTTTCATCCGAAGATTGATTTTTTTGGACTGTACCAAAAATGATTCAAAATGTCAATCGGATCGTGCCTCATGTTGAATAACCACTTTTTAAAACCTCAGAGTGACCAAAATTGCCATTTTTACAGAGTTTTGCTAACTCAAAAGCTTCAATTTTGACCCGTTTCAGGCACAGAAATGACTTTAAACACACTTATTTTAGTTGACAAAGTCATAATTCACACCCAACAGTCATTTAGAGTCAAAAGAATAAATGTTAAAATTTCATCATTATAGACCATTTTGGGAACGTTCGATAGGTCCGGAGTCATCGTTTTTCATCCGAAAATTTATTTTTTGGACTGTACCAAAAATGATTCAAAATGTCAATTGGATCGTGCCTCATGTTAAATAACCACTTTTTAAACCCTCACAGTGACCAAAATTGCCATTTTTACAGAGTTTTGATTACTCAAAAGCTGCAATTTTGACCCCTTTGAAGGCACAGAAACGACTTTAAACACACTTATTTTAGTTGAAAAAAAGTCATAATTCACATCCAACAGTCATTTAGAGTCAAAAGATTAAATGTTAAAATTTCATCATTATAGACCATTTTGGGATTGTTCGACAGGTCCGGAGTCATCGTTTTTCATCCGAAAATTGATTTTTTGGACTGTACCAAAAATGATTCAAAATGTCAATTCGATCGTGCCTCATGTTGAATAACCACTTTTAAAAGCCTCAAAGTGACCAAAATTGCCATTTTTACAGAGTTTTGCTTACTCAAAAGCTTCAATTTTGACCCGTTTCAGGCACAGAAATGACTTTAAACACACTTATTTTAGTTGACAAAGTAATAATTTACATCCAACAGTCATTTACAGTCAAAAGATTAAATGTTAAAATTTCATCTATATTGACCATTTTGGGATCGTTCGACATGTCCGGAGTCATCGTTTTTCATCCGAAAATTGATTTTTTGGACTGTACCAAAAATGATTCAAAATGTCAATTGGATCGTGCCTCATGTTGAATAACCACTTTTTAAACCCTCAGAGTGACCAAAATTGCCATTTTTACAGAGTTTTGCTTACTCAAAAGCTTCAATTTTGACCCGTTTCAGGCACAGAAATGACTTTAAACACACTTATTTTAGTTGACAAAGTCATAATTCACATCCAACAGTCATTTACAGTCAAAAGATTAAATGTTAAAATTTCATCCATATTGACCATTTTGGGATAGTTCGACATGTCCGGAGTCATCGTTTTTCATCCGAAAATTGATTTTTTTGGACTGTACAAAAAATGATTCAAAATGTCAATTGGATCGTGCCTCATGTTGAATAACCACTTTTTAAACCCTCACAGTGACCAAAATTGCCATTTTTACAGAGTTTTGCTTACTCAAAAGCTTCAATTTTGACACGTTTCAGGCACAGAAATGACTTTAAACGCACTTATTTTAGTTGACAAAGTCATAATTCACATCCAACAGTCATTTACAGTCAAAAGATTAAATGTTACAATGTCATCCATTTTGACCATTTTGGGATAGTTCGACATGTCCGGAGTCATCGTTTTTCATCCGAAAATTGATTTTTTGGACTGTACAAAAAATGATTCAAAATGTCAATTGGATCGTGCCTCATGTTGAATAACCACTTTTTAAACCCTCACAGTGACCAAAATTGCCATTTTTACAGAGTTTTGCTTACTCAAAAGCTTCAATTTTGACCCGTTTCAGGCACAGAAATGACTTTAAACGCACTTATTTTAGTTGACAAAGTCATAATTCACATCCAACAGTCATTTACAGTCAAAAGATTAAATGTTAAAATTTCATCCATTTTGACCTTTTTGGGATCGTTCGACATGTCCGGAGTCATCGTTTTTCATCCGAAAATTGATTTTTTGGACTGTACCAAAAATGATTCAAAATGTCAATTGGATCGTGGCTCATGTTGAATAACCACTTTTTAAACCCTCACAGTGACCAAAATTGCCATTTTTACAGAGTTCTGATTACTCAAAAGCTTCAATTTTGACCCCTTTGAGGCACAGAAACGACTTTAAACACACTTATTGTAGTTGACAAAGTCATAATTCACATCCAACAGTCATTTAGATTCAAAAGATTAAATGTTAACATTTCATCATTATAGACCATTTTGGGAACGTTCGACAGGTCCGGAGTCATCGTTTTTCATCCGAAAATTGATTTTTTGGACTGTACCAAAAATGATTCAAAATGTCAATTGGATCGTGCCTCATGTTAAATAACCACTTTTTAAACCCTCAGAGTGACCAAAATTGCGATTTTTACAGAGTTTTGATTACTCAAAAGCTTCAATTTTGACCCCTTTGAGGCACAGAAACGACTTTAAACACACTTATTTTAGTTGACAAAGTCATAATTCACATCCAACAGTCATTTAGAGTCAAAAGATTAAATGTTAAAATTTCATCCATATTGACCATTTTGGGATAGTTCGACATGTCCGGAGTCATCGTTTTTCATCCGAAAATTGATTTTTTGGACTGTACCAAAAATGATTCAAAATGTCAATTGGATCGTGCCTCATGTTGAATAACCACTTTTTAAACCCTCACAGTGACCAAAATTGCAATTTTTACAGAGTTTTGCTTACTCGAAAGCTTCAATTTTGACCCGTTTCAGGCACAGAAATGACTTTAAACACACTTATTTTAGTTGACAAAGTCATAATTCACATCCAACAGTCATTTACAGTCAAAAGATTAAATGTTAAAATTTCATCCATATTGACCATTTTGGGATCATTCGACATGTCATAGTTTTTCATCCGAAAATTGAGTTTTTTGGACTGTACCAAAAATGATTCAAAATGTCAATTGGATCGTGGCTCATGTTGAATAACCACTTTATAAACCCTCACAGTGACCAAAATTGCCATTTTTACAGAGTTTTGATTACTCAAAAGCTTCAATTTTGACCCCTTTGAGGCACAGAAACGACTTTAAACACACTTATTGTAGTTGACAAAGTCATAATTCACATCCAACAGTCATTTAGATTCAAAAGATTAAATGTTAAAATTTCATCATTATAGACCATTTTGGGAACGTTCGACAGGTCCGGAGTCATCGTTTTTCATCCGAAGATTGATTTTTTTGGACTGTACCAAAAATGATTCAAAATGTCAATCGGATCGTGCCTCATGTTGAATAACCACTTTTTAAAACCTCAGAGTGACCAAAATTGCCATTTTTACAGAGTTTTGCTAACTCAAAAGCTTCAATTTTGACCCGTTTCAGGCACAGAAATGACTTTAAACACACTTATTTTAGTTGACAAAGTCATAATTCACACCCAACAGTCATTTAGAGTCAAAAGAATAAATGTTAAAATTTCATCATTATAGACCATTTTGGGAACGTTCGATAGGTCCGGAGTCATTGTTTTTCATCCGAAAATTTATTTTTTGGACTGTACCAAAAATGATTCAAAATGTCAATTGGATCGTGCCTCATGTTAAATAACCACTTTTTAAACCCTCACAGTGACCAAAATTGCCATTTTTACAGAGTTTTGATTACTCAAAAGCTGCAATTTTGACCCCTTTGAAGGCACAGAAACGACTTTAAACACACTTATTTTAGTTGAAAAAAAGTCATAATTCACATCCAACAGTCATTTAGAGTCAAAAGATTAAATGTTAAAATTTCATCATTATAGACCATTTTGGGATTGTTCGACAGGTCCGGAGTCATCGTTTTTCATCCGAAAATTGATTTTTTGGACTGTACCAAAAATGATTCAAAATGTCAATTCGATCGTGCCTCATGTTGAATAACCACTTTTAAAAGCCTCAAAGTGACCAAAATTGCCATTTTTACAGAGTTTTGCTTACTCAAAAGCTTCAATTTTGACCCGTTTCAGGCACAGAAATGACTTTAAACACACTTATTTTAGTTGACAAAGTAATAATTTACATCCAACAGTCATTTACAGTCAAAAGATTAAATGTTAAAATTTCATCTATATTGACCATTTTGGGATCGTTCGACATGTCCGGAGTCATCGTTTTTCATCCGAAAATTGATTTTTTGGACTGTACCAAAAATGATTCAAAATGTCAATTGGATCGTGCCTCATGTTGAATAACCACTTTTTAAACCCTCAGAGTGACCAAAATTGCCATTTTTACAGAGTTTTGCTTACTCAAAAGCTTCAATTTTGACCCGTTTCAGGCACAGAAATGACTTTAAACACACTTATTTTAGTTGACAAAGTCATAATTCACATCCAACAGTCATTTACAGTCAAAAGATTAAATGTTAAAATTTCATCCATATTGACCATTTTGGGATAGTTCGACATGTCCGGAGTCATCGTTTTTCATCCGAAAATTGATTTTTTTGGACTGTACAAAAAATGATTCAAAATGTCAATTGGATCGTGCCTCATGTTGAATAACCACTTTTTAAACCCTCACAGTGACCAAAATTGCCATTTTTACAGAGTTTTGCTTACTCAAAAGCTTCAATTTTGACCCGTTTCAGGCACAGAAATGACTTTAAACGCACTTATTTTAGTTGACAAAGTCATAATTCACATCCAACAGTCATTTACAGTCAAAAGATTAAATGTTACAATGTCATCCATTTTGACCTTTTTGGGATCGTTCGACATGTCCGGAGTCATTGTTTTTAATCCGAAAATTGATTTTTTGGACTGTACCAAAAATGATTCAAAATGTCAATTGGATCGTGCCTCATGTTGAATAACCACTTTTTAAACCCTCAGAGTGACCAAAATTGCCATTTTTACAGAGTTTTGCTTACTCAAAAGCTTCAATTTTGACCCGTTTCAGGCACAGAAATGACTTTAAACACACTTATTTTAGTTGACAAAGTCATAATTCACATCCAACAGTCATTTACAGTCAAAAGATTAAATGTTAAAATTTCATCCATATTGACCATTTTGGGATAGTTCGACATGTCCGGAGTCATCGTTTTTCATCCGAAAATTGATTTTTTGGACTGTACAAAAAATGATTCAAAATGTCAATTGGATCGTGCCTCATGTTGAATAACCACTTTTTAAACCCTCACAGTGACCAAAATTGCCATTTTTACAGAGTTTTGCTTACTCAAAAGCTTCAATTTTGACCCGTTTCAGGCACAGAAATGACTTTAAACGCACTTATTTTAGTTGACAAAGTCATAATTCACATCCAACAGTCATTTACAGTCAAAAGATTAAATGTTAAAATTTCATCCATTTTGACCTTTTTGGGATCGTTCGACATGTCCGGAGTCATCGTTTTTCATCCGAAAATTGATTTTTTGGACTGTACCAAAAATGATTCAAAATGTCAATTGGATCGTGGCTCATGTTGAATAACCACTTTTTAAACCCTCACAGTGACCAAAATTGCCATTTTTACAGAGTTCTGATTACTCAAAAGCTTCAATTTTGACCCCTTTGAGGCACAGAAACGACTTTAAACACACTTATTGTAGTTGACAAAGTCATAATTCACATCCAACAGTCATTTAGATTCAAAAGATTAAATGTTAACATTTCATCATTATAGACCATTTTGGGAACGTTCGACAGGTCCGGAGTCATCGTTTTTCATCCGAAAATTGATTTTTTGGACTGTACCAAAAATGATTCAAAATGTCAATTGGATCGTGCCTCATGTTAAATAACCACTTTTTAAACCCTCAGAGTGACCAAAATTGCGATTTTTACAGAGTTTTGATTACTCAAAAGCTTCAATTTTGACCCCTTTGAGGCACAGAAACGACTTTAAACACACTTATTTTAGTTGACAAAGTCATAATTCACATCCAACAGTCATTTAGAGTCAAAAGATTAAATGTTAAAATTTCATCCATATTGACCATTTTGGGATAGTTCGACATGTCCGGAGTCATCGTTTTTCATCCGAAAATTGATTTTTTGGACTGTACCAAAAATGATTCAAAATGTCAATTGGATCGTGCCTCATGTTGAATAACCACTTTTTAAACCCTCACAGTGACCAAAATTGCAATTTTTACAGAGTTTTGCTTACTCGAAAGCTTCAATTTTGACCCGTTTCAGGCACAGAAATGACTTTAAACACACTTATTTTAGTTGACAAAGTCATAATTCACATCCAACAGTCATTTACAGTCAAAAGATTAAATGTTAAAATTTCATCCATATTGACCATTTTGGGATCATTCGACATGTCATAGTTTTTCATCCGAAAATTGAGTTTTTTGGACTGTACCAAAAATGATTCAAAATGTCAATTGGATCGTGGCTCATGTTGAATAACCACTTTATAAACCCTCACAGTGACCAAAATTGCCATTTTTACAGAGTTTTGATTACTCAAAAGCTTCAATTTTGACCCCTTTGAGGCACAGAAACGACTTTAAACACACTTATTGTAGTTGACAAAGTCATAATTCACATCCAACAGTCATTTAGATTCAAAAGATTAAATGTTAAAATTTCATCATTATAGACCATTTTGGGAACGTTCGACAGGTCCGGAGTCATCGTTTTTCATCCGAAGATTGATTTTTTTGGACTGTACCAAAAATGATTCAAAATGTCAATCGGATCGTGCCTCATGTTGAATAACCACTTTTTAAAACCTCAGAGTGACCAAAATTGCCATTTTTACAGAGTTTTGCTAACTCAAAAGCTTCAATTTTGACCCGTTTCAGGCACAGAAATGACTTTAAACACACTTATTTTAGTTGACAAAGTCATAATTCACACCCAACAGTCATTTAGAGTCAAAAGAATAAATGTTAAAATTTCATCATTATAGACCATTTTGGGAACGTTCGATAGGTCCGGAGTCATCGTTTTTCATCCGAAAATTTATTTTTTGGACTGTACCAAAAATGATTCAAAATGTCAATTGGATCGTGCCTCATGTTAAATAACCACTTTTTAAACCCTCACAGTGACCAAAATTGCCATTTTTACAGAGTTTTGATTACTCAAAAGCTGCAATTTTGACCCCTTTGAAGGCACAGAAACGACTTTAAACACACTTATTTTAGTTGAAAAAAAGTCATAATTCACATCCAACAGTCATTTAGAGTCAAAAGATTAAATGTTAAAATTTCATCATTATAGACCATTTTGGGATTGTTCGACAGGTCCGGAGTCATCGTTTTTCATCCGAAAATTGATTTTTTGGACTGTACCAAAAATGATTCAAAATGTCAATTCGATCGTGCCTCATGTTGAATAACCACTTTTAAAAGCCTCAAAGTGACCAAAATTGCCATTTTTACAGAGTTTTGCTTACTCAAAAGCTTCAATTTTGACCCGTTTCAGGCACAGAAATGACTTTAAACACACTTATTTTAGTTGACAAAGTAATAATTTACATCCAACAGTCATTTACAGTCAAAAGATTAAATGTTAAAATTTCATCTATATTGACCATTTTGGGATCGTTCGACATGTCCGGAGTCATCGTTTTTCATCCGAAAATTGATTTTTTGGACTGTACCAAAAATGATTCAAAATGTCAATTGGATCGTGCCTCATGTTGAATAACCACTTTTTAAACCCTCAGAGTGACCAAAATTGCCATTTTTACAGAGTTTTGCTTACTCAAAAGCTTCAATTTTGACCCGTTTCAGGCACAGAAATGACTTTAAACACACTTATTTTAGTTGACAAAGTCATAATTCACATCCAACAGTCATTTACAGTCAAAAGATTAAATGTTAAAATTTCATCCATATTGACCATTTTGGGATAGTTCGACATGTCCGGAGTCATCGTTTTTCATCCGAAAATTGATTTTTTTGGACTGTACAAAAAATGATTCAAAATGTCAATTGGATCGTGCCTCATGTTGAATAACCACTTTTTAAACCCTCACAGTGACCAAAATTGCCATTTTTACAGAGTTTTGCTTACTCAAAAGCTTCAATTTTGACCCGTTTCAGGCACAGAAATGACTTTAAACGCACTTATTTTAGTTGACAAAGTCATAATTCACATCCAACAGTCATTTACAGTCAAAAGATTAAATGTTACAATGTCATCCATTTTGACCTTTTTGGGATCGTTCGACATGTCCGGAGTCATTGTTTTTAATCCGAAAATTGATTTTTTGGACTGTACCAAAAATGATTCAAAATGTCAATTGGATTGTGCCTCATGTTGAATAACCACTTTTTAAACCCTCAGAGTGACCAAAATTGCCATTTTTACAGAGTTTTGCTTACTCAAAAGCTTCAATTTTGACCCGTTTCAGGCACAGAAATGACTTTAAACACACTTATTTTAGTTGACAAAGTCATAATTCACATCCAACAGTCATTTACAGTCAAAAGATTAAATGTTAAAATTTCATCCATATTGACCATTTTGGGATAGTTCGACATGTCCGGAGTCATCGTTTTTCATCCGAAAATTGATTTTTTGGACTGTACAAAAAATGATTCAAAATGTCAATTGGATCGTGCCTCATGTTGAATAACCACTTTTTAAACCCTCACAGTGACCAAAATTGCCATTTTTACAGAGTTTTGCTTACTCAAAAGCTTCAATTTTGACCCGTTTCAGGCACAGAAATGACTTTAAACGCACTTATTTTAGTTGACAAAGTCATAATTCACATCCAACAGTCATTTACAGTCAAAAGATTAAATGTTAAAATTTCATCCATTTTGACCTTTTTGGGATCGTTCGACATGTCCGGAGTCATCGTTTTTCATCCGAAAATTGATTTTTTGGACTGTACCAAAAATGATTCAAAATGTCAATTGGATCGTGGCTCATGTTGAATAACCACTTTTTAAACCCTCACAGTGACCAAAATTGCCATTTTTACAGAGTTCTGATTACTCAAAAGCTTCAATTTTGACCCCTTTGAGGCACAGAAACGACTTTAAACACACTTATTGTAGTTGACAAAGTCATAATTCACATCCAACAGTCATTTAGATTCAAAAGATTAAATGTTAACATTTCATCATTATAGACCATTTTGGGAACGTTCGACAGGTCCGGAGTCATCGTTTTTCATCCGAAAATTGATTTTTTGGACTGTACCAAAAATGATTCAAAATGTCAATTGGATCGTGCCTCATGTTAAATAACCACTTTTTAAACCCTCAGAGTGACCAAAATTGCGATTTTTACAGAGTTTTGATTACTCAAAAGCTTCAATTTTGACCCCTTTGAGGCACAGAAACGACTTTAAACACACTTATTTTAGTTGACAAAGTCATAATTCACATCCAACAGTCATTTAGAGTCAAAAGATTAAAACTTAAAATTTCATCCATTTTGACCTTTTTGGGATCGTTCGACATGTCCGGAGTCATCGTTTTTCATCCGAAAATTGATTTTTTGGACTGTACCAAAAATGATTCAAAATGTCAATTGGATCGTGCCTCATGTTGAATAACCACTTTTTAAACCCTCAGAGTGACCAAAATTGCCATTTTTACAGAGTTTTGCTTACTCAAAAGCTTCAATTTTGACCCGTTTCAGGCACAGAAATGACTTTAAACACACTTATTTTAGTTGACAAAGTCATAATTCACATCCAACAGTCATTTACAGTCAAAAGATTAAATGTTAAAATTTCATCCATATTGACCATTTTGGGATAGTTCGACATGTCCGGAGTCATCGTTTTTCATCCGAAAATTGATTTTTTGGACTGTACCAAAAATGATTCAAAATGTCAATTGGATCGTGCCTCATGTTGAATAACCACTTTTTAAACCCTCACAGTGACCAAAATTGCAATTTTTACAGAGTTTTGCTTACTCGAAAGCTTCAATTTTGACCCGTTTCAGGCACAGAAATGACTTTAAACACACTTATTTTAGTTGACAAAGTCATAATTCACATCCAACAGTCATTTACAGTCAAAAGATTAAATGTTAAAATTTCATCCATATTGACCATTTTGGGATCATTCGACATGTCATAGTTTTTCATCCGAAAATTGAGTTTTTTGGACTGTACCAAAAATGATTCAAAATGTCAATTGGATCGTGGCTCATGTTGAATAACCACTTTATAAACCCTCACAGTGACCAAAATTGCCATTTTTACAGAGTTTTGATTACTCAAAAGCTTCAATTTTGACCCCTTTGAGGCACAGAAAAAACTTTAAACACACTTATTGTAGTTGACAAAGTCATAATTCACATCCAACAGTCATTTAGATTCAAAAGATTAAATGTTAAAATTTCATCATTATAGACCATTTTGGGAACGTTCGACAGGTCCGGAGTCATCGTTTTTCATCCGAAGATTGATTTTTTTGGACTGTACCAAAAATGATTCAAAATGTCAATCGGATCGTGCCTCATGTTGAATAACCACTTTTTAAAACCTCAGAGTGACCAAAATTGCCATTTTTACAGAGTTTTGCTAACTCAAAAGCTTCAATTTTGACCCGTTTCAGGCACAGAAATGACTTTAAACACACTTATTTTAGTTGACAAAGTCATAATTCACACCCAACAGTCATTTAGAGTCAAAAGAATAAATGTTAAAATTTCATCATTATAGACCATTTTGGGAACGTTCGATAGGTCCGGAGTCATCGTTTTTCATCCGAAAATTTATTTTTTGGACTGTACCAAAAATGATTCAAAATGTCAATTGGATCGTGCCTCATGTTAAATAACCACTTTTTAAACCCTCACAGTGACCAAAATTGCCATTTTTACAGAGTTTTGATTACTCAAAAGCTGCAATTTTGACCCCTTTGAAGGCACAGAAACGACTTTAAACACACTTATTTTAGTTGAAAAAAAGTCATAATTCACATCCAACAGTCATTTAGAGTCAAAAGATTAAATGTTAAAATTTCATCATTATAGACCATTTTGGGATTGTTCGACAGGTCCGGAGTCATCGTTTTTCATCCGAAAATTGATTTTTTGGACTGTACCAAAAATGATTCAAAATGTCAATTCGATCGTGCCTCATGTTGAATAACCACTTTTAAAAGCCTCAAAGTGACCAAAATTGCCATTTTTACAGAGTTTTGCTTACTCAAAAGCTTCAATTTTGACCCGTTTCAGGCACAGAAATGACTTTAAACACACTTATTTTAGTTGACAAAGTAATAATTTACATCCAACAGTCATTTACAGTCAAAAGATTAAATGTTAAAATTTCATCTATATTGACCATTTTGGGATCGTTCGACATGTCCGGAGTCATCGTTTTTCATCCGAAAATTGATTTTTTGGACTGTACCAAAAATGATTCAAAATGTCAATTGGATCGTGCCTCATGTTGAATAACCACTTTTTAAACCCTCAGAGTGACCAAAATTGCCATTTTTACAGAGTTTTGCTTACTCAAAAGCTTCAATTTTGACCCGTTTCAGGCACAGAAATGACTTTAAACACACTTATTTTAGTTGACAAAGTCATAATTCACATCCAACAGTCATTTACAGTCAAAAGATTAAATGTTAAAATTTCATCCATATTGACCATTTTGGGATAGTTCGACATGTCCGGAGTCATCGTTTTTCATCCGAAAATTGATTTTTTTGGACTGTACAAAAAATGATTCAAAATGTCAATTGGATCGTGCCTCATGTTGAATAACCACTTTTTAAACCCTCACAGTGACCAAAATTGCCATTTTTACAGAGTTTTGCTTACTCAAAAGCTTCAATTTTGACCCGTTTCAGGCACAGAAATGACTTTAAACGCACTTATTTTAGTTGACAAAGTCATAATTCACATCCAACAGTCATTTACAGTCAAAAGATTAAATGTTACAATGTCATCCATTTTGACCTTTTTGGGATCGTTCGACATGTCCGGAGTCATTGTTTTTAATCCGAAAATTGATTTTTTGGACTGTACCAAAAATGATTCAAAATGTCAATTGGATCGTGCCTCATGTTGAATAACCACTTTTTAAACCCTCAGAGTGACCAAAATTGCCATTTTTACAGAGTTTTGCTTACTCAAAAGCTTCAATTTTGACCCGTTTCAGGCACAGAAATGACTTTAAACACACTTATTTTAGTTGACAAAGTCATAATTCACATCCAACAGTCATTTACAGTCAAAAGATTAAATGTTAAAATTTCATCCATATTGACCATTTTGGGATAGTTCGACATGTCCGGAGTCATCGTTTTTCATCCGAAAATTGATTTTTTGGAATGTACAAAAAATGATTCAAAATGTCAATTGGATCGTGCCTCATGTTGAATAACCACTTTTTAAACCCTCACAGTGACCAAAATTGCCATTTTTACAGAGTTTTGCTTACTCAAAAGCTTCAATTTTGACCCGTTTCAGGCACAGAAATGACTTTAAACGCACTTATTTTAGTTGACAAAGTCATAATTCACATCCAACAGTCATTTACAGTCAAAAGATTAAATGTTAAAATTTCATCCATTTTGACCTTTTTGGGATCGTTCGACATGTCCGGAGTCATCGTTTTTAATCCGAAAATTGATTTTTTGGACTGTACCAAAAATGATTCAAAATGTCAATTGGATCGTGCCTCATGTTGAATAACCACTTTTTAAACCCTCAGAGTGACCAAAATTGCCATTTTTACAGAGTTTTGCTTACTCAAAAGCTTCAATTTTGACCCGTTTCAGGCACAGAAATGACTTTAAACACACTTATTTTAGTTGACAAAGTCATAATTCACATCCAACAGTCATTTACAGTCAAAAGATTAAATGTTAAAATTTCATCCATATTGACCATTTTGGGATAGTTCGACATGTCCGGAGTCATCGTTTTTCATCCGAAAATTGATTTTTTGGACTGTACCAAAAATGATTCAAAATGTCAATTGGATCGTGCCTCATGTTGAATAACCACTTTTTAAACCCTCACAGTGACCAAAATTGCCATTTTTACAGAGTTTTGCTTACTCAAAAGCTTCAATTTTGACCCGTTTCAGGCACAGAAATGACTTTAAACACACCTATTTTAGTTGACAAAGTCATAATTCACATCCAACAGTTATTTACAGTCAAAAGATTAAATGTTAAAATTTCATCCATTTTGACCTTTTTGGGATCGTTCGACATGTCCGGAGTCATCGTTTTTCATCCGAAAATTGATTTTTTGGACTGTACCAAAAATGATTCAAAATGTCAATTGGATCGTGGCTCATGCTGAATAACCACTTTTTAAACCCTCACAGTGACCAAAATTGCCATTTTTACAGAGTTCTGATTACTCAAAAGCTTCAATTTTGACCCCTTTGAGGCACAGAAACGACTTTAAACACACTTATTGTAGTTGACAAAGTCATAATTCACATCCAACAGTCATTTAGATTCAAAAGATTAAATGTTAACATTTCATCATTATAGACCATTTTGGGAACGTTCGACAGGTCCGGAGTCATCGTTTTTCATCCGAAAATTGATTTTTTGGACTGTACCAAAAATGATTCAAAATGTCAATTCGATCGTGCCTCATGTTGAATAACCACTTTTAAAACCCTCAAAGTGACCAAAATTGCCATTTTTACAGAGTTTTGCTTACTCAAAAGCTTCAATTTTGACCCGTTTCAGGCACAGAAATGACTTTAAACACACTTATTGTAGTTGACAAAGTAATAATTTACATCCAACAGTCATTTACAGTCAAAAGATTAAATGTTAAAATTTCATCTATATTGACCATTTTGGGATCGTTCGACATGTCCGGAGTCATCGTTTTTCATCCGAAAATTGATTTTTTGGACTGTACCAAAAATGATTCAAAATGTCAATTGGATCGTGCCTCATGTTGAATAACCACTTTTTAAACCCTCAGAGTGACCAAAATTGCCATTTTTACAGAGTTTTGCTTACTCAAAAGCTTCAATTTTGACCCGTTTCAGGCACAGAAATGACTTTAAACACACTTATTTTAGTTGACAAAGTCATAATTCACATCCAACAGTCATTTACAGTCAAAAGATTAAATGTTAAAATTTCATCCATATTGACCATTTTGGGATAGTTCGACATGTCCGGAGTCATCGTTTTTCATCCGAAAATTGATTTTTTTGGACTGTACAAAAAATGATTCAAAATGTCAATTGGATCGTGCCTCATGTTGAATAACCACTTTTTAAACCCTCACAGTGACCAAAATTGCCATTTTTACAGAGTTTTGCTTACTCAAAAGCTTCAATTTTGACCCGTTTCAGGCACAGAAATGACTTTAAACGCACTTATTTTAGTTGACAAAGTCATAATTCACATCCAACAGTCATTTACAGTCAAAAGATTAAATGTTACAATGTCATCCATTTTGACCTTTTTGGGATCGTTCGACATGTCCGGAGTCATTGTTTTTAATCCGAAAATTGATTTTTTGGACTGTACCAAAAATGATTCAAAATGTCAATTGGATTGTGCCTCATGTTGAATAACCACTTTTTAAACCCTCAGAGTGACCAAAATTGCCATTTTTACAGAGTTTTGCTTACTCAAAAGCTTCAATTTTGACCCGTTTCAGGCACAGAAATGACTTTAAACACACTTATTTTAGTTGACAAAGTCATAATTCACATCCAACAGTCATTTACAGTCAAAAGATTAAATGTTAAAATTTCATCCATATTGACCATTTTGGGATAGTTCGACATGTCCGGAGTCATCGTTTTTCATCCGAAAATTGATTTTTTGGACTGTACAAAAAATGATTCAAAATGTCAATTGGATCGTGCCTCATGTTGAATAACCACTTTTTAAACCCTCACAGTGACCAAAATTGCCATTTTTACAGAGTTTTGCTTACTCAAAAGCTTCAATTTTGACCCGTTTCAGGCACAGAAATGACTTTAAACGCACTTATTTTAGTTGACAAAGTCATAATTCACATCCAACAGTCATTTACAGTCAAAAGATTAAATGTTAAAATTTCATCCATTTTGACCTTTTTGGGATCGTTCGACATGTCCGGAGTCATCGTTTTTCATCCGAAAATTGATTTTTTGGACTGTACCAAAAATGATTCAAAATGTCAATTGGATCGTGGCTCATGTTGAATAACCACTTTTTAAACCCTCACAGTGACCAAAATTGCCATTTTTACAGAGTTCTGATTACTCAAAAGCTTCAATTTTGACCCCTTTGAGGCACAGAAACGACTTTAAACACACTTATTGTAGTTGACAAAGTCATAATTCACATCCAACAGTCATTTAGATTCAAAAGATTAAATGTTAACATTTCATCATTATAGACCAATTTGGGAACGTTCGACAGGTCCGGAGTCATCGTTTTTCATCCGAAAATTGATTTTTTGGACTGTACCAAAAATGATTCAAAATGTCAATTGGATCGTGCCTCATGTTAAATAACCACTTTTTAAACCCTCAGAGTGACCAAAATTGCGATTTTTACAGAGTTTTGATTACTCAAAAGCTTCAATTTTGACCCCTTTGAGGCACAGAAACGACTTTAAACACACTTATTTTAGTTGACAAAGTCATAATTCACATCCAACAGTCATTTAGAGTCAAAAGATTAAAACTTAAAATTTCATCCATTTTGACCTTTTTGGGATCGTTCGACATGTCCGGAGTCATCGTTTTTCATCCGAAAATTGATTTTTTGGACTGTACCAAAAATGATTCAAAATGTCAATTGGATCGTGCCTCATGTTGAATAACCACTTTTTAAACCCTCAGAGTGACCAAAATTGCCATTTTTACAGAGTTTTGCTTACTCAAAAGCTTCAATTTTGACCCGTTTCAGGCACAGAAATGACTTTAAACACACTTATTTTAGTTGACAAAGTCATAATTCACATCCAACAGTCATTTACAGTCAAAAGATTAAATGTTAAAATTTCATCCATATTGACCATTTTGGGATAGTTCGACATGTCCGGAGTCATCGTTTTTCATCCGAAAATTGATTTTTTGGACTGTACCAAAAATGATTCAAAATGTCAATTGGATCGTGCCTCATGTTGAATAACCACTTTTTAAACCCTCACAGTGACCAAAATTGCAATTTTTACAGAGTTTTGCTTACTCGAAAGCTTCAATTTTGACCCGTTTCAGGCACAGAAATGACTTTAAACACACTTATTTTAGTTGACAAAGTCATAATTCACATCCAACAGTCATTTACAGTCAAAAGATTAAATGTTAAAATTTCATCCATATTGACCATTTTGGGATCATTCGACATGTCATAGTTTTTCATCCGAAAATTGAGTTTTTTGGACTGTACCAAAAATGATTCAAAATGTCAATTGGATCGTGGCTCATGTTGAATAACCACTTTATAAACCCTCACAGTGACCAAAATTGCCATTTTTACAGAGTTTTGATTACTCAAAAGCTTCAATTTTGACCCCTTTGAGGCACAGAAACGACTTTAAACACACTTATTGTAGTTGACAAAGTCATAATTCACATCCAACAGTCATTTAGATTCAAAAGATTAAATGTTAAAATTTCATCATTATAGACCATTTTGGGAACGTTCGACAGGTCCGGAGTCATCGTTTTTCATCCGAAGATTGATTTTTTTGGACTGTACCAAAAATGATTCAAAATGTCAATCGGATCGTGCCTCATGTTGAATAACCACTTTTTAAAACCTCAGAGTGACCAAAATTGCCATTTTTACAGAGTTTTGCTAACTCAAAAGCTTCAATTTTGACCCGTTTCAGGCACAGAAATGACTTTAAACACACTTATTTTAGTTGACAAAGTCATAATTCACACCCAACAGTCATTTAGAGTCAAAAGAATAAATGTTAAAATTTCATCATTATAGACCATTTTGGGAACGTTCGATAGGTCCGGAGTCATCGTTTTTCATCCGAAAATTTATTTTTTGGACTGTACCAAAAATGATTCAAAATGTCAATTGGATCGTGCCTCATGTTAAATAACCACTTTTTAAACCCTCACAGTGACCAAAATTGCCATTTTTACAGAGTTTTGATTACTCAAAAGCTGCAATTTTGACCCCTTTGAAGGCACAGAAACGACTTTAAACACACTTATTTTAGTTGAAAAAAAGTCATAATTCACATCCAACAGTCATTTAGAGTCAAAAGATTAAATGTTAAAATTTCATCATTATAGACCATTTTGGGATTGTTCGACAGGTCCGGAGTCATCGTTTTTCATCCGAAAATTGATTTTTTGGACTGTACCAAAAATGATTCAAAATGTCAATTCGATCGTGCCTCATGTTGAATAACCACTTTTAAAAGCCTCAAAGTGACCAAAATTGCCATTTTTACAGAGTTTTGCTTACTCAAAAGCTTCAATTTTGACCCGTTTCAGGCACAGAAATGACTTTAAACACACTTATTTTAGTTGACAAAGTAATAATTTACATCCAACAGTCATTTACAGTCAAAAGATTAAATGTTAAAATTTCATCTATATTGACCATTTTGGGATCGTTCGACATGTCCGGAGTCATCGTTTTTCATCCGAAAATTGATTTTTTGGACTGTACCAAAAATGATTCAAAATGTCAATTGGATCGTGCCTCATGTTGAATAACCACTTTTTAAACCCTCAGAGTGACCAAAATTGCCATTTTTACAGAGTTTTGCTTACTCAAAAGCTTCAATTTTGACCCGTTTCAGGCACAGAAATGACTTTAAACACACTTATTTTAGTTGACAAAGTCATAATTCACATCCAACAGTCATTTACAGTCAAAAGATTAAATGTTAAAATTTCATCCATATTGACCATTTTGGGATAGTTCGACATGTCCGGAGTCATCGTTTTTCATCCGAAAATTGATTTTTTGGACTGTACCAAAAATGATTCAAAATGTCAATTGGATCGTGCCTCATGTTGAATAACCACTTTTTAAACCCTCAGAGTGACCAAAATTGCCATTTTTACAGAGTTTTGCTTACTCAAAAGCTTCAATTTTGACCCGTTTCAGGCACAGAAATGACTTTAAACACACTTATTTTAGTTGACAAAGTCATAATTCACATCCAACAGTCATTTACAGTCAAAAGATTAAATGTTAAAATTTCATCCATATTGACCATTTTGGGATAGTTCGACATGTCCGGAGTCATCGTTTTTCATCCGAAAATTGATTTTTTTGGACTGTACAAAAAATGATTCAAAATGTCAATTGGATCGTGCCTCATGTTGAATAACCACTTTTTAAACCCTCACAGTGACCAAAATTGCCATTTTTACAGAGTTTTGCTTACTCAAAAGCTTCAATTTTGACCCGTTTCAGGCACAGAAATGACTTTAAACGCACTTATTTTAGTTGACAAAGTCATAATTCACATCCAACAGTCATTTACAGTCAAAAGATTAAATGTTACAATGTCATCCATTTTGACCTTTTTGGGATCGTTCGACATGTCCGGAGTCATTGTTTTTAATCCGAAAATTGATTTTTTGGACTGTACCAAAAATGATTCAAAATGTCAATTGGATCGTGCCTCATGTTGAATAACCACTTTTTAAACCCTCAGAGTGACCAAAATTGCCATTTTTACAGAGTTTTGCTTACTCAAAAGCTTCAATTTTGACCCGTTTCAGGCACAGAAATGACTTTAAACACACTTATTTTAGTTGACAAAGTCATAATTCACATCCAACAGTCATTTACAGTCAAAAGATTAAATGTTAAAATTTCATCCATATTGACCATTTTGGGATAGTTCGACATGTCCGGAGTCATCGTTTTTCATCCGAAAATTGATTTTTTGGACTGTACAAAAAATGATTCAAAATGTCAATTGGATCGTGCCTCATGTTGAATAACCACTTTTTAAACCCTCACAGTGACCAAAATTGCCATTTTTACAGAGTTTTGCTTACTCAAAAGCTTCAATTTTGACCCGTTTCAGCACAGAAATGACTTTAAACGCACTTATTTTAGTTGACAAAGTCATAATTCACATCCAACAGTCATTTACAGTCAAAAGATTAAATGTTAAAATTTCATCCATTTTGACCTTTTTGGGATCGTTCGACATGTCCGGAGTCATCGTTTTTAATCCGAAAATTGATTTTTTGGACTGTACCAAAAATGATTCAAAATGTCAATTGGATCGTGCCTCATGTTGAATAACCACTTTTTAAACCCTCAGAGTGACCAAAATTGCCATTTTTACAGAGTTTTGCTTACTCAAAAGCTTCAATTTTGACCCGTTTCAGGCACAGAAATGACTTTAAACACACTTATTTTAGTTGACAAAGTCATAATTCACATCCAACAGTCATTTACAGTCAAAAGATTAAATGTTAAAATTTCATCCATATTGACCATTTTGGGATAGTTCGACATGTCCGGAGTCATCGTTTTTCATCCGAAAATTGATTTTTTGGACTGTACCAAAAATGATTCAAAATGTCAATTGGATCGTGCCTCATGTTGAATAACCACTTTTTAAACCCTCACAGTGACCAAAATTGCCATTTTTACAGAGTTTTGCTTACTCAAAAGCTTCAATTTTGACCCGTTTCAGGCACAGAAATGACTTTAAACACACTTATTTTAGTTGACAAAGTCATAATTCACATCCAACAGTTATTTACAGTCAAAAGATTAAATGTTAAAATTTCATCCATTTTGACCTTTTTGGGATCGTTCGACATGTCCGGAGTCATCGTTTTTCATCCGAAAATTGATTTTTTGGACTGTACCAAAAATGATTCAAAATGTCAATTGGATCGTGGCTCATGCTGAATAACCACTTTTTAAACCCTCACAGTGACCAAAATTGCCATTTTTACAGAGTTCTGATTACTCAAAAGCTTCAATTTTGACCCCTTTGAGGCACAGAAACGACTTTAAACACACTTATTGTAGTTGACAAAGTCATAATTCACATCCAACAGTCATTTAGATTCAAAAGATTAAATGTTAACATTTCATCATTATAGACCATTTTGGGAACGTTCGACAGGTCCGGAGTCATCGTTTTTCATTCGAAAATTGATTTTTTGGACTGTACCAAAAATGATTCAAAATGTCAATTCGATCGTGCCTCATGTTGAATAACCACTTTTAAAACCCTCAAAGTGACCAAAATTGCCATTTTTACAGAGTTTTGCTTACTCAAAAGCTTCAATTTTGACCCGTTTCAGGCACAGAAATGACTTTAAACACACTTATTGTAGTTGACAAAGTAATAATTTACATCCAACAGTCATTTACAGTCAAAAGATTAAATGTTAAAATTTCATCTATATTGACCATTTTGGGATCGTTCGACATGTCCGGAGTCATCGTTTTTCATCCGAAAATTGATTTTTTGGACTGTACCAAAAATGGTTCAAAATGTCAATTGGATCGTGCCTCATGTTGAATAACCACTTTTTAAACCCTCAGAGTGACCAAAATTGCCATTTTTACAGAGTTTTGCTTACTCAAAAGCTTCAATTTTGACCCGTTTCAGGCACAGAAATGACTTTAAACACACTTATTTTAGTTGACAAAGTCATAATTCACATCCAACAGTCATTTACAGTCAAAAGATTAAATGTTAAAATTTCATCCATATTGACCATTTTGGGATAGTTCGACATGTCCGGAGTCATCGTTTTTCATCCGAAAATTGATTTTTTTGGACTGTACAAAAAATGATTCAAAATGTCAATTGGATCGTGCCTCATGTTGAATAACCACTTTTTAAACCCTCACAGTGACCAAAATTGCCATTTTTACAGAGTTTTGCTTACTCAAAAGCTTCAATTTTGACCCGTTTCAGGCACAGAAATGACTTTAAACGCACTTATTTTAGTTGACAAAGTCATAATTCACATCCAACAGTCATTTACAGTCAAAATATTAAATGTTACAATGTCATCCATTTTGACCTTTTTGGGATCGTTCGACATGTCCGGAGTCATTGTTTTTAATCCGAAAATTGATTTTTTGGACTGTACCAAAAATGATTCAAAATGTCAATTGGATTGTGCCTCATGTTGAATAACCACTTTTTAAACCCTCAGAGTGACCAAAATTGCCATTTTTACAGAGTTTTGCTTACTCAAAAGCTTCAATTTTGACCCGTTTCAGGCACAGAAATGACTTTAAACACACTTATTTTAGTTGACAAAGTCATAATTCACATCCAACAGTCATTTACAGTCAAAAGATTAAATGTTAAAATTTCATCCATATTGACCATTTTGGGATAGTTCGACATGTCCGGAGTCATCGTTTTTCATCCGAAAATTGATTTTTTGGACTGTACAAAAAATGATTCAAAATGTCAATTGGATCGTGCCTCATGTTGAATAACCACTTTTTAAACCCTCACAGTGACCAAAATTGCCATTTTTACAGAGTTTTGCTTACTCAAAAGCTTCAATTTTGACCCGTTTCAGGCACAGAAATGACTTTAAACGCACTTATTTTAGTTGACAAAGTCATAATTCACATCCAACAGTCATTTACAGTCAAAAGATTAAATGTTAAAATTTCATCCATTTTGACCTTTTTGGGATCGTTCGACATGTCCGGAGTCATCGTTTTTCATCCGAAAATTGATTTTTTGGACTGTACCAAAAATGATTCAAAATGTCAATTGGATCGTGGCTCATGTTGAATAACCACTTTTTAAACCCTCACAGTGACCAAAATTGCCATTTTTACAGAGTTCTGATTACTCAAAAGCTTCAATTTTGACCCCTTTGAGGCACAGAAACGACTTTAAACACACTTATTGTAGTTGACAAAGTCATAATTCACATCCAACAGTCATTTAGATTCAAAAGATTAAATGTTAACATTTCATCATTATAGACCATTTTGGGAACGTTCGACAGGTCCGGAGTCATCGTTTTTCATCCGAAAATTGATTTTTTGGACTGTACCAAAAATGATTCAAAATGTCAATTGGATCGTGCCTCATGTTAAATAACCACTTTTTAAACCCTCAGAGTGACCAAAATTGCGATTTTTACAGAGTTTTGATTACTCAAAAGCTTCAATTTTGACCCCTTTGAGGCACAGAAACGACTTTAAACACACTTATTTTAGTTGACAAAGTCATAATTCACATCCAACAGTCATTTAGAGTCAAAAGATTAAATGTTAAAATTTCATCCATTTTGACCTTTTTGGGATCGTTCGACATGTCCGGAGTCATCGTTTTTCATCCGAAAATTGATTTTTTGGACTGTACCAAAAATGATTCAAAATGTCAATTGGATCGTGCCTCATGTTGAATAACCACTTTTTAAACCCTCAGAGTGACCAAAATTGCCATTTTTACAGAGTTTTGCTTACTCAAAAGCTTCAATTTTGACCCGTTTCAGGCACAGAAATGACTTTAAACACACTTATTTTAGTTGACAAAGTCATAATTCACATCCAACAGTCATTTACAGTCAAAAGATTAAATGTTAAAATTTCATCCATATTGACCATTTTGGGATAGTTCGACATGTCCGGAGTCATCGTTTTTCATCCGAAAATTGATTTTTTGGACTGTACCAAAAATGATTCAAAATGTCAATTGGATCGTGCCTCATGTTGAATAACCACTTTTTAAACCCTCACAGTGACCAAAATTGCAATTTTTACAGAGTTTTGCTTACTCGAAAGCTTCAATTTTGACCCGTTTCAGGCACAGAAATGACTTTAAACACACTTATTTTAGTTGACAAAGTCATAATTCACATCCAACAGTCATTTACAGTCAAAAGATTAAATGTTAAAATTTCATCCATATTGACCATTTTGGGATCATTCGACATGTCATAGTTTTTCATCCGAAAATTGAGTTTTTTGGACTGTACCAAAAATGATTCAAAATGTCAATTGGATCGTGGCTCATGTTGAATAACCACTTTATAAACCCTCACAGTGACCAAAATTGCCATTTTTACAGAGTTTTGATTACTCAAAAGCTTCAATTTTGACCCCTTTGAGGCACAGAAACGACTTTAAACACACTTATTGTAGTTGACAAAGTCATAATTCACATCCAACAGTCATTTAGATTCAAAAGATTAAATGTTAAAATTTCATCATTATAGACCATTTTGGGAACGTTCGACAGGTCCGGAGTCATCGTTTTTCATCCGAAGATTGATTTTTTTGGACTGTACCAAAAATGATTCAAAATGTCAATCGGATCGTGCCTCATGTTGAATAACCACTTTTTAAAACCTCAGAGTGACCAAAATTGCCATTTTTACAGAGTTTTGCTAACTCAAAAGCTTCAATTTTGACCCGTTTCAGGCACAGAAATGACTTTAAACACACTTATTTTAGTTGACAAAGTCATAATTCACACCCAACAGTCATTTAGAGTCAAAAGAATAAATGTTAAAATTTCATCATTATAGACCATTTTGGGAACGTTCGATAGGTCCGGAGTCATCGTTTTTCATCCGAAAATTTATTTTTTGGACTGTACCAAAAATGATTCAAAATGTCAATTGGATCGTGCCTCATGTTAAATAACCACTTTTTAAACCCTCACAGTGACCAAAATTGCCATTTTTACAGAGTTTTGATTACTCAAAAGCTTCAATTTTGACCCCTTTGAAGGCACAGAAACGACTTTAAACACACTTATTTTAGTTGAAAAAAAGTCATAATTCACATCCAACAGTCATTTAGAGTCAAAAGATTAAATGTTAAAATTTCATCATTATAGACCATTTTGGGATTGTTCGACAGGTCCGGAGTCATCGTTTTTCATCCGAAAATTGATTTTTTGGACTGTACCAAAAATGATTCAAAATGTCAATTCGATCGTGCCTCATGTTGAATAACCACTTTTAAAAGCCTCAAAGTGACCAAAATTGCCATTTTTACAGAGTTTTGCTTACTCAAAAGCTTCAATTTTGACCCGTTTCAGGCACAGAAATGACTTTAAACACACTTATTTTAGTTGACAAAGTAATAATTTACATCCAACAGTCATTTACAGTCAAAAGATTAAATGTTAAAATTTCATCTATATTGACCATTTTGGGATCGTTCGACATGTCCGGAGTCATCGTTTTTCATCCGAAAATTGATTTTTTGGACTGTACCAAAAATGATTCAAAATGTCAATTGGATCGTGCCTCATGTTGAATAACCACTTTTTAAACCCTCAGAGTGACCAAAATTGCCATTTTTACAGAGTTTTGCTTACTCAAAAGCTTCAATTTTGACCCGTTTCAGGCACAGAAATGACTTTAAACACACTTATTTTAGTTGACAAAGTCATAATTCACATCCAACAGTCATTTACAGTCAAAAGATTAAATGTTAAAATTTCATCCATATTGACCATTTTGGGATAGTTCGACATGTCCGGAGTCATCGTTTTTCATCCGAAAATTGATTTTTTTGGACTGTACAAAAAATGATTCAAAATGTCAATTGGATCGTGCCTCATGTTGAATAACCACTTTTTAAACCCTCAGAGTGACCAAAATTGCCATTTTTACAGAGTTTTGCTTACTCAAAAGCTTCAATTTTGACCCGTTTCAGGCACAGAAATGACTTTAAACACACTTATTTTAGTTGACAAAGTCATAATTCACATCCAACAGTCATTTACAGTCAAAAGATTAAATGTTAAAATTTCATCCATATTGACCATTTTGGGATAGTTCGACATGTCCGGAGTCATCGTTTTTCATCCGAAAATTGATTTTTTGGACTGTACCAAAAATGATTCAAAATGTCAATTGGATCGTGCCTCATGTTGAATAACCACTTTTTAAACCCTCACAGTGACCAAAATTGCCATTTTTACAGAGTTTTGCTTACTCAAAAGCTTCAATTTTGACCCGTTTCAGGCACAGAAATGACTTTAAACACACTTATTTTAGTTGACAAAGTCATAATTCACATCCAACAGTTATTTACAGTCAAAAGATTAAATGTTAAAATTTCATCCATTTTGACCTTTTTGGGATCGTTCGACATGTCCGGAGTCATCGTTTTTCATCCGAAAATTGATTTTTTGGACTGTACCAAAAATGATTCAAAATGTCAATTGGATCGTGGCTCATGCTGAATAACCACTTTTTAAACCCTCACAGTGACCAAAATTGCCATTTTTACAGAGTTCTGATTACTCAAAAGCTTCAATTTTGACCCCTTTGAGGCACAGAAACGACTTTAAACACACTTATTGTAGTTGACAAAGTCATAATTCACATCCAACAGTCATTTAGATTCAAAAGATTAAATGTTAACATTTCATCATTATAGACCATTTTGGGAACGTTCGACAGGTCCGGAGTCATCGTTTTTCATCCGAAAATTGATTTTTTGGACTGTACCAAAAATGATTCAAAATGTCAATTCGATCGTGCCTCATGTTGAATAACCACTTTTAAAACCCTCAGAGTGACCAAAATTGCCATTTTTACAGAGTTTTGCTTACTCAAAAGCTTCAATTTTGACCCGTTTCAGGCACAGAAATGACTTTAAACACACTTATTTTAGTTGACAAAGTCATAATTCACATCCAACAGTCATTTACAGTCAAAAGATTAAATGTTAAAATTTCATCCATATTGACCATTTTGGGATAGTTCGACATGTCCGGAGTCATCGTTTTTCATCCGAAAATTGATTTTTTGGACTGTACCAAAAATGATTCAAAATGTCAATTGGATCGTGCCTCATGTTGAATAACCACTTTTTAAACCCTCACAGTGACCAAAATTGCAATTTTTACAGAGTTTTGCTTACTCGAAAGCTTCAATTTTGACCCGTTTCAGGCACAGAAATGACTTTAAACACACTTATTTTAGTTGACAAAGTCATAATTCACATCCAACAGTCATTTACAGTCAAAAGATTAAATGTTAAAATTTCATCCATATTGACCATTTTGGGATCATTCGACATGTCATAGTTTTTCATCCGAAAATTGAGTTTTTTGGACTGTACCAAAAATGATTCAAAATGTCAATTGGATCGTGGCTCATGTTGAATAACCACTTTATAAACCCTCACAGTGACCAAAATTGCCATTTTTACCGAGTTTTGATTACTCAAAAGCTTCAATTTTGACCCCTTTGAGGCACAGAAACGACTTTAAACACACTTATTGTAGTTGACAAAGTCATAATTCACATCCAACAGTCATTTAGATTCAAAAGATTAAATGTTAAAATTTCATCATTATAGACCATTTTGGGAACGTTCGACAGGTCCGGAGTCATCGTTTTTCATCCGAAGATTGATTTTTTTGGACTGTACCAAAAATGATTCAAAATGTCAATCGGATCGTGCCTCATGTTGAATAACCACTTTTTAAAACCTCAGAGTGACCAAAATTGCCATTTTTACAGAGTTTTGCTAACTCAAAAGCTTCAATTTTGACCCGTTTCAGGCACAGAAATGACTTTAAACACACTTATTTTAGTTGACAAAGTCATAATTCACACCCAACAGTCATTTAGAGTCAAAAGAATAAATGTTAAAATTTCATCATTATAGACCATTTTGGGAACGTTCGATAGGTCCGGAGTCATCGTTTTTCATCCGAAAATTTATTTTTTGGACTGTACCAAAAATGATTCAAAATGTCAATTGGATCGTGCCTCATGTTAAATAACCACTTTTTAAACCCTCACAGTGACCAAAATTGCCATTTTTACAGAGTTTTGATTACTCAAAAGCTTCAATTTTGACCCCTTTGAAGGCACAGAAACGACTTTAAACACACTTATTTTAGTTGAAAAAAAGTCATAATTCACATCCAACAGTCATTTAGAGTCAAAAGATTAAATGTTAAAATTTCATCATTATAGACCATTTTGGGATTGTTCGACAGGTCCGGAGTCATCGTTTTTCATCCGAAAATTGATTTTTTGGACTGTACCAAAAATTATTCAAAATGTCAATTCGATCGTGCCTCATGTTGAATAACCACTTTTAAAAGCCTCAAAGTGACCAAAATTGCCATTTTTACAGAGTTTTGCTTACTCAAAAGCTTCAATTTTGACCCGTTTCAGGCACAGAAATGACTTTAAACACACTTATTTTAGTTGACAAAGTAATAATTTACATCCAACAGTCATTTACAGTCAAAAGATTAAATGTTAAAATTTCATCTATATTGACCATTTTGGGATCGTTCGACATGTCCGGAGTCATCGTTTTTCATCCGAAAATTGATTTTTTGGACTGTACCAAAAATGATTCAAAATGTCAATTGGATCGTGCCTCATGTTGAATAACCACTTTTTAAACCCTCAGAGTGACCAAAATTGCCATTTTTACAGAGTTTTGCTTACTCAAAAGCTTCAATTTTGACCCGTTTCAGGCACAGAAATGACTTTAAACACACTTATTTTAGTTGACAAAGTCATAATTCACATCCAACAGTCATTTACAGTCAAAAGATTAAATGTTAAAATTTCATCCATTTTGACCTTTTTGGGATCGTTCGACATGTCCGGAGTCATCGTTTTTAATCCGAAAATTGATTTTTTGGACTGTACCAAAAATGATTCAAAATGTCAATTGGATCGTGCCTCATGTTGAATAACCACTTTTTAAACCCTCAGAGTGACCAAAATTGCCATTTTTACAGAGTTTTGCTTACTCAAAAGCTTCAATTTTGACCCGTTTCAGGCACAGAAATGACTTTAAACACACTTATTTTAGTTGACAAAGTCATAATTCACATCCAACAGTCATTTACAGTCAAAAGATTAAATGTTAAAATTTCATCCATATTGACCATTTTGGGATAGTTCGACATGTCCGGAGTCATCGTTTTTCATCCGAAAATTGATTTTTTGGACTGTACCAAAAATGATTCAAAATGTCAATTGGATCGTGCCTCATGTTGAATAACCACTTTTTAAACCCTCACAGTGACCAAAATTGCCATTTTTACAGAGTTTTGCTTACTCAAAAGCTTCAATTTTGACCCGTTTCAGGCACAGAAATGACTTTAAACACACTTATTTTAGTTGACAAAGTCATAATTCACATCCAACAGTTATTTACAGTCAAAAGATTAAATGTTAAAATTTCATCCATTTTGACCTTTTTGGGATCGTTCGACATGTCCGGAGTCATCGTTTTTCATCCGAAAATTGATTTTTTGGACTGTACCAAAAATGATTCAAAATGTCAATTGGATCGTGGCTCATGCTGAATAACCACTTTTTAAACCCTCACAGTGACCAAAATTGCCATTTTTACAGAGTTCTGATTACTCAAAAGCTTCAATTTTGACCCCTTTGAGGCACAGAAACGACTTTAAACACACTTATTGTAGTTGACAAAGTCATAATTCACATCCAACAGTCATTTAGATTCAAAAGATTAAATGTTAACATTTCATCATTATAGACCATTTTGGGAACGTTCGACAGGTCCGGAGTCATCGTTTTTCATCCGAAAATTGATTTTTTGGACTGTACCAAAAATGATTCAAAATGTCAATTCGATCGTGCCTCATGTTGAATAACCACTTTTAAAACCCTCAAAGTGACCAAAATTGCCATTTTTACAGAGTTTTGCTTACTCAAAAGCTTCAATTTTGACCCGTTTCAGGCACAGAAATGACTTTAAACACACTTATTGTAGTTGACAAAGTAATAATTTACATCCAACAGTCATTTACAGTCAAAAGATTAAATGTTAAAATTTCATCTATATTGACCATTTTGGGATCGTTCGACATGTCCGGAGTCATCGTTTTTCATCCGAAAATTGATTTTTTGGACTGTACCAAAAATGATTCAAAATGTCAATTGGATCGTGCCTCATGTTGAATAACCACTTTTTAAACCCTCACAGTGACCAAAATTGCCATTTTTACAGAGTTTTGCTTACTCAAAAGCTTCAATTTTGACCCGTTTCAGGCACAGAAATGACTTTAAACGCACTTATTTTAGTTGACAAAGTCATAATTCACATCCAACAGTCATTTACAGTCAAAAGATTAAATGTTACAATGTCATCCATTTTGACCTTTTTGGGATCGTTCGACATGTCCGGAGTCATTGTTTTTAATCCGAAAATTGATTTTTTGGACTGTACCAAAAATGATTCAAAATGTCAATTGGATTGTGCCTCATGTTGAATAACCACTTTTTAAACCCTCAGAGTGACCAAAATTGCCATTTTTACAGAGTTTTGCTTACTCAAAAGCTTCAATTTTGACCCGTTTCAGGCACAGAAATGACTTTAAACACACTTATTTTAGTTGACAAAGTCATAATTCACATCCAACAGTCATTTACAGTCAAAAGATTAAATGTTAAAATTTCATCCATATTGACCATTTTGGGATAGTTCGACATGTCCGGAGTCATCGTTTTTCATCCGAAAATTGATTTTTTGGACTGTACAAAAAATGATTCAAAATGTCAATTGGATCGTGCCTCATGTTGAATAACCACTTTTTAAACCCTCACAGTGACCAAAATTGCCATTTTTACAGAGTTTTGCTTACTCAAAAGCTTCAATTTTGACCCGTTTCAGGCACAGAAATGACTTTAAACGCACTTATTTTAGTTGACAAAGTCATAATTCACATCCAACAGTCATTTACAGTCAAAAGATTAAATGTTAAAATTTCATCCATTTTGACCTTTTTGGGATCGTTCGACATGTCCGGAGTCATCGTTTTTCATCCGAAAATTGATTTTTTGGACTGTACCAAAAATGATTCAAAATGTCAATTGGATCGTGGCTCATGTTGAATAACCACTTTTTAAACCCTCACAGTGACCAAAATTGCCATTTTTACAGAGTTCTGATTACTCAAAAGCTTCAATTTTGACCCCTTTGAGGCACAGAAACGACTTTAAACACACTTATTGTAGTTGACAAAGTCATAATTCACATCCAACAGTCATTTAGATTCAAAAGATTAAATGTTAACATTTCATCATTATAGACCATTTTGGGAACGTTCGACAGGTCCGGAGTCATCGTTTTTCATCCGAAAATTGATTTTTTGGACTGTACCAAAAATGATTCAAAATGTCAATTGGATCGTGCCTCATGTTAAATAACCACTTTTTAAACCCTCAGAGTGACCAAAATTGCGATTTTTACAGAGTTTTGATTACTCAAAAGCTTCAAATTTTGACCCCTTTGAGGCACAGAAACGACTTTAAACACACTTATTTTAGTTGACAAAGTCATAATTCACATCCAACAGTCATTTAGAGTCAAAAGATTAAATGTTAAAATTTCATCCATTTTGACCTTTTTGGGATCGTTCGACATGTCCGGAGTCATCGTTTTTCATCCGAAAATT
The DNA here is from genome assembly GCF_964263255.1 of Lissotriton vulgaris. Taxonomy (NCBI): domain Eukaryota; kingdom Metazoa; phylum Chordata; class Amphibia; order Caudata; family Salamandridae; genus Lissotriton; species Lissotriton vulgaris. The sequence continues at coordinate 345,055 of NW_028250005.1, forward strand.
GATTTTTTGGACTGTACCAAAAATGATTCAAAATGTCAATTGGATCGTGCCTCATGTTGAATAACCACTTTTTAAACCCTCAGAGTGACCAAAATTGCCATTTTTACAGAGTTTTGCTTACTCAAAAGCTTCAATTTTGACCCGTTTCAGGCACAGAAATGACTTTAAACACACTTATTTTAGTTGACAAAGTCATAATTCACATCCAACAGTCATTTACAGTCAAAAGATTAAATGTTAAAATTTCATCCATATTGACCATTTTGGGATAGTTCGACATGTCCGGAGTCATCGTTTTTCATCCGAAAATTGATTTTTTGGACTGTACCAAAAATGATTCAAAATGTCAATTGGATCGTGCCTCATGTTGAATAACCACTTTTTAAACCCTCACAGTGACCAAAATTGCAATTTTTACAGAGTTTTGCTTACTCGAAAGCTTCAATTTTGACCCGTTTCAGGCACAGAAATGACTTTAAACACACTTATTTTAGTTGACAAAGTCATAATTCACATCCAACAGTCATTTACAGTCAAAAGATTAAATGTTAAAATTTCATCCATATTGACCATTTTGGGATCATTCGACATGTCATAGTTTTTCATCCGAAAATTGAGTTTTTTGGACTGTACCAAAAATGATTCAAAATGTCAATTGGATCGTGGCTCATGTTGAATAACCACTTTATAAACCCTCACAGTGACCAAAATTGCCATTTTTACAGAGTTTTGATTACTCAAAAGCTTCAATTTTGACCCCTTTGAGGCACAGAAACGACTTTAAACACACTTATTGTAGTTGACAAAGTCATAATTCACATCCAACAGTCATTTAGATTCAAAAGATTAAATGTTAAAATTTCATCATTATAGACCATTTTGGGAACGTTCGACAGGTCCGGAGTCATCGTTTTTCATCCGAAGATTGATTTTTTTGGACTGTACCAAAAATGATTCAAAATGTCAATCGGATCGTGCCTCATGTTGAATAACCACTTTTTAAAACCTCAGAGTGACCAAAATTGCCATTTTTACAGAGTTTTGCTAACTCAAAAGCTTCAATTTTGACCCGTTTCAGGCACAGAAATGACTTTAAACACACTTATTTTAGTTGAAAAAAAGTCATAATTCACATCCAACAGTCATTTAGAGTCAAAAGATTAAATGTTAAAATTTCATCATTATAGACCATTTTGGGATTGTTCGACAGGTCCGGAGTCATCGTTTTTCATCCGAAAATTGATTTTTTGGACTGTACCAAAAATGATTCAAAATGTCAATTCGATCGTGCCTCATGTTGAATAACCACTTTTAAAAGCCTCAAAGTGACCAAAATTGCCATTTTTACAGAGTTTTGCTTACTCAAAAGCTTCAATTTTGACCCGTTTCAGGCACAGAAATGACTTTAAACACACTTATTTTAGTTGACAAAGTAATAATTTACATCCAACAGTCATTTACAGTCAAAAGATTAAATGTTAAAATTTCATCTATATTGACCATTTTGGGATCGTTCGACATGTCCGGAGTCATCGTTTTTCATCCGAAAATTGATTTTTTGGACTGTACCAAAAATGATTCAAAATGTCAATTGGATCGTGCCTCATGTTGAATAACCACTTTTTAAACCCTCAGAGTGACCAAAATTGCCATTTTTACAGAGTTTTGCTTACTCAAAAGCTTCAATTTTGACCCGTTTCAGGCACAGAAATGACTTTAAACACACTTATTTTAGTTGACAAAGTCATAATTCACATCCAACAGTCATTTACAGTCAAAAGATTAAATGTTAAAATTTCATCCATATTGACCATTTTGGGATAGTTCGACATGTCCGGAGTCATCGTTTTTCATCCGAAAATTGATTTTTTTGGACTGTACAAAAAATGATTCAAAATGTCAATTGGATCGTGCCTCATGTTGAATAACCACTTTTTAAACCCTCACAGTGACCAAAATTGCCATTTTTACAGAGTTTTGCTTACTCAAAAGCTTCAATTTTGACCCGTTTCAGGCACAGAAATGACTTTAAACACACTTATTTTAGTTGACAAAGTCATAATTCACATCCAACAGTCATTTACAGTCAAAAGATTAAATGTTAAAATTTCATCCATATTGACCATTTTGGGATAGTTCGACATGTCCGGAGTCATCGTTTTTCATCCGAAAATTGATTTTTTGGACTGTACAAAAAATGATTCAAAATGTCAATTGTATCGTGCCTCATGTTGAATAACCACTTTTTAAACCCTCACAGTGACCAAAATTGCCATTTTTACAGAGTTTTGCTTACTCAAAAGCTTCAATTTTGACCCGTTTCAGGCACAGAAATGACTTTAAACGCACTTATTTTAGTTGACAAAGTCATAATTCACATCCAACAGTCATTTACAGTCAAAAGATTAAATGTTAAAATTTCATCCATTTTGACCTTTTTGGGATCGTTCGACATGTCCGGAGTCATCGTTTTTAATCCGAAAATTGATTTTTTGGACTGTACCAAAAATGATTCAAAATGTCAATTGGATCGTGCCTCATGTTGAATAACCACTTTTTAAACCCTCAGAGTGACCAAAATTGCCATTTTTACAGAGTTTTGCTTACTCAAAAGCTTCAATTTTGACCCGTTTCAGGCACAGAAATGACTTTAAACACACTTATTTTAGTTGACAAAGTCATAATTCACATCCAACAGTCATTTACAGTCAAAAGATTAAATGTTAAAATTTCATCCATATTGACCATTTTGGGATAGTTCGACATGTCCGGAGTCATCGTTTTTCATCCGAAAATTGATTTTTTGGACTGTACCAAAAATGATTCAAAATGTCAATTGGATCGTGCCTCATGTTGAATAACCACTTTTTAAACCCTCACAGTGACCAAAATTGCCATTTTTACAGAGTTTTGCTTACTCAAAAGCTTCAATTTTGACCCGTTTCAGGCACAGAAATGACTTTAAACACACTTATTTTAGTTGACAAAGTCATAATTCACATCCAACAGTTATTTACAGTCAAAAGATTAAATGTTAAAATTTCATCCATTTTGACCTTTTTGGGATCGTTCGACATGTCCGGAGTCATCGTTTTTCATCCGAAAATTGATTTTTTGGACTGTACCAAAAATGATTCAAAATGTCAATTGGATCGTGGCTCATGTTGAATAACCACTTTTTAAACCCTCACAGTGACCAAAATTGCCATTTTTACAGAGTTCTGATTACTCAAAAGCTTCAATTTTGACCCCTTTGAGGCACAGAAACGACTTTAAACACACTTATTGTAGTTGACAAAGTCATAATTCACATCCAACAGTCATTTAGATTCAAAAGATTAAATGTTAACATTTCATCATTATAGACCATTTTGGGAACGTTCGACAGGTCCGGAGTCATCGTTTTTCATCCGAAAATTGATTTTTTGGACTGTACCAAAAATGATTCAAAATGTCAATTGGATCGTGCCTCATGTTAAATAACCACTTTTTAAACCCTCAGAGTGACCAAAATTGCGATTTTTACAGAGTTTTGATTACTCAAAAGCTTCAATTCTGACCCCTTTGAGGCACAGAAACGACTTTAAACACACTTATTTTAGTTGACAAAGTCATAATTCACATCCAACAGTCATTTAGAGTCAAAAGATTAAATGTTAAAATTTCATCCATTTTGACCTTTTTGGGATCGTTCGACATGTCCGGAGTCATCGTTTTTCATCCGAAAATTGATTTTTTGGACTGTACCAAAAATGATTCAAAATGTCAATTGGATCGTGCCTCATGTTGAATAACCACTTTTTAAACCCTCAGAGTGACCAAAATTGCCATTTTTACAGAGTTTTGCTTACTCAAAAGCTTCAATTTTGACCCGTTTCAGGCACAGAAATGACTTTAAACACACTTATTTTAGTTGACAAAGTCATAATTCACATCCAACAGTCATTTACAGTCAAAAGATTAAATGTTAAAATTTCATCCATATTGACCATTTTGGGATAGTTCGACATGTCCGGAGTCATCGTTTTTCATCCGAAAATTGATTTTTTGGACTGTACCAAAAATGATTCAAAATGTCAATTGGATCGTGCCTCATGTTGAATAACCACTTTTTAAACCCTCACAGTGACCAAAATTGCAATTTTTACAGAGTTTTGCTTACTCGAAAGCTTCAATTTTGACCCGTTTCAGGCACAGAAATGACTTTAAACACACTTATTTTAGTTGACAAAGTCATAATTCACATCCAACAGTCATTTACAGTCAAAAGATTAAATGTTAAAATTTCATCCATATTGACCATTTTGGGATCATTCGACATGTCATAGTTTTTCATCCGAAAATTGAGTTTTTTGGACTGTACCAAAAATGATTCAAAATGTCAATTGGATCGTGGCTCATGTTGAATAACCACTTTATAAACCCTCACAGTGACCAAAATTGCCATTTTTACAGAGTTTTGATTACTCAAAAGCTTCAATTTTGACCCCTTTGAGGCACAGAAACGACTTTAAACACACTTATTGTAGTTGACAAAGTCATAATTCACATCCAACAGTCATTTAGATTCAAAAGATTAAATGTTAAAATTTCATCATTATAGACCATTTTGGGAACGTTCGACAGGTCCGGAGTCATCGTTTTTCATCCGAAGATTGATTTTTTTGGACTGTACCAAAAATGATTCAAAATGTCAATCGGATCGTGCCTCATGTTGAATAACCACTTTTTAAAACCTCAGAGTGACCAAAATTGCCATTTTTACAGAGTTTTGCTAACTCAAAAGCTTCAATTTTGACCCGTTTCAGGCACAGAAATGACTTTAAACACACTTATTTTAGTTGACAAAGTCATAATTCACACCCAACAGTCATTTAGAGTCAAAAGAATAAATGTTAAAATTTCATCATTATAGACCATTTTGGGAACGTTCGATAGGTCCGGAGTCATCGTTTTTCATCCGAAAATTTATTTTTTGGACTGTACCAAAAATGATTCAAAATGTCAATTGGATCGTGCCTCATGTTGAATAACCACTTTTTAAACCCTCAGAGTGACCAAAATTGCCATTTTTACAGAGTTTTGCTTACTCAAAAGCTTCAATTTTGACCCGTTTCAGGCACAGAAATGACTTTAAACACACTTATTTTAGTTGACAAAGTCATAATTCACATCCAACAGTCATTTACAGTCAAAAGATTAAATGTTAAAATTTCATCCATATTGACCATTTTGGGATAGTTCGACATGTCCGGAGTCATCGTTTTTCATCCGAAAATTGATTTTTTGGACTGTACCAAAAATGATTCAAAATGTCAATTGGATCGTGCCTCATGTTGAATAACCACTTTTTAAACCCTCACAGTGACCAAAATTGCAATTTTTACAGAGTTTTGCTTACTCGAAAGCTTCAATTTTGACCCGTTTCAGGCACAGAAATGACTTTAAACACACTTATTTTAGTTGACAAAGTCATAATTCACATCCAACAGTCATTTACAGTCAAAAGATTAAATGTTAAAATTTCATCCATATTGACCATTTTGGGATCATTCGACATGTCATAGTTTTTCATCCGAAAATTGAGTTTTTTGGACTGTACCAAAAATGATTCAAAATGTCAATTGGATCGTGGCTCATGTTGAATAACCACTTTATAAACCCTCACAGTGACCAAAATTGCCATTTTTACAGAGTTTTGATTACTCAAAAGCTTCAATTTTGACCCCTTTGAGGCACAGAAACGACTTTAAACACACTTATTGTAGTTGACAAAGTCATAATTCACATCCAACAGTCATTTAGATTCAAAAGATTAAATGTTAAAATTTCATCATTATAGACCATTTTGGGAACGTTCGACAGGTCCGGAGTCATCGTTTTTCATCCGAAGATTGATTTTTTTGGACTGTACCAAAAATGATTCAAAATGTCAATCGGATCGTGCCTCATGTTGAATAACCACTTTTTAAAACCTCAGAGTGACCAAAATTGCCATTTTTACAGAGTTTTGCTAACTCAAAAGCTTCAATTTTGACCCGTTTCAGGCACAGAAATGACTTTAAACACACTTATTTTAGTTGACAAAGTCATAATTCACACCCAACAGTCATTTAGAGTCAAAAGAATAAATGTTAAAATTTCATCATTATAGACCATTTTGGGAACGTTCGATAGGTCCGGAGTCATCGTTTTTCATCCGAAAATTTATTTTTTGGACTGTACCAAAAATGATTCAAAATGTCAATTGGATCGTGCCTCATGTTAAATAACCACTTTTTAAACCCTCACAGTGACCAAAATTGCCATTTTTACAGAGTTTTGATTACTCAAAAGCTTCAATTTTGACCCCTTTGAAGGCACAGAAACGACTTTAAACACACTTATTTTAGTTGAAAAAAAGTCATAATTCACATCCAACAGTCATTTAGAGTCAAAAGATTAAATGTTAAAATTTCATCATTATAGACCATTTTGGGATTGTTCGACAGGTCCGGAGTCATCGTTTTTCATCCGAAAATTGATTTTTTGGACTGTACCAAAAATGATTCAAAATGTCAATTCGATCGTGCCTCATGTTGAATAACCACTTTTAAAAGCCTCAAAGTGACCAAAATTGCCATTTTTACAGAGTTTTGCTTACTCAAAAGCTTCAATTTTGACCCGTTTCAGGCACAGAAATGACTTTAAACACACTTATTTTAGTTGACAAAGTAATAATTTACATCCAACAGTCATTTACAGTCAAAAGATTAAATGTTAAAATTTCATCTATATTGACCATTTTGGGATCGTTCGACATGTCCGGAGTCATCGTTTTTCATCCGAAAATTGATTTTTTGGACTGTACCAAAAATGATTCAAAATGTCAATTGGATCGTGCCTCATGTTGAATAACCACTTTTTAAACCCTCAGAGTGACCAAAATTGCCATTTTTACAGAGTTTTGCTTACTCAAAAGCTTCAATTTTGACCCGTTTCAGGCACAGAAATGACTTTAAACACACTTATTTTAGTTGACAAAGTCATAATTCACATCCAACAGTCATTTACAGTCAAAAGATTAAATGTTAAAATTTCATCCATATTGACCATTTTGGGATAGTTCGACATGTCCGGAGTCATCGTTTTTCATCCGAAAATTGATTTTTTGGACTGTACAAAAAATGATTCAAAATGTCAATTGTATCGTGCCTCATGTTGAATAACCACTTTTTAAACCCTCACAGTGACCAAAATTGCCATTTTTACAGAGTTTTGCTTACTCAAAAGCTTCAATTTTGACCCGTTTCAGGCACAGAAATGACTTTAAACGCACTTATTTTAGTTGACAAAGTCATAATTCACATCCAACAGTCATTTACAGTCAAAAGATTAAATGTTAAAATTTCATCCATTTTGACCTTTTTGGGATCGTTCGACATGTCCGGAGTCATCGTTTTTAATCCGAAAATTGATTTTTTGGACTGTACCAAAAATGATTCAAAATGTCAATTGGATCGTGCCTCATGTTGAATAACCACTTTTTAAACCCTCAGAGTGACCAAAATTGCCATTTTTACAGAGTTTTGCTTACTCAAAAGCTTCAATTTTGACCCGTTTCAGGCACAGAAATGACTTTAAACACACTTATTTTAGTTGACAAAGTCATAATTCACATCCAACAGTCATTTACAGTCAAAAGATTAAATGTTAAAATTTCATCCATATTGACCATTTTGGGATAGTTCGACATGTCCGGAGTCATCGTTTTTCATCCGAAAATTGATTTTTTGGACTGTACCAAAAATGATTCAAAATGTCAATTGGATCGTGCCTCATGTTGAATAACCACTTTTTAAACCCTCACAGTGACCAAAATTGCCATTTTTACAGAGTTTTGCTTACTCAAAAGCTTCAATTTTGACCCGTTTCAGGCACAGAGTTGACTTTAAACACACTTATTTTAGTTGACAAAGTCATAATTCACATCCAACAGTTATTTACAGTCAAAAGATTAAATGTTAAAATTTCATCCATTTTGACCTTTTTGGGATCGTTCGACATGTCCGGAGTCATCGTTTTTCATCCGAAAATTGATTTTTTGGACTGTACCAAAAATGATTCAAAATGTCAATTGGATCGTGGCTCATGTTGAATAACCACTTTTTAAACCCTCACAGTGACCAAAATTGCCATTTTTACAGAGTTCTGATTACTCAAAAGCTTCAATTTTGACCCCTTTGAGGCACAGAAACGACTTTAAACACACTTATTGTAGTTGACAAAGTCATAATTCACATCCAACAGTCATTTAGATTCAAAAGATTAAATGTTAACATTTCATCATTATAGACCATTTTGGGAACGTTCGACAGGTCCGGAGTCATCGTTTTTCATCCGAAAATTGATTTTTTGGACTGTACCAAAAATGATTCAAAATGTCAATTGGATCGTGCCTCATGTTAAATAACCACTTTTTAAACCCTCAGAGTGACCAAAATTGCGATTTTTACAGAGTTTTGATTACTCAAAAGCTTCAATTTTGACCCCTTTGAGGCACAGAAACGACTTTAAACACACTTATTTTAGTTGACAAAGTCATAATTCACATCCAACAGTCATTTAGAGTCAAAAGATTAAATGTTAAAATTTCATCCATTTTGACCTTTTTGGGATCGTTCGACATGTCCGGAGTCATCGTTTTTCATCCGAAAATTGATTTTTTGGACTGTACCAAAAATGATTCAAAATGTCAATTGGATCGTGCCTCATGTTGAATAACCACTTTTTAAACCCTCAGAGTGACCAAAATTGCCATTTTTACAGAGTTTTGCTTACTCAAAAGCTTCAATTTTGACCCGTTTCAGGCACAGAAATGACTTTAAACACACTTATTTTAGTTGACAAAGTCATAATTCACATCCAACAGTCATTTACAGTCAAAAGATTAAATGTTAAAATTTCATCCATATTGACCATTTTGGGATAGTTCGACATGTCCGGAGTCATCGTTTTTCATCCGAAAATTGATTTTTTGGACTGTACCAAAAATGATTCAAAATGTCAATCGGATCGTGCCTCATGTTGAATAACCACTTTTTAAAACCTCAGAGTGACCAAAATTGCCATTTTTACAGAGTTTTGCTAACTCAAAAGCTTCAATTTTGACCCGTTTCAGGCACAGAAATGACTTTAAACACACTTATTTTAGTTGACAAAGTCATAATTCACACCCAACAGTCATTTAGAGTCAAAAGAATAAATGTTAAAATTTCATCATTATAGACCATTTTGGGAACGTTCGATAGGTCCGGAGTCATCGTTTTTCATCCGAAAATTTATTTTTTGGACTGTACCAAAAATGATTCAAAATGTCAATTGGATCGTGCCTCATGTTAAATAACCACTTTTTAAACCCTCACAGTGACCAAAATTGCCATTTTTACAGAGTTTTGATTACTCAAAAGCTTCAATTTTGACCCCTTTGAAGGCACAGAAACGACTTTAAACACACTTATTTTAGTTGAAAAAAAGTCATAATTCACATCCAACAGTCATTTAGAGTCAAAAGATTAAATGTTAAAATTTCATCATTATAGACCATTTTGGGATTGTTCGACAGGTCCGGAGTCATCGTTTTTTCATCCGAAAATTGATTTTTTGGACTGTACCAAAAATGATTCAAAATGTCAATTCGATCGTGCCTCATGTTGAATAACCACTTTTAAAAGCCTCAAAGTGACCAAAATTGCCATTTTTACAGAGTTTTGCTTACTCAAAAGCTTCAATTTTGACCCGTTTCAGGCACAGAAATGACTTTAAACACACTTATTTTAGTTGACAAAGTAATAATTTACATCCAACAGTCATTTACAGTCAAAAGATTAAATGTTAAAATTTCATCTATATTGACCATTTTGGGATCGTTCGACATGTCCGGAGTCATCGTTTTTCATCCGAAAATTGATTTTTTGGACTGTACCAAAAATGATTCAAAATGTCAATTGGATCGTGCCTCATGTTGAATAACCACTTTTTAAACCCTCAGAGTGACCAAAATTGCCATTTTTACAGAGTTTTGCTTACTCAAAAGCTTCAATTTTGACCCGTTTCAGGCACAGAAATGACTTTAAACACACTTATTTTAGTTGACAAAGTCATAATTCACATCCAACAGTCATTTACAGTCAAAAGATTAAATGTTAAAATTTCATCCATATTGACCATTTTGGGATAGTTCGACATGTCCGGAGTCATCGTTTTTCATCCGAAAATTGATTTTTTTGGACTGTACAAAAAATGATTCAAAATGTCAATTGGATCGTGCCTCATGTTGAATAACCACTTTTTAAACCCTCACAGTGACCAAAATTGCCATTTTTACAGAGTTTTGCTTACTCAAAAGCTTCAATTTTGACCCGTTTCAGGCACAGAAATGACTTTAAACACACTTATTTTAGTTGACAAAGTCATAATTCACATCCAACAGTCATTTACAGTCAAAAGATTAAATGTTAAAATTTCATCCATATTGACCATTTTGGGATAGTTCGACATGTCCGGAGTCATCGTTTTTCATCCGAAAATTGATTTTTTGGACTGTACAAAAAATGATTCAAAATGTCAATTGTATCGTGCCTCATGTTGAATAACCACTTTTTAAACCCTCACAGTGACCAAAATTGCCATTTTTACAGAGTTTTGCTTACTCAAAAGCTTCAATTTTGACCCGTTTCAGGCACAGAAATGACTTTAAACGCACTTATTTTAGTTGACAAAGTCATAATTCACATCCAACAGTCATTTACAGTCAAAAGATTAAATGTTAAAATTTCATCCATTTTGACCTTTTTGGGATCGTTCGACATGTCCGGAGTCATCGTTTTTAATCCGAAAATTGATTTTTTGGACTGTACCAAAAATGATTCAAAATGTCAATTGGATCGTGCCTCATGTTGAATAACCACTTTTTAAACCCTCAGAGTGACCAAAATTGCCATTTTTACAGAGTTTTGCTTACTCAAAAGCTTCAATTTTGACCCGTTTCAGGCACAGAAATGACTTTAAACACACTTATTTTAGTTGACAAAGTCATAATTCACATCCAACAGTCATTTACAGTCAAAAGATTAAATGTTAAAATTTCATCCATATTGACCATTTTGGGATAGTTCGACATGTCCGGAGTCATCGTTTTTCATCCGAAAATTGATTTTTTGGACTGTACCAAAAATGATTCAAAATGTCAATTGGATCGTGCCTCATGTTGAATAACCACTTTTTAAACCCTCACAGTGACCAAAATTGCCATTTTTACAGAGTTTTGCTTACTCAAAAGCTTCAATTTTGACCCGTTTCAGGCACAGAAATGACTTTAAACACACTTATTTTAGTTGACAAAGTCATAATTCACATCCAACAGTTATTTACAGTCAAAAGATTAAATGTTAAAATTTCATCCATTTTGACCTTTTTGGGATCGTTCGACATGTCCGGAGTCATCGTTTTTCATCCGAAAATTGATTTTTTGGACTGTACCAAAAATGATTCAAAATGTCAATTGGATCGTGGCTCATGCTGAATAACCACTTTTTAAACCCTCACAGTGACCAAAATTGCCATTTTTACAGAGTTTTGCTTACTCAAAAGCTTCAATTTTGACCCGTTTCAGGCACAGAAATGACTTTAAACACACTTATTGTAGTTGACAAAGTAATAATTTACATCCAACAGTCATTTACAGTCAAAAGATTAAATGTTAACATTTCATCATTATAGACCATTTTGGGAACGTTCGACAGGTCCGGAGTCATCGTTTTTCATCCGAAAATTGATTTTTTGGACTGTACCAAAAATGATTCAAAATGTCAATTCGATCGTGCCTCATGTTGAATAACCACTTTTAAAACCCTCAAAGTGACCAAAATTGCCATTTTTACAGAGTTTTGCTTACTCAAAAGCTTCAATTTTGACCCGTTTCAGGCACAGAAATGACTTTAAACACACTTATTGTAGTTGACAAAGTAATAATTTACATCCAACAGTCATTTACAGTCAAAAGATTAAATGTTAAAATTTCATCTATATTGACCATTTTGGGATCGTTCGACATGTCCGGAGTCATCGTTTTTCATCCGAAAATTGATTTTTTGGACTGTACCAAAAATGATTCAAAATGTCAATTGGATCGTGCCTCATGTTGAATAACCACTTTTTAAACCCTCAGAGTGACCAAAATTGCCATTTTTACAGAGTTTTGCTTACTCAAAAGCTTCAATTTTGACCCGTTTCAGGCACAGAAATGACTTTAAACACACTTATTTTAGTTGACAAAGTCATAATTCACATCCAACAGTCATTTACAGTCAAAAGATTAAATGTTAAAATTTCATCCATATTGACCATTTTGGGATAGTTCGACATGTCCGGAGTCATCGTTTTTCATCCGAAAATTGATTTTTTTGGACTGTACAAAAAATGATTCAAAATGTCAATTGGATCGTGCCTCATGTTGAATAACCACTTTTTAAACCCTCACAGTGACCAAAATTGCCATTTTTACAGAGTTTTGCTTACTCAAAAGCTTCAATTTTGACCCGTTTCAGGCACAGAAATGACTTTAAACGCACTTATTTTAGTTGACAAAGTCATAATTCACATCCAACAGTCATTTACAGTCAAAAGATTAAATGTTACAATGTCATCCATTTTGACCTTTTTGGGATCGTTCGACATGTCCGGAGTCATTGTTTTTAATCCGAAAATTGATTTTTTGGACTGTACCAAAAATGATTCAAAATGTCAATTGGATTGTGCCTCATGTTGAATAACCACTTTTTAAACCCTCAGAGTGACCAAAATTGCCATTTTTACAGAGTTTTGCTTACTCAAAAGCTTCAATTTTGACCCGTTTCAGGCACAGAAATGACTTTAAACACACTTATTTTAGTTGACAAAGTCATAATTCACATCCAACAGTCATTTACAGTCAAAAGATTAAATGTTAAAATTTCATCCATATTGACCATTTTGGGATAGTTCGACATGTCCGGAGTCATCGTTTTTCATCCGAAAATTGATTTTTTGGACTGTACAAAAAATGATTCAAAATGTCAATTGGATCGTGCCTCATGTTGAATAACCACTTTTTAAACCCTCACAGTGACCAAAATTGCCATTTTTACAGAGTTTTGCTTACTCAAAAGCTTCAATTTTGACCCGTTTCAGGCACAGAAATGACTTTAAACGCACTTATTTTAGTTGACAAAGTCATAATTCACATCCAACAGTCATTTACAGTCAAAAGATTAAATGTTAAAATTTCATCCATTTTGACCTTTTTGGGATCGTTCGACATGTCCGGAGTCATCGTTTTTAATCCGAAAATTGATTTTTTGGACTGTACCAAAAATGATTCAAAATGTCAATTGGATCGTGCCTCATGTTGAATAACCACTTTTTAAACCCTCAGAGTGACCAAAATTGCCATTTTTACAGAGTTTTGCTTACTCAAAAGCTTCAATTTTGACCCGTTTCAGGCACAGAAATGACTTTAAACACACTTATTTTAGTTGACAAAGTCATAATTCACATCCAACAGTCATTTACAGTCAAAAGATTAAATGTTAAAATTTCATCCATATTGACCATTTTGGGATAGTTCGACATGTCCGGAGTCATCGTTTTTCATCCGAAAATTGATTTTTTGGACTGTACCAAAAATGATTCAAAATGTCAATTGGATCGTGCCTCATGTTGAATAACCACTTTTTAAACCCTCACAGTGACCAAAATTGCCATTTTTACAGAGTTTTGCTTACTCAAAAGCTTCAATTTTGACCCGTTTCAGGCACAGAAATGACTTTAAACACACTTATTTTAGTTGACAAAGTCATAATTCACATCCAACAGTTATTTACAGTCAAAAGATTAAATGTTAAAATTTCATCCATTTTGACCTTTTTGGGATCGTTCGACATGTCCGGAGTCATCGTTTTTCATCCGAAAATTGATTTTTTGGACTGTACCAAAAATGATTCAAAATGTCAATTGGATCGTGGCTCATGTTGAATAACCACTTTTTAAACCCTCACAGTGACCAAAATTGCCATTTTTACAGAGTTCTGATTACTCAAAAGCTTCAATTTTGACCCCTTTGAGGCACAGAAACGACTTTAAACACACTTATTGTAGTTGACAAAGTCATAATTCACATCCAACAGTCATTTAGATTCAAAAGATTAAATGTTAACATTTCATCATTATAGACCATTTTGGGAACGTTCGACAGGTCCGGAGTCATCGTTTTTCATCCGAAAATTGATTTTTTGGACTGTACCAAAAATGATTCAAAATGTCAATTGGATCGTGCCTCATGTTAAATAACCACTTTTTAAACCCTCAGAGTGACCAAAATTGCGATTTTTACAGAGTTTTGATTACTCAAAAGCTTCAATTTTGACCCCTTTGAGGCACAGAAACGACTTTAAACACACTTATTTTAGTTGACAAAGTCATAATTCACATCCAACAGTCATTTAGAGTCAAAAGATTAAATGTTAAAATTTCATCATTATAGACCATTTTGGGAACGTTCGACAGGTCCGGAGTCATCGTTTTTCATCCGAAAATTTATTTTTTGGACTGTACCAAAAATGATTCAAAATGTCAATTGGATCGTGCCTCTTGTTAAATAACCACTTTTTAAACCCTCAGAGTGACCAAAATTGCGATTTTTACAGAGTTTTGCTTACTCAAAAGCTTCAATTTTGACCCGTTTCAGGCACAGAAATGACTTTCAACACACTTATTTTAGTTGACAAAGTCATAATTCACATCCAACAGTCATTTACAGTCAAAAGATTAAATGTTAAAATTTCATCCATTTTGACCATTTTAGGAACGTTCGACAGGTCCGGAGTCATCGTTTTTCATCCGAAAATTGGTTTTTGGACTGTACCAAAAATGAATCAAAATGTCAATTGGATCGTGCCTCATGTTGAATAACCACTTTTTAAACCCTCACAGTGACCAAAATTGCCATTTTTACAGAGTTTTGATTACTCAAAAGCTTCAATTTTGACCGCTTTGAGGCACAGAAACGACTTTAAACACACTTATTTTAGTTGACAAAGTCATAATTCACATCCAACAGTCATTTAGAGTCAAAAGATTAAATGTTAAAATTTCATCATTATAGACCATTTTGGGATTGTTCGACAGGTCCGGAGTCATCGTTTTTAATCCAAAAATTGATTTTTTGGACTGTACCAAAAATGATTCAAAATGTCAACTGGATCGTGCCTCATGTTGAATAACCACTTTTTAAACCCTCAGAGTGACCAAAATTGCCATTTTTACAGAGTTTTGCTTACTCAAAAGCTTCAATTTTGACCCGTTTCAGGCACAGAAATGACTTTAAACACACTTATTTTAGTTGACAAAGTCATAATTCACATCCAACAGTCATTTACAGTCAAAAGATTAAATGTTAAAATTTCATCCATATTGACCATTTTGGGATCGTTCGACATGTCCGGAGTCATCGTTTTTCATCCGAAAATTGATTTTTTTGGGCTGTACCAAAAATGATTCAAAATGTCAATTGGATTGTGCCTCATGTTGAATAACCACTTTTTAAACCCTCAGAGTGACCAAAATTGCCATTTTTACAGAGTTTTGCTTACTCAAAAGCTTCAATTTTGACCCGTTTCAGGCACAGAAATGACTTTAAACACACTTATTTTAGTTGACAAAGTCATAATTCACATCCAAAAGTCATTTACAGTCAAAAGATTAAATGTTAAAATTTCATCCATATTGACCATTTTGGGATAGTTCGACATGTCCGGAGTCATCGTTTTTCATCCGAAAATTGATTTTTTGGACTGTACAAAAAATGATTCAAAATGTCAATTGGATCGTGCCTCATGTTGAATAACCACTTTTTAAACCCTCACAGTGACCAAAATTGCCATTTTTACAGAGTTTTGCTTACTCAAAAGCTTCAATTTTGACCCGTTTCAGGCACAGAAATGACTTTAAACGCACTTATTTTAGTTGACAAAGTCATAATTCACATCCAACAGTCATTTACAGTCAAAAGATTAAATGTTAAAATTTCATCCATTTTGACCTTTTTGGGATCGTTCGACATGTCCGGAGTCATCGTTTTTAATCCGAAAATTGATTTTTTGGACTGTACCAAAAATGATTCAAAATGTCAATTGGATCGTGCCTCATGTTGAATAACCACTTTTTAAACCCTCAGAGTGACCAAAATTGCCATTTTTACAGAGTTTTGCTTACTCAAAAGCTTCAATTTTGACCCGTTTCAGGCACAGAAATGACTTTAAACACACTTATTTTAGTTGACAAAGTCATAATTCACATCCAACAGTCATTTACAGTCAAAAGATTAAATGTTAAAATTTCATCCATATTGACCATTTTGGGATAGTTCGACATGTCCGGAGTCATCGTTTTTCATCCGAAAATTGATTTTTTGGACTGTACCAAAAATGATTCAAAATGTCAATTGGATCGTGCCTCATGTTGAATAACCACTTTTTAAACCCTCACAGTGACCAAAATTGCCATTTTTACAGAGTTTTGCTTACTCAAAAGCTTCAATTTTGACCCGTTTCAGGCACAGAAATGACTTTAAACACACTTATTTTAGTTGACAAAGTCATAATTCACATCCAACAGTTATTTACAGTCAAAAGATTAAATGTTAAAATTTCATCCATTTTGACCTTTTTGGGATCGTTCGACATGTCCGGAGTCATCGTTTTTCATCCGAAAATTGATTTTTTGGACTGTACCAAAAATGATTCAAAATGTCAATTGGATCGTGGCTCATGTTGAATAACCACTTTTTAAACCCTCAGAGTGACCAAAATTGCCATTTTTACAGAGTTTTGCTTACTCAAAAGCTTCAATTTTGACCCGTTTCAGGCACAGAAATGACTTTAAACACACTTATTTTAGTTGACAAAGTCATAATTCACATCCAACAGTCATTTACAGTCAAAAGATTAAATGTTAAAATTTCATCCATATTGACCATTTTGGGATCATTCGACATGTCCGGAGTCATCGTTTTTCATCCGAAAATTGATTTTTTGGACTGTACCAAAAATGATTCAAAATGTCAATTGGATCGTGGCTCATGTTGAATAACCACTTTATAAACCCTCACAGTGACCAAAATTGCCATTTTTACAGAGTTTTGATTACTCAAAAGCTTCAATTTTGACCCCTTTGAGGCACAGAAACGACTTTAAACACACTTATTGTAGTTGACAAAGTCATAATTCACATCCAACAGTCATTTAGATTCAAAAGATTAAATGTTAAAATTTCATCATTATAGACCATTTTGGGATTGTTCGACAGGTCCGGAGTCATCGTTTTTCATCCGAAAATTGATTTTTTGGACTGTACCAAAAATGATTCAAAATGTCAATTGGATCGTGCCTCATGTTGAATAACCACTTTTTAAACCCTCAGAGTGACCAAAATTGCCATTTTTACAGAGTTTTGCTTACTCAAAAGCTTCAATTTTGACCCGTTTCAGGCACAGAAATGACTTTAAACACACTTATTTTAGTTGACAAAGTCATAATTTACATCCAACAGTCATTTACAGTCAAAAGATTAAATGTTAAAATTTCATCCATATTGACCATTTTGGGATCGTTCGACATGTCCGGAGTCATCGTTTTTCATCCGAAAATTGATTTTTTGGACTGTACCAAAAATGATTCAAAATGTCAATTGGATCGTGCCTCATGTTGAATAACCACTTTTTAAACCCTCATAGTGACCAAAATTGCCATTTTTACAGAGTTTTGCTTACTCAAAAGCTTCAATTTTGACCCGTTTCAGGCACAGAAATGACTTTAAACACACTTATTTTAGTTGACAAAGTCATAATTCACATCCAACAGTCATTTACAGTCAAAAGATTAAATGTTAAAATTTCATCCATATTGACCATTTTGGGATAGTTCGACATGTCCGGAGTCATCGTTTTTCATCCGAAAATTGATTTTTTGGACTGTACAAAAAATGATTCAAAATGTCAATTGGATCGTGCCTCATGTTGAATAACCACTTTTTAAACCCTCACAGTGACCAAAATTGCCATTTTTACAGAGTTTTGCTTACTCAAAAGCTTCAATTTTGACCCGTTTCAGGCACAGAAATGACTTTAAACGCACTTATTATAGTTGACAAAGTCATAATTCACATCCAACAGTCATTTACAGTCAAAAGATTAAATGTTAAAATTTCATCCATATTGACCATTTTGGGATAGTTCGACATGTCCGGAGTCATCGTTTTTCATCCGAAAATTGATTTTTTGGACTGTACAAAAAATGATTCAAAATGTCAATTGGATCGTGCCTCATGTTGAATAACCACTTTTTAAACCCTCACAGTGACCAAAATTGCCATTTTTACAGAGTTTTGCTTACTCAAAAGCTTCAATTTTGACCCGTTTCAGGCACAGAAATGACTTTAAACGCACTTATTTTAGTTGACAAAGTCATAATTCACATCCAACAGTCATTTACAGTCAAAAGATTAAATGTTAAAATTTCATCCATTTTGACCTTTTTGGGATCGTTCGACATGTCCGGAGTCATCGTTTTTAATCCGAAAATTGATTTTTTGGACTGTACCAAAAATGATTCAAAATGTCAATTGGATCGTGCCTCATGTTGAATAACCACTTTTTAAACCCTCAGAGTGACCAAAATTGCCATTTTTACAGAGTTTTGCTTACTCAAAAGCTTCAATTTTGACCCGTTTCAGGCACAGAAATGACTTTAAACACACTTATTTTAGTTGACAAAGTCATAATTCACATCCAACAGTCATTTACAGTCAAAAGATTAAATGTTAAAATTTCATCCATATTGACCATTTTGGGATAGTTCGACATGTCCGGAGTCATCGTTTTTCATCCGAAAATTGATTTTTTGGACTGTACCAAAAATGATTCAAAATGTCAATTGGATCGTGCCTCATGTTGAATAACTACTTTTTGAACCCTCACAGTGACCAAAATTGCCATTTTTACAGAGTTTTGCTTACTCAAAAGCTTCAATTTTGACCCGTTTCAGGCACAGAAATGACTTTAAACACACTTATTTTAGTTGACAAAGTCATAATTCACATCCAACAGTTATTTACAGTCAAAAGATTAAATGTTAAAATTTCATCCATTTTGACCTTTTTGGGATCGTTCGACATGTCCGGAGTCATCGTTTTTCATCCGAAAATTGATTTTTTGGACTGTACAAAAAATGATTCAAAATGTCAATTGGATCGTGCCTCATGTTGAATAACCACTTTTTAAACCCTCAGAGTGACCAAAATTGCCATTTTTACAGAGTTTTGCTTACTCAAAAGCTTCAATTTTGACCCGTTTCAGGCACAGAAATGACTTTAAACACACTTATTTTAGTTGACAAAGTCATAATTTACATCCAACAGTCATTTACAGTCAAAAGATTAAATGTTAAAATTTCATCAATATTGACCATTTTGGGATCGTTCGACATGTCCGGAGTCATCGTTTTTCATCCGAAAATTGATTTTTTGGACTGTACCAAAAATGATTCAAAATGTCAATTGGATCGTGCCTCATGTTGAATAACCACTTTTTAAACCCTCATAGTGACCAAAATTGCCATTTTTACAGAGTTTTGCTTACTCAAAAGCTTCAATTTTGACCCGTTTCAGGCACAGAAATGACTTTAAACACACTTATTTTAGTTGACAAAGTCATAATTCACATCCAACAGTCATTTACAGTCAAAAGATTAAATGTTAAAATTTCATCCATATTGACCATTTTGGGATAGTTCGACATGTCCGGAGTCATCGTTTTTCATCCGAAAATTGATTTTTTGGACTGTACAAAAAATGATTCAAAATGTCAATTGGATCGTGCCTCATGTTGAATAACCACTTTTTAAACCCTCACAGTGACCAAAATTGCCATTTTTACAGAGTTTTGCTTACTCAAAAGCTTCAATTTTGACCCGTTTCAGGCACAGAAATGACTTTAAACGCACTTATTTTAGTTGACAAAGTCATAATTCACATCCAACAGTCATTTACAGTCAAAAGATTAAATGTTAAAATTTCATGCATTTTGACCTTTTTGGGATCGTTCGACATGTCCGGAGTCATCGTTTTTAATCCGAAAATTGATTTTTTGGACTGTACCAAAAATGATTCAAAATGTCAATTGGATCGTGCCTCATGTTGAATAACCACTTTTTAAACCCTCAGAGTGACCAAAATTGCCATTTTTACAGAGTTTTGCTTACTCAAAAGCTTCAATTTTGACCCGTTTCAGGCACAGAAATGACTTTAAACACACTTATTTTAGTTGACAAAGTCATAATTCACATCCAACAGTCATTTACAGTCAAGAGATTAAATGTTAAAATTTCATCCATATTGACCATTTTGGGATAGTTCGACATGTCCGGAGTCATCGTTTTTCATCCGAAAATTGATTTTTTGGACTGTACCAAAAATGATTCAAAATGTCAATTGGATCGTGCCTCATGTTGAATAACTACTTTTTGAACCCTCACAGTGACCAAAATTGCCATTTTTACAGAGTTTTGCTTACTCAAAAGCTTCAATTTTGACCCGTTTCAGGCACAGAAATGACTTTAAACACACTTATTTTAGTTGACAAAGTCATAATTCACATCCAACAGTTATTTACAGTCAAAAGATTAAATGTTAAAATTTCATCCATTTTGACCTTTTTGGGATCGTTCGACATGTCCCGAGTCATCGTTTTTCATCCGAAAATTGATTTTTTGGACTGTACCAAAAATGATTCAAAATGTCAATTGGATCGTGGCTCATGTTGAATAACCACTTTTTAAACCCTCACAGTGACCAAAATTGCCATTTTTACAGAGTTCTGATTACTCAAAAGCTTCAATTTTGACCCCTTTGAGGCACAGAAACGACTTTAAACACACTTATTGTAGTTGACAAAGTCATAATTCACATCCAACAGTCATTTAGATTCAAAAGATTAAATGTTAAAATTTAATCATTATAGACCATTTTGGGAACGTTCGACAGGTCCGGAGTCATCGTTTTTCATCCGAAAATTTATTTTTTGGACTGTACCAAAAATGATTCAAAATGTCAATTGGATCGTGCCTCTTGTTAAATAACCACTTTTTAAACCCTCAGAGTGACCAAAATTGCGATTTTTACAGAGTTTTGCTTACTCAAAAGCTTCAATTTTGACCCGTTTCAGGCACAGAAATGACTTTCAACACACCTATTTTAGTTGACAAAGTCATAATTCACATCCAACAGTCATTTACAGTCAAAAGATTAAATGTTAAAATTTCATCCATTTTGACCATTTTAGGAACGTTCGACAGGTCCGGAGTCATCGTTTTTCATCCGAAAATTGGTTTTTGGACTGTACCAAAAATGAATCAAAATGTCAATTGGATCGTGCCTCATGTTGAATAACCACTTTTTAAACCCTCACAGTGACCAAAATTGCCATTTTTACAGAGTTTTGATTACTCAAAAGCTTCAATTTTGACCGCTTTGAGGCACAGAAACGACTTTAAACACACTTATTTTAGTTGAAAAAGTCATAATTCACATCTAACAGTCATTTAGAGTCAAAAGATTAAATGTTAAAATTTCATCATTATAGACCATTTTGGGATTGTTCGACAGGTCCGGAGTCATCGTTTTTAATCCGAAAATTGATTTTTTGGACTGTACCAAAAATGATTCAAAATGTCAACTGGATCGTGCCTCATGTTGAATAACCACTTTTTAAACCCTCAGAGTGACCAAAATTGCCATTTTTACAGAGTTTTGCTTACTCAAAAGCTTCAATTTTGACCCGTTTCAGGCACAGAAATGACTTTAAACACACTTATTTTAGTTGACAAAGTCATAATTCACATCCAACAGTCATTTACAGTCAAAAGATTAAATGTTAAAATTTCATCCATATTGACCATTTTGGGATCGTTCGACATGTCCGGAGTCATCGTTTTTCATCCGAAAATTGATTTTTTTGGGCTGTACCAAAAATGATTCAAAATGTCAATTGGATTGTGCCTCATGTTGAATAACCACTTTTTAAACCCTCAGAGTGACCAAAATTGCCATTTTTACAGAGTTTTGCTTACTCAAAAGCTTCAATTTTGACCCGTTTCAGGCACAGAAATGACTTTAAACACACTTATTTTAGTTGACAAAGTCATAATTCACATCCAACAGTCATTTACAGTCAAAAGATTAAATGTTAAAATTTCATCCATATTGACCATTTTGGGATAGTTCGACATGTCCGGAGTCATCGTTTTTCATCCGAAAATTGATTTTTTGGACTGTACCAAAAATGATTCAAAATGTCAATTGAATCGTGCCTCATGTTGAATAACAACTTTTTAAACCCTCACAGTGACCAAAATTGCCATTTTTACAGAGTTTTGCTTACTCAAAAGCTTCAATTTTGACCCGTTTCAGCACAGAAATGACTTTAAACGCACTTATTTTAGTTGACAAAGTCATAATTCACATCCAACAGTCATTTACAGTCAAAAGATTAAATGTTAAAATTTCATCCATTTTGACCTTTTTGGGATCGTTCGACAAGTCCGGAGTCATCGTTTTTCATCCGAAAATTGATTTTTTGGACTGTACCAAAAATGATTCAAAATGTCAATTGGATCGTGCCTCATGTTGAATAACCACTTTTTAAACCCTCAGAGTGACCAAAATTGCCATTTTTACAGAGTTTTGCTTACTCAAAAGCTTCAATTTTGACCCGTTTCAGGCACAGAAATGACTTTAAACACACTTATTTTAGTTGACAAAGTCATAATTCACATCCAACAGTCATTTACAGTCAAAAGATTAAATGTTAAAATTTCATCCATATTGACCATTTTGGGATAGTTCGACATGTCCGGAGTCATCGTTTTTCATCCGAAAATTGATTTTTTGGACTGTACCAAAAATGATTCAAAATGTCAATTGGATCGTGC
This sequence comes from Lissotriton vulgaris, assembly GCF_964263255.1. Classification (NCBI taxonomy): domain Eukaryota; kingdom Metazoa; phylum Chordata; class Amphibia; order Caudata; family Salamandridae; genus Lissotriton; species Lissotriton vulgaris. The sequence goes on from NW_028250005.1 coordinate 368,115, forward strand.
CTCATGTTGAATAACCACTTTTTAAACCCTCACAGTGACCAAAATTGCAATTTTTACAGAGTTTTGCTTACTCAAAAGCTTCAATTTTGACCCGTTTCAGGCACAGAAATGACTTTAAACACACTTATTTTAGTTGACAAAGTCATAATTCACATCCAACAGTCATTTACAGTCAAAAGATTAAATGTTAAAATTTCATCCATATTGACCATTTTGGGATCATTCGACATGTCCGGAGTCATCGTTTTTCATCCGAAAATTGAGTTTTTTGGACTGTACCAAAAATGATTCAAAATGTCAATTGGATCGTGGCTCATGTTGAATAACCACTTTTTAAACCCTCAAAGTGACCAAAATTGCCATTTTTACAGAGTTTTGATTACTCAAAAGCTTCAATTTTGACCCCTTTGAGGCACAGAAACGACTTTAAACACACTTATTGTAGTTGACAAAGTCATAATTCACATCCAACAGTCATTTAGATTCAAAAGATTAAATGTTAAAATTTCATCATTATAGACCATTTTGGGAACGTTCGATAGGTCCGGAGTCATCGTTTTTCATCCGAAAATTTATTTTTTGGACTGTACCAAAAATGATTCAAAATGTCAATTGGATCGTGCCTCATGTTAAATAACCACTTTTTAAACCCTCACAGTGACCAAAATTGCCATTTTTACAGAGTTTTGATTACTCAAAAGCTTCAATTTTGACCCCTTTGAGGCACAGAAATGACTTTAAACACACTTATTTTAGTTGAAAAAAAGTCATAATTCACATCCAACAGTCATTTAGAGTCAAAAGATTAAATGTTAAAATTTCATCATTATAGACCATTTTGGGATTGTTCGACAGGTCCGGAGTCATCGTTTTTCATCCGAAAATAGATTTTTTGGACTGTACCAAAAATGATTCAAAATGTCAATTCGATCGTGCCTCATGTTGAATAACCACTTTTTAAACCCTCAGAGTGACCAAAATTGCCATTTTTACAGAGTTTTGCTTACTCAAAAGCTTCAATTTTGACTCGTTTCAGGCACAGAAATGAATTTAAACACACTTATTTTAGTTGACAAAGTGATAATTCACATCCAACAGTCATTTACAGTCAAAAGATTAAATGTTAAAATTTCATCCATATTGACCATTTTGGGATAGTTCGACATGTCCGGAGTCATCGTTTTTCATCCGAAAATTGATTTTTTGGACTGTACAAAAAATGATTCAAAATGTCAATTGGATCGTGCCTCATGTTGAATAACCACTTTTTAAACCCTCACAGTGACCAAAATTGCCATTTTTACAGAGTTTTGCTTACTCAAAAGCTTCAATTTTGACCCGTTTCAGGCACAGAAATGACTTTAAACGCACTTATTTTAGTTGACAAAGTCATAATTCACATCCAACAGTCATTTACAGTCAAAAGATTAAATGTTACAATTTCATCCATTTTGACCTTTTTGGGATCGTTCGACATGTCCGGAGTCATTGTTTTTAATCCGAAAATTGATTTTTTGGACTGTATCAAAAATGATTCAAAATGTCAATTGGATCGTGCCTCATGTTGAATAACCACTTTTTAAAGCCTCAGAGTGACCAAAATTGCCATTTTTACAGAGTTTTGCTTACTCAAAAGCTTCAATTTTGACCCGTTTCAGGCACAGAAATGACTTTAAACACACTTATTTTAGTTGACAAAGTCATAATTCACATCCAACAGTCATTTACAGTCAAAAGATTAAATGTTAAAATTTCATCCATATTGACCATTTTGGGATAGTTCGACATGTCCGGAGTCATGGTTTTTCATCCGAAAATTGATTTTTTGGACTGTACCAAAAATGATTCAAAATGTCAATTGGATCGTGCCTCATGTTGAATAACCACTTTTTAAACCCTCACAGTGACCAAAATTGCCATTTTTACAGAGTTTTGCTTACTCAAAAGCTTCAATTTTGACCCGTTTCAGGCACAGAAATGACTTTAAACACACTTATTTTAGTTGACAAAGTCATAATTCACATCCAACAGTTATTTACAGTCAAAAGATTAAATGTTAAAATTTAATCCATTTTGACCTTTTTGGGATCGTTCGACATGTCCGGAATCATCGTTTTTCATCCGAAAATTGATTTTTTGGACTGTACCAAAAATGATTCAAAATGTCAATTGGATCGTGGCTCATGTTGAATAACCACTTTTTAAACCCTCACAGTGACCAAAATTGCCATTTTTACAGAGTTTTGATTACTCAAAAGCTTCAATTTTGACCCCTTTGAGGCACAGAAACGACTTTAAACACACTTATTGTAGTTGACAAAGTCATAATTCACATCCAACAGTCATTTAGATTCAAAAGATTAAATGTTAAAATGTCATCATTATAGACCATTTTGGGAACGTTCGACAGGTCCGGAGTCATCGTTTTTCATCCGAAAATTGATTTTTTGGACTGTACCAAAAATGATTCAAAATGTCAATTGGATCTTGCCTCATGTTAAATAACCACTTTTTAAACCCTCAGAGTGACCAAAGTTGCGATTTTTACAGAGTTTTGATTACTCAAAAGCTTCAATTTTGACCCCTTTGAGTCACAGAAACGACTTTAAACACACTTATTTTAGTTGACAAAGTCATAATTCACATCCAACAGTCATTTAGAGTCAAAAGATTAAATGTTAAAATTTCATCATTATAGACCATTTTGGGAACGTTCGACAGGTCCGGAGTCATCGTTTTTCATCCGAAAATTTATTTTTTGGACTGTACCAAAAATGATTCAAAATGTCAATTGGATCGTGCCTCATGTTAAATAACCACTTTTTAAACCCTCAGAGTGACCAACATTGCGATTTTTACAGAGTTTTGCTTACTCAAAAGCTTCAATTTTGACCCGTTTCAGGCACAGAAATGACTTTAAACACACTTATTTTAGTTGACAAAGTCATAATTCACATCCAACAGTCATTTACAGTCAAAAGATTAAATGTTAAAATTTCATCCATTTTGACCATTTTGGGATCGTTCGACATGTCCGGAGTCATCGTGTTTCATCCGAAAATTGATTTTTTGGACTGTACAAAAAATGATTCAAAATGTCAATTGGATCGTGCCTCATGTTGAATAACCACTTTTTAAACCCTCACAGTGACCAAAATTGCCATTTTTACAGAGTTTTGCTTACTCAAAAGCTTCAATTTTGACCCGTTTCAGGCACAGAAATGACTTTAAATGCACTTATTTTAGTTGACAAAGTCATAATTCACATCCAACAGTCATTTACAGTCAAAAGATTAAATGTTAAAATTTCATCCATATTGACCATTTTGGGATAGTTCGACATGTCCGGAGTCATCGTTTTTCATCCGAAAATTGATTTTTTGGACTGTACCAAAAATGATTCAAAATGTCAATTGGATCGTGCCTCATGTTGAATAACCACTTTTTAAACCCTCACAGTGACCAAAATCGCCATTTTTACAGAGTTCTGATTACTCAAAAGCTTCAATTTTGACCCCTTTGAGGCACAGAAACGACTTTAAACACACTTATTGTAGTTGACAAAGTCATAATTCACATCCAACAGTCATTTAGATTCAAAAGATTAAATGTTAACATTTCATCATTATAGACCATTTTGGGAACGTTCGACAGGTCCGGAGTCATCGTTTTTCATCCGAAAATTGATTTTTTGGACTGTACCAAAAATGATTCAAAATGTCAATTGGATCGTGCCTCATGTTAAATAACCACTTTTTAAACCCTCAGAGTGACCAACATTGCCATTTTTACAGAGTTTTGATTACTCAAAAGCTTCAATTTTGACCCCTTTGAGGCACAGAAACGACTTTAAACACACTTATTTTAGTTGACAAAGTCATAATTCACATCCAACAGTCATTTAGAGTCAAAAGATTAAATGTTAAAATTTCATCATTATGGACCATTTTGGGAACGTTCGACAGGTCCGGAGTCATCGTTTTTCATCCGAAAATTTATTTTTTGGACTGTACCAAAAATGATTCAAAATGTCAATTGGATCGTGCCTCTTGTTAAATAACCACTTTTTAAACCCTCAGAGTGACCAAAATTGCGATTTTTACAGAGTTTTGCTTACTCAAAAGCTTCAATTTTGACCCGTTTCAGGCACAGAAATGACTTTCAACACACTTATTTTAGTTGACAAAGTCATAATTCACATCCAACAGTCATTTAGAGTCAAAAGATTAAATGTTAAAATTTCATCATTATAGACCATTTTGGGATTGTTCGACAGGTCCGGAGTCATCGTTTTTAATCCAAAAATTGATTTTTTGGACTGTACCAAAAATGATTCAAAATGTCAACTGGATCGTGCCTCATGTTGAATAACCACTTTTTAAACCCTCAGAGTGACCAAAATTGCCATTTTTACAGAGTTTTGCTTACTCAAAAGCTTCAATTTTGACCCGTTTCAGGCACAGAAATGACTTTAAACACACTTATTTTAGTTGACAAAGTCATAATTCACATCCAACAGTCATTTACAGTCAAAAGATTAAATGTTAAAATTTCATCCATATTGACCATTTTGGGATCGTTCGACATGTCCGGAGTCATCGTTTTTCATCCGAAAATTGATTTTTTTGGGCTGTACCAAAAATGATTCAAAATGTCAATTGGATTGTGCCTCATGTTGAATAACCACTTTTTAAACCCTCAGAGTGACCAAAATTGCCATTTTTACAGAGTTTTGCTTACTCAAAAGCTTCAATTTTGACCCGTTTCAGGCACAGAAATGACTTTAAACACACTTATTTTAGTTGACAAAGTCATAATTCACATCCAACAGTTATTTACAGTCAAAAGATTAAATGTTAAAATTTCATCCATTTTGACCTTTTTGGGATCGTTCGACATGTCCCGAGTCATCGTTTTTCATCCGAAAATTGATTTTTTGGACTGTACCAAAAATGATTCAAAATGTCAATTGGATCGTGGCTCATGTTGAATAACCACTTTTTAAACCCTCACAGTGACCAAAATTGCCATTTTTACAGAGTTCTGATTACTCAAAAGCTTCAATTTTGACCCCTTTGAGGCACAGAAACGACTTTAAACACACTTATTGTAGTTGACAAAGTCATAATTCACATCCAACAGTCATTTAGATTCAAAAGATTAAATGTTAAAATTTAATCATTATAGACCATTTTGGGAACGTTCGACAGGTCCGGAGTCATCGTTTTTCATCCGAAAATTTATTTTTTGGACTGTACCAAAAATGATTCAAAATGTCAATTGGATCGTGCCTCTTGTTAAATAACCACTTTTTAAACCCTCAGAGTGACCAAAATTGCGATTTTTACAGAGTTTTGCTTACTCAAAAGCTTCAATTTTGACCCGTTTCAGGCACAGAAATGACTTTCAACACACCTATTTTAGTTGACAAAGTCATAATTCACATCCAACAGTCATTTACAGTCAAAAGATTAAATGTTAAAATTTCATCCATTTTGACCATTTTAGGAACGTTCGACAGGTCCGGAGTCATCGTTTTTCATCCGAAAATTGGTTTTTGGACTGTACCAAAAATGAATCAAAATGTCAATTGGATCGTGCCTCATGTTGAATAACCACTTTTTAAACCCTCACAGTGACCAAAATTGCCATTTTTACAGAGTTTTGATTACTCAAAAGCTTCAATTTTGACCGCTTTGAGGCACAGAAACGACTTTAAACACACTTATTTTAGTTGAAAAAGTCATAATTCACATCTAACAGTCATTTAGAGTCAAAAGATTAAATGTTAAAATTTCATCATTATAGACCATTTTGGGATTGTTCGACAGGTCCGGAGTCATCGTTTTTAATCCGAAAATTGATTTTTTGGACTGTACCAAAAATGATTCAAAATGTCAATTGGATCATGCCTCATGTTGAATAACCACTTTTTAAACCCTCACAGTGACCAAAATTGCCATTTTTACAGAGTTTTGCTTACTCAAAAGCTTCAATTTTGACCCGTTTCAGCACAGAAATGACTTTAAACGCACTTATTTTAGTTGACAAAGTCATAATTCACATCCAACAGTCATTTACAGTCAAAAGATTAAATGTTAAAATTTCATCCATTTTGACCTTTTTGGGATCGTTCGACATGTCCGGAGTCATCGTTTTTCATCCGAAAATTGATTTTTTTGGACTGTACCAAAAATGATTCAAAATGTCAATTGGATCGTGCCTCATGTTGAATAACCACTTTTTAAACCCTCAAAGTGACCAAAATTGCCATTTTTACAGAGTTTTGCTTACTCAAAAGCTTCAATTTTGACCCGTTTCAGGCACAGAAATGACTTTAAACACACTTATTTTAGTTGACAAAGTAATAATTTACATCCAACAGTCATTTACAGTCAAAAGATTAAATGTTAAAATTTAATCTATATTGACCATTTTGGGATCGTTCGACATGTCCGGAGTCATCGTTTTTCATCCGAAAATTGATTTTTTGGACTGTACCAAAAATGATTCAAAATGTCAATTGGATCGTGCCTCATGTTGAATAACCACTTTTTAAACCCTCAGAGTGACCAAAATTGCCATTTTTACAGAGTTTTGCTTACTCAAAAGCTTCAATTTTGACCCGTTTCAGGCACAGAAATGACTTTAAACACACTTATTTTAGTTGACAAAGTCATAATTCACATCCAACAGTCATTTACAGTCAAAAGATTAAATGTTAAAATTTCATCCATATTGACCATTTTGGGATAGTTCGACATGTCCGGAGTCATCGTTTTTCATCCGAAAATTGATTTTTTTGGACTGTACAAAAAATGATTCAAAATGTCAATTGGATCGTGCCTCATGTTGAATAACCACTTTTTAAACCCTCACAGTGACCAAAATTGCCATTTTTACAGAGTTTTGCTTACTCAAAAGCTTCAATTTTGACCCGTTTCAGGCACAGAAATGACTTTAAACGCACTTATTTTAGTTGACAAAGTCATAATTCACATCCAACAGTCATTTACAGTCAAAAGATTAAATGTTACAATGTCATCCATTTTGACCTTTTTGGGATCGTTCGACATGTCCGGAGTCATTGTTTTTAATCCGAAAATTGATTTTTTGGACTGTACCAAAAATGATTCAAAATGTCAATTGGATCGTGCCTCATGTTGAATAACCACTTTTTAAACCCTCAGAGTGACCAAAATTGCCATTTTTACAGAGTTTTGCTTACTCAAAAGCTTCAATTTTGACCCGTTTCAGGCACAGAAATGACTTTAAACACACTTATTTTAGTTGACAAAGTCATAATTCACATCCAACAGTCATTTACAGTCAAAAGATTAAATGTTAAAATTTCATCCATATTGACCATTTTGGGATAGTTCGACATGTCCGGAGTCATCGTTTTTCATCCGAAAATTGATTTTTTGGACTGTACAAAAAATGATTCAAAATGTCAATTGGATCGTGCCTCATGTTGAATAACCACTTTTTAAACCCTCACAGTGACCAAAATTGCCATTTTTACAGAGTTTTGCTTACTCAAAAGCTTCAATTTTGACCCGTTTCAGGCACAGAAATGACTTTAAACGCACTTATTTTAGTTGACAAAGTCATAATTCACATCCAACAGTCATTTACAGTCAAAAGATTAAATGTTAAAATTTCATCCATTTTGACCTTTTTGGGATCGTTCGACATGTCCGGAGTCATCGTTTTTAATCCGAAAATTGATTTTTTGGACTGTACCAAAAATGATTCAAAATGTCAATTGGATCGTGCCTCATGTTGAATAACCACTTTTTAAACCCTCAGAGTGACCAAAATTGCCATTTTTACAGAGTTTTGCTTACTCAAAAGCTTCAATTTTGACCCGTTTCAGGCACAGAAATGACTTTAAACACACTTATTTTAGTTGACAAAGTCATAATTCACATCCAACAGTCATTTACAGTCAAAAGATTAAATGTTAAAATTTCATCCATATTGACCATTTTGGGATAGTTCGACATGTCCGGAGTCATCGTTTTTCATCCGAAAATTGATTTTTTGGACTGTACCAAAAATGATTCAAAATGTCAATTGGATCGTGCCTCATGTTAAATAACCACTTTTTAAACCCTCAGAGTGACCAAAATTGCGATTTTTACAGAGTTTTGATTACTCAAAAGCTTCAATTTTGACCCCTTTGAGGCACAGAAACGACTTTAAACACACTTATTTTAGTTGACAAAGTCATAATTCACATCCAACAGTCATTTAGAGTCAAAAGATTAAATGTTAAAATTTCATCATTATAGACCATTTTGGGAACGTTCGACAGGTCCGGAGTCATCGTTTTTCATCCGAAAATTTATTTTTTGGACTGTACCAAAAATGATTCAAAATGTCAATTGGATCGTGCCTCTTGTTAAATAACCACTTTTTAAACCCTCAGAGTGACCAAAATTGCGATTTTTACAGAGTTTTGCTTACTCAAAAGCTTCAATTTTGACCCGTTTCAGGCACAGAAATGACTTTCAACACACTTATTTTAGTTGACAAAGTCATAATTCACATCCAACAGTCATTTACAGTCAAAAGATTAAATGTTAAAATTTCATCCATTTTGACCATTTTAGGAACGTTCGACAGGTCCGGAGTCATCGTTTTTCATCCGAAAATTGGTTTTTGGACTTAACCAAAAATGAATCAAAATGTCAATTGGATCGTGCCTCATGTTGAATAACCACTTTTTAAACCCTCACAGTGACCAAAATTGCCATTTTTACAGAGTTTTGATTACTCAAAAGCTTCAATTTTGACCGCTTTGAGGCACAGAAACGACTTTAAACACACTTATTTTAGTTGAAAAAGTCATAATTCACATCCAACAGTCATTTAGAGTCAAAAGATTAAATGTTAAAATTTCATCATTATAGACCATTTTGGGATTGTTCGACAGGTCCGGAGTCATCGTTTTTAATCCAAAAATTGATTTTTTGGACTGTACCAAAAATGATTCAAAATGTCAACTGGATCGTGCCTCATGTTGAATAACCACTTTTTAAACCCTCAGAGTGACCAAAATTGCCATTTTTACAGAGTTTTGCTTACTCAAAAGCTTCAATTTTGACCCGTTTCAGGCACAGAAATGACTTTAAACACACTTATTTTAGTTGACAAAGTCATAATTCACATCCAACAGTCATTTACAGTCAAAAGATTAAATGTTAAAATTTCACCCATATTGACCATTTTGGGATAGTTCGACATGTCCGGAGTCATCGTTTTTCATCCGAAAATTGATTTTTTGGACTGTACAAAAAATGATTCAAAATGTCAATTGGATCGTGCCTCATGTTGAATAACCACTTTTTAAACCCTCACAGTGACCAAAATTGCCATTTTTACAGAGTTTTGCTTACTCAAAAGCTTCAATTTTGACCCGTTTCAGGCACAGAAATGACTTTAAACGCACTTATTTTAGTTGACAAAGTCATAATTCACATCCAACAGTCATTTACAGTCAAAAGATTAAATGTTAAAATTTCATCCATTTTGACCTTTTTGGGATCGTTCGACATGTCCGGAGTCATCGTTTTTCATCCGAAAATTGATTTTTTGGACTGTACCAAAAATGATTCAAAATGTCAATTGGATCGTGCCTCATGTTGAATAACCACTTTTTAAACCCTCAGAGTGACCAAAATTGCCATTTTTACAGAGTTTTGCTTACTCAAAAGCTTCAATTTTGACCCGTTTCAGGCACAGAAATGACTTTAAACACACTTATTTTAGTTGACAAAGTCATAATTCACATCCAACAGTTATTTACAGTCAAAAGATTAAATGTTAAAATTTCATCCATTTTGACCTTTTCGGGATCGTTCGACATGTCCGGAGTCATCGTTTTTCATCCGAAAATTGATTTTTTGGACTGTACCAAAAATGATTCAAAATGTCAATTGGATCGTGGCTCATGTTGAATAACCACTTTTTAAACCCTCAGAGTGACCAAAATTGCCATTTTTACAGAGTTTTGCTTACTCAAAAGCTTCAATTTTGACCCGTTTCAGGCACAGAAATGACTTTAAACACACTTATTTTAGTTGACAAAGTCATAATTCACATCCAACAGTCATTTACAGTCAAAAGATTAAATGTTAAAATTTCATCCATATTGACCATTTTGGGATAGTTCGACATGTCCGGAGTCATCGTTTTTCATCCGAAAATTGATTTTTTGGACTGTACCAAAAATGATTCAAAATGTCAATTGGATCGTGCCTCATGTTGAATAACCACTTTTTAATCCCTCACAGTGACCAAAATTGCCATTTTTACAGAGTTTTGCTTACTCAAAAGCTTCAATTTTGACCCGTTTCAGGCACAGAAATGACTTTAAACACACTTATTTTAGTTGACAAAGTCATAATTCACATCCAACAGTCATTTACAGTCAAAAGATTAAATGTTAAAATTTCATCCAAATTGACCATTTTGGGATAGTTCGACATGTCCGGAGTCATCGTTTTTCATCCGAAAATTGATTTTTTGGACTGTACCAAAAATGATTCAAAATGTCAATTGGATCATGCCTCATGTTGAATAACAACTTTTTAAACCCTCACAGTGACCAAAATTGCCATTTTTACAGAGTTTTGCTTACTCAAAAGCTTCAATTTTGACCCGTTTCAGCACAGAAATGACTTTAAACGCACTTATTTTAGTTGACAAAGTCATAATTCACATCCAACAGTCATTTACAGTCAAAAGATTAAATGTTAAAATTTCATCCATTTTGACCTTTTTGGGATCGTTCGACATGTCCGGAGTCATCGTTTTTCATCCGAAAATTGATTTTTTTGGACTGTACCAAAAATGATTCAAAATGTCAATTGGATCGTGCCTCATGTTGAATAACCACTTTTTAAACCCTCAAAGTGACCAAAATTGCCATTTTTACAGAGTTTTGCTTACTCAAAAGCTTCAATTTTGACCCGTTTCAGGCACAGAAATGACTTTAAACACACTTATTTTAGTTGACAAAGTAATAATTTACATCCAACAGTCATTTACAGTCAAAAGATTAAATGTTAAAATTTCATCTATATTGACCATTTTGGGATCGTTCGACATGTCCGGAGTCATCGTTTTTCATCCGAAAATTGATTTTTTGGACTGTACCAAAAATGATTCAAAATGTCAATTGGATCGTGCCTCATGTTGAATAACCACTTTTTAAACCCTCAGAGTGACCAAAATTGCCATTTTTACAGAGTTTTGCTTACTCAAAAGCTTCAATTTTGACCCGTTTCAGGCACAGAAATGACTTTAAACACACTTATTTTAGTTGACAAAGTCATAATTCACATCCAACAGTCATTTACAGTCAAAAGATTAAATGTTAAAATTTCATCCATATTGACCATTTTGGGATAGTTCGACATGTCCGGAGTCATCGTTTTTCATCCGAAAATTGATTTTTTTGGACTGTACAAAAAATGATTCAAAATGTCAATTGGATCGTGCCTCATGTTGAATAACCACTTTTTAAACCCTCACAGTGACCAAAATTGCCATTTTTACAGAGTTTTGCTTACTCAAAAGCTTCAATTTTGACCCGTTTCAGGCACAGAAATGACTTTAAACGCACTTATTTTAGTTGACAAAGTCATAATTCACATCCAACAGTCATTTACAGTCAAAAGATTAAATGTTACAATGTCATCCATTTTGACCTTTTTGGGATCGTTCGACATGTCCGGAGTCATTGTTTTTAATCCGAAAATTGATTTTTTGGACTGTACCAAAAATGATTCAAAATGTCAATTGGATCGTGCCTCATGTTGAATAACCACTTTTTAAACCCTCAGAGTGACCAAAATTGCCATTTTTACAGAGTTTTGCTTACTCAAAAGCTTCAATTTTGACCCGTTTCAGGCACAGAAATGACTTTAAACACACTTATTTTAGTTGACAAAGTCATAATTCACATCCAACAGTCATTTACAGTCAAAAGATTAAATGTTAAAATTTCATCCATATTGACCATTTTGGGATAGTTCGACATGTCCGGAGTCATCGTTTTTCATCCGAAAATTGATTTTTTGGACTGTACAAAAAATGATTCAAAATGTCAATTGGATCGTGCCTCATGTTGAATAACCACTTTTTAAACCCTCACAGTGACCAAAATTGCCATTTTTACAGAGTTTTGCTTACTCAAAAGCTTCAATTTTGACCCGTTTCAGGCACAGAAATGACTTTAAACGCACTTATTTTAGTTGACAAAGTCATAATTCACATCCAACAGTCATTTACAGTCAAAAGATTAAATGTTAAAATTTCATCCATTTTGACCTTTTTGGGATCGTTCGACATGTCCGGAGTCATCGTTTTTAATCCGAAAATTGATTTTTTGGACTGTACCAAAAATGATTCAAAATGTCAATTGGATCGTGCCTCATGTTGAATAACCACTTTTTAAACCCTCAGAGTGACCAAAATTGCCATTTTTACAGAGTTTTGCTTACTCAAAAGCTTCAATTTTGACCCGTTTCAGGCACAGAAATGACTTTAAACACACTTATTTTAGTTGACAAAGTCATAATTCACATCCAACAGTCATTTACAGTCAAAAGATTAAATGTTAAAATTTCATCCATATTGACCATTTTGGGATAGTTCGACATGTCCGGAGTCATCGTTTTTCATCCGAAAATTGATTTTTTGGACTGTACCAAAAATGATTCAAAATGTCAATTGGATCGTGCCTCATGTTGAATAACCACTTTTTAAACCCTCACAGTGACCAAAATTGCCATTTTTACAGAGTTCTGATTACTCAAAAGCTTCAATTTTGACCCCTTTGAGGCACAGAAACGACTTTAAACACACTTATTGTAGTTGACAAAGTCATAATTCACATCCAACAGTCATTTAGATTCAAAAGATTAAATGTTAACATGTCATCATTATAGACCATTTTGGGAACGTTCGACAGGTCCGGAGTCATCGTTTTTCATCCGAAAATTGATTTTTTGGACTGTACCAAAAATGATTCAAAATGTCAATTGGATCGTGCCTCATGTTAAATAACCACTTTTTAAACCCTCAGAGTGACCAAAATTGCGATTTTTACAGAGTTTTGATTACTCAAAAGCTTCAATTTTGACCCCTTTGAGGCACAGAAACGACTTTAAACACACTTATTTTAGTTGACAAAGTCATAATTCACATCCAACAGTCATTTAGAGTCAAAAGATTAAATGTTAAAATTTCATCATTATAGACCATTTTGGGAACGTTCGACAGGTCCGGAGTCATCGTTTTTCATCCGAAAATTTATTTTTTGGACTGTACCAAAAATGATTCAAAATGTCAATTGGATCGTGCCTCTTGTTAAATAACCACTTTTTAAACCCTCAGAGTGACCAAAATTGCGATTTTTACAGAGTTTTGCTTACTCAAAAGCTTCAATTTTGACCCGTTTCAGGCACAGAAATGACTTTCAACACACTTATTTTAGTTGACAAAGTCATAATTCACATCCAACAGTCATTTACAGTCAAAAGATTAAATGTTAAAATTTCATCCATTTTGACCATTTTAGGAACGTTCGACAGGTCCGGAGTCATCGTTTTTCATCCGAAAATTGGTTTTTGGACTTTACCAAAAATGAATCAAAATGTCAATTGGATCGTGCCTCATGTTGAATAACCACTTTTTAAACCCTCACAGTGACCAAAATTGCCATTTTTACAGAGTTTTGATTACTCAAAAGCTTCAATTTTGACCGCTTTGAGGCACAGAAACGACTTTAAACACACTTATTTTAGTTGACAAAGTCATAATTCACATCCAACAGTCATTTACAGTCAAAAGATTAAATGTTAAAATTTCATCCATTTTGACCTTTTTGGGATCGTTCGACATGTCCGGAGTCATCGTTTTTCATCCGAAAATTGATTTTTTGGACTGTACCAAAAATGATTCAAAATGTCAATTGGATCGTGCCTCATGTTGAATAACCACTTTTTAAACCCTCAGAGTGACCAAAATTGCCATTTTTACAGAGTTTTGCTTACTCAAAAGCTTCAATTTTGACCCGTTTCAGGCACAGAAATGACTTTAAACACACTTATTTTAGTTGACAAAGTCATAATTCACATCCAACAGTTATTTACAGTCAAAAGATTAAATGTTAAAATTTCATCCATTTTGACCTTTTCGGGATCGTTCGACATGTCCGGAGTCATCGTTTTTCATCCGAAAATTGATTTTTTGGACTGTACCAAAAATGATTCAAAATGTCAATTGGATCGTGGCTCATGTTGAATAACCACTTTTTAAACCCTCAGAGTGACCAAAATTGCCATTTTTACAGAGTTTTGCTTACTCAAAAGCTTCAATTTTGACCCGTTTCAGGCACAGAAATGACTTTAAACACACTTATTTTAGTTGACAAAGTCATAATTCACATCCAACAGTCATTTACAGTCAAAAGATTAAATGTTAAAATTTCATCCATATTGACCATTTTGGGATAGTTCGACATGTCCGGAGTCATCGTTTTTCATCCGAAAATGGATTTTTTGGACTGTACCAAAAATGATTCAAAATGTCAATTGGATCGTGCCTCATGTTGAATAACCACTTTTTAATCCCTCACAGTGACCAAAATTGCCATTTTTACAGAGTTTTGCTTACTCAAAAGCTTCAATTTTGACCCGTTTCAGGCACAGAAATGACTTTAAACACACTTATTTTAGTTGACAAAGTCATAATTCACATCCAACAGTCATTTACAGTCAAAAGATTAAATGTTAAAATTTCATCCATATTGACCATTTTGGGATAGTTCGACATGTCCGGAGTCATCATTTTTCATCCGAAAATTGATTTTTTGGACTGTACCAAAAATGATTCAAAATGTCAATTGGATCGTGCCTCATGTTGAATAACCACTTTTTAATCCCTCACAGTGACCAAAATTGCAATTTTTACAGAGTTTTGCTTACTCAAAAGCTTCAATTTTGACCCGTTTCAGGCACAGAAATGACTTTAAACACACTTATTTTAGTTGACAAAGTCATAATTCACATCCAACAGTCATTTACAGTCAAAAGATTAAATGTTAAAATTTCATCCATATTGACCATTTTGGGATCATTCGACATGTCCGGAGTCATCGTTTTTCATCCGAAAATTGAGTTTTTTGGACTGTACCAAAAATGATTCAAAATGTCAATTGGATCGTGGCTCATGTTGAATAACCACTTTATAAACCCTCACAGTGACCAAAATTGCCATTTTTACAGAGTTTTGATTACTCAAAAGCTTCAATTTTGACCCCTTTGAGGCACAGAAACGACTTTAAACACACTTATTGTAGTTGACAAAGTCATAATTCACATCCAACAGTCATTTAGATTCAAAAGATTAAATGTTAAAATTTCATCATTATAGACCATTTTGGGATTGTTCGACAGGTCCGGAGTCATCGTTTTTCATCCGAAAATTGATTTTTTGGACTGTACCAAAAATGATTCAAAATGTCAATTGGATCGTGCCTCATGTTGAATAACCACTTTTTAAACCCTCAGAGTGACCAAAATTGCCATTTTTACAGAGTTTTGCTTACTCAAAAGCTTCAATTTTGACCCGTTTCAGGCACAGAAATGACTTTAAACACACTTATTTTAGTTGACAAAGTCATAATTTACATCCAACAGTCATTTACAGTCAAAAGATTAAATGTTAAAATTTCATCCATATTGACCATTTTGGGATCGTTCGACATGTCCGGAGTCATCGTTTTTCATCCGAAAATTGATTTTTTGGACTGTACCAAAAATGATTCAAAATGTCAATTGGATCGTGCCTCATGTTGAATAACCACTTTTTAAACCCTCATAGTGACCAAAATTGCCATTTTTACAGAGTTTTGCTTACTCAAAAGCTTCAATTTTGACCCGTTTCAGGCACAGAAATGACTTTAAACACACTTATTTTAGTTGACAAAGTCATAATTCACATCCAACAGTCATTTACAGTCAAAAGATTATGTTAAAATTTCATCCATATTGACCATTTTGGGATAGTTCGACATGTCCGGAGTCATCGTTTTTCATCCGAAAATTGATTTTTTGGACAGTACAAAAAATGATTCAAAATGTCAATTGGATCGTGCCTCATGTTGAATAACCACTTTTTAAACCCTCACAGTGACCAAAATTGCCATTTTTACAGAGTTTTGCTTACTCAAAAGCTTCAATTTTGACCCGTTTCAGGCACAGAAATGACTTTAAACGCACTTATTTTAGTTGACAAAGTCATAATTCACATCCAACAGTCATTTACAGTCAAAAGATTAAATGTTAAAATTTCATCCATTTTGACCTTTTTGGGATCGTTCGACATGTCCGGAGTCATCGTTTTTAATCCGAAAATTGATTTTTTGGACTGTACCAAAAATGATTCAAAATGTCAATTGGATCGTGCCTCATGTTGAATAACCACTTTTTAAACCCTCAGAGTGACCAAAATTGCCATTTTTACAGAGTTTTGCTTACTCAAAAGCTTCAATTTTGACCCGTTTCAGGCACAGAAATGACTTTAAACACACTTATTTTAGTTGACAAAGTCATAATTCACATCCAACAGTCATTTACAGTCAAAAGATTAAATGTTAAAATTTCATCCATATTGACCATTTTGGGATAGTTCGACATGTCCGGAGTCATCGTTTTTCATCCGAAAATTGATTTTTTGGACTGTACCAAAAATGATTCAAAATGTCAATTGGATCGTGCCTCATGTTGAATAACTACTTTTTGAACCCTCACAGTGACCAAAATTGCCATTTTTACAGAGTTTTGCTTACTCAAAAGCTTCAATTTTGACCCGTTTCAGGCACAGAAATGACTTTAAACACACTTATTTTAGTTGACAAAGTCATAATTCACATCCAACAGTTATTTACAGTCAAAAGATTAAATGTTAAAATTTCATCCATTTTGACCTTTTTGGGATCGTTCGACATGTCCGGAGTCATCGTTTTTCATCCGAAAATTGATTTTTTGGACTGTACCAAAAATGATTCAAAATGTCAATTGGATCGTGGCTCATGTTGAATAACCACTTTTTAAACCCTCACAGTGACCAAAATTGCCATTTTTACAGAGTTCTGATTACTCAAAAGCTTCAATTTTGACCCCTTTGAGGCACAGAAACGACTTTAAACACACTTATTGTAGTTGACAAAGTCATAATTCACATCCAACAGTCATTTAGATTCAAAAGATTAAATGTTAAAATTTAATCATTATAGACCATTTTGGGAACGTTCGACAGGTCCGGAGTCATCGTTTTTCATCCGAAAATTTATTTTTTGGACTGTACCAAAAATGATTAAAAATGTCAATTGGATCGTGCCTCTTGTTAAATAACCACTTTTTAAACCCTCAGAGTGACCAAAATTGCGATTTTTACAGAGTTTTGCTTACTCAAAAGCTTCAATTTTGACCCGTTTCAGGCACAGAAATGACTTTCAACACACCTATTTTAGTTGACAAAGTCATAATTCACATCCAACAGTCATTTACAGTCAAAAGATTAAATGTTAAAATTTCATCCATTTTGACCATTTTAGGAACGTTCGACAGGTCCGGAGTCATCGTTTTTCATCCGAAAATTGGTTTTTGGACTGTACCAAAAATGAATCAAAATGTCAATTGGATCGTGCCTCATGTTGAATAACCACTTTTTAAACCCTCACAGTGACCAAAATTGCCATTTTTACAGAGTTTTGATTACTCAAAAGCTTCAATTTTGACCGCTTTGAGGCACAGAAACGACTTTAAACACACTTATTTTAGTTGAAAAAGTCATAATTCACATCTAACAGTCATTTAGAGTCAAAAGATTAAATGTTAAAATTTCATCATTATAGACCATTTTGGGATTGTTCGACAGGTCCGGAGTCATCGTTTTTAATCCGAAAATTGATTTTTTGGACTGTACCAAAAATGATTCAAAATGTCAACTGGATCGTGCCTCATGTTGAATAACCACTTTTTAAACCCTCAGAGTGACCAAAATTGCCATTTTTACAGAGTTTTGCTTACTCAAAAGCTTCAATTTTGACCCGTTTCAGGCACAGAAATGACTTTAAACACACTTATTTTAGTTGACAAAGTCATAATTCACATCCAACAGTCATTTACAGTCAAAAGATTAAATGTTAAAATTTCATCCATATTGACCATTTTGGGATCGTTCGACATGTCCGGAGTCATCGTTTTTCATCCGAAAATTGATTTTTTTGGGCTGTACCAAAAATGATTCAAAATGTCAATTGGATTGTGCCTCATGTTGAATAACCACTTTTTAAACCCTCAGAGTGACCAAAATTGCCATTTTTACAGAGTTTTGCTTACTCAAAAGCTTCAATTTTGACCCGTTTCAGGCACAGAAATGACTTTAAACACACTTATTTTAGTTGACAAAGTCATAATTCACATCCAACAGTCATTTACAGTCAAAAGATTAAATGTTAAAATTTCATCCATATTGACCATTTTGGGATAGTTCGACATGTCCGGAGTCATCGTTTTTCATCCGAAAATTGATTTTTTGGACTGTACCAAAAATGATTCAAAATGTCAATTGGATCGTGCCTCATGTTGAATAACAACTTTTTAAACCCTCACAGTGACCAAAATTGCCATTTTTACAGAGTTTTGCTTACTCAAAAGCTTCAATTTTGACCCGTTTCAGCACAGAAATGACTTTAAACGCACTTATTTTAGTTGACAAAGTCATAATTCACATCCAACAGTCATTTACAGTCAAAAGATTAAATGTTAAAATTTCATCCATTTTGACCTTTTTGGGATCGTTCGACATGTCCGGAGTCATCGTTTTTCATCCGAAAATTGATTTTTTGGACTGTACCAAAAATGATTCAAAATGTCAATTGGATCGTGCCTCATGTTGAATAACCACTTTTTAAACCCTCACAGTGACCAAAATTGCCATTTTTACAGAGTTTTGCTTACTCAAAAGCTTCAATTTTGACCCGTTTCAGGCACAGAAATGACTTTAAACACACTTATTTTAGTTGACAAAGTCATAATTCACATCCAACAGTCATTTACAGTCAAAAGATTAAATGTTAAAATTTCATCCATATTGACCATTTTGGGATAGTTCGACATGTCCGGAGTCATCGTTTTTCATCCGAAAATTGATTTTTTGGACTGTACCAAAAATGATTCAAAATGTCAATTGGATCGTGCCTCATGTTGAATAACCACTTTTTAAACCCTCACAGTGACCAAAATTGCAATTTTTACAGAGTTTTGCTTACTCAAAAGCTTCAATTTTGACCCGTTTCAGGCACAGAAATGACTTTAAACACACTTATTTTAGTTGACAAAGTCATAATTCACATCCAACAGTCATTTACAGTCAAAAGATTAAATGTTAAAATTTCATCCATATTGACCATTTTGGGATCATTCGACATGTCCGGAGTCATCGTTTTTCATCCGAAAATTGAGTTTTTTGGACTGTACCAAAAATGATTCAAAATGTCAATTGGATCATGGCTCATGTTGAATAACCACTTTTTAAACCCTCACAGTGACCAAAATTGCCATTTTTACAGAGTTTTGATTACTCAAAAGCTTCAATTTTGACCCCTTTGAGGCACAGAAACGACTTTAAACACACTTATTGTAGTTGACAAAGTCATAATTCACATCCAACAGTCATTTAGATTCAAAAGATTAAATGTTAAAATTTCATCATTATAGACCATTTTGGGAACGTTCGATAGGTCCGGAGTCATCGTTTTTCATCCGAAAATAGATTTTTTGGACTGTACCAAAAATGATTCAAAATGTCAATTCGATCGTGCCTCATGTTGAATAACCACTTTTTAAACCCTCAGAGTGACCAAAATTGCCATTTTTACAGAGTTTTGCTTACTCAAAAGCTTCAATTTTGACCCGTTTCAGGCACAGAAATGAATTTAAACACACTTATTTTAGTTGACAAAGTCATAATTCACATCCAACAGTCATTTACAGTCAAAAGATTAAATGTTAAAATTTCATCCATATTGACCATTTTGGGATAGTTCGACATGTCCGGAGTCATCGTTTTTCATCCGAAAATTGATTTTTTGGACTGTACAAAAAATGATTCAAAATGTCAATTGGATCGTGCCTCATGTTGAATAACCACTTTTTAAACCCTCACAGTGACCAAAATTGCCATTTTTACAGAGTTTTGCTTACTCAAAAGCTTCAATTTTGACCCGTTTCAGGCACAGAAATGACTTTAAACGCACTTATTTTAGTTGACAAAGTCATAATTCACATCCAACAGTCATTTACAGTCAAAAGATTAAATGTTACAATTTCATCCATTTTGACCTTTTTGGGATCGTTCGACATGTCCGGAGTCATTGTTTTTAATCCGAAAATTGATTTTTTGGACTGTATCAAAAATGATTCAAAATGTCAATTGGATCGTGCCTCATGTTGAATAACCACTTTTTGAAGCCTCAGAGTGACCAAAATTGCCATTTTTACAGAGTTTTGCTTACTCAAAAGCTTCAATTTTGACCCGTTTCAGGCACAGAAATGACTTTAAACACACTTATTTTAGTTGACAAAGTCATAATTCACATCCAACAGTCATTTACAGTCAAAAGATTAAATGTTAAAATTTCATCCATATTGACCATTTTGGGATAGTTCGACATGTCCGGAGTCATGGTTTTTCATCCGAAAATTGATTTTTTGGACTGTACCAAAAATGATTCAAAATGTCAATTGGATCGTGCCTCATGTTGAATAACCACTTTTTAAACCCTCACAGTGACCAAAATTGCCATTTTTACAGAGTTTTGCTTACTCAAAAGCTTCAATTTTGACCCGTTTCAGGCACAGAAATGACTTTAAACACACTTATTTTAGTTGACAAAGTCATAATTCACATCCAACAGTTATTTACAGTCAAAAGATTAAATGTTAAAATTTCATCCATTTTGACCTTTTTGGGATCGTTCGACATGTCCGGAGTCATCGTTTTTCATCCGAAAATTGATTTTTTGGACTGTACCAAAAATGATTCAAAATGTCAATTGGATCGTGGCTCATGTTGAATAACCACTTTTTAAACCCTCACAGTGACCAAAATTGCCATTTTTACAGAGTTTTGATTACTCAAAAGCTTCAATTTTGACCCCTTTGAGGCACAGAAACGACTTTAAACACACTTATTGTAGTTGACAAAGTCATAATTCACATCCAACAGTCATTTAGATTCAAAAGATTAAATGTTAAAATGTCATCATTATAGACCATTTTGGGAACGTTCGACAGGTCCGGAGTCATCGTTTTTCATCCGAAAATTGATTTTTTGGACTGTACCAAAAATGATTCAAAATGTCAATTGGATCGTGCCTCATGTTAAATAACCACTTTTTAAACCCTCAGAGTGACCAAAATTGCGATTTTTACAGAGTTTTGATTACTCAAAAGCTTCAATTTTGACCCCTTTGAGTCACAGAAACGACTTTAAACACACTTATTTTAGTTGACAAAGTCATAATTCACATCCAACAGTCATTTAGAGTCAAAAGATTAAATGTTAAAATTTCATCATTATAGACCATTTTGGGAACGTTCGACAGGTCCGGAGTCATCGTTTTTCATCCGAAAATTTATTTTTTGGACTGTACCAAAAATGATTCAAAATGTCAATTGGATCGTGCCTCATGTTAAATAACCACTTTTTAAACCCTCAGAGTGACCAAAATTGCGATTTTTACAGAGTTTTGCTTACTCAAAAGCTTCAATTTTGACCCGTTTCAGGCACAGAAATGACTTTAAACACACTTATTTTAGTTGACAAAGTCATAATTCACATCCAACAGTCATTTACAGTCAAAAGATTAAATGTTAAAATTTCATCCATTTTGACCATTTTGGGATCGTTCGACATGTCCGGAGTCATCGTGTTTCATCCGAAAATTGATTTTTTGGACTGTACAAAAAATGATTCAAAATGTCAATTGGATCGTGCCTCATGTTGAATAACCACTTTTTAAACCCTCACAGTGACCAAAATTGCCATTTTTACAGAGTTTTGCTTACTCAAAAGCTTCAATTTTGACCCGTTTCAGGCACAGAAATGACTTTAAATGCACTTATTTTAGTTGACAAAGTCATAATTCACATCCAACAGTCATTTACAGTCAAAAGATTAAATGTTAAAATTTCATCCATATTGACCATTTTGGGATAGTTCGACATGTCCGGAGTCATCGTTTTTCATCCGAAAATTGATTTTTTGGACTGTACCAAAAATGATTCAAAATGTCAATTGGATCGTGCCTCATGTTGAATAACCACTTTTTAAACCCTCAGAGTGACCAAAATTGCGATTTTTACAGAGTTTTGATTACTCAAAAGCTTCAATTTTGACCCCTTTGAGGCACAGAAACGACTTTAAACACACTTATTTTAGTTGACAAAGTCATAATTCACATCCAACAGTCATTTAGAGTCAAAAGATTAAATGTTAAAATTTCATCATTATAGACCATTTTGGGAACGTTCGACAGGTCCGGAGTCATCGTTTTTCATCCGAAAATTTATTTTTTGGACTGTACCAAAAATGATTCAAAATGTCAATTGGATCGTGCCTCTTGTTAAATAACCACTTTTTAAACCCTCAGAGTGACCAAAATTGCGATTTTTACAGAGTTTTGCTTACTCAAAAGCTTCAATTTTGACCCGTTTCAGGCACAGAAATGACTTTCAACACACTTATTTTAGTTGACAAAGTCATAATTCACATCCAACAGTCATTTACAGTCAAAAGATTAAATGTTAAAATTTCATCCATTTTGACCATTTTAGGAACGTTCGACAGGTCCGGAGTCATCGTTTTTCATCCGAAAATTGGTTTTTGGACTGTACCAAAAATGAATCAAAATGTCAATTGGATCGTGCCTCATGTTGAATAACCACTTTTTAAACCCTCACAGTGACCAAAATTGCCATTTTTACAGAGTTTTGATTACTCAAAAGCTTCAATTTTGACCGCTTTGAGGCACAGAAACGACTTTAAACACACTTATTTTAGTTGAAAAAGTCAGAATTCACATCCAACAGTCATTTAGAGTCAAAAGATTAAATGTTAAAATTTCATCATTATAGACCATTTTGGGATTGTTCGACAGGTCCGGAGTCATCGTTTTTAATCCAAAAATTGATTTTTTGGACTGTACCAAAAATGATTCAAAATGTCAACTGGATCATGCCTCATGTTGAATAACCACTTTTTAAACCCTCAGAGTGACCAAAATTGCCATTTTTACAGAGTTTTGCTTACTCAAAAGCTTCAATTTTGACCCGTTTCAGGCACAGAAATGACTTTAAACACACTTATTTTAGTTGACAAAGTCATAATTCACATCCAACAGTCATTTACAGTCAAAAGATTAAATGTTAAAATTTCATCCATATTGACCATTTTGGGATCGTTCGACATGTCCGGAGTCATCGTTTTTCATCCGAAAATTGATTTTTTTGGGCTGTACCAAAAATGATTCAAAATGTCAATTGGATTGTGCCTCATGTTGAATAACCACTTTTTAAACCCTCAGAGTGACCAAAATTGCCATTTTTACAGAGTTTTGCTTACTCAAAAGCTTCAATTTTGACCCGTTTCAGGCACAGAAATGACTTTAAACACACTTATTTTAGTTGACAAAGTCATAATTCACATCCAACAGTCATTTACAGTCAAAAGATTAAATGTTAAAATTTCATCCAAATTGACCATTTTGGGATAGTTCGACATGTCCGGAGTCATCGTTTTTCATCCGAAAATTGATTTTTTGGACTGTACCAAAAATGATTCAAAATGTCAATTGGATCATGCCTCATGTTGAATAACAACTTTTTAAACCCTCACAGTGACCAAAATTGCCATTTTTACAGAGTTTTGCTTACTCAAAAGCTTCAATTTTGACCCGTTTCAGCACAGAAATGACTTTAAACGCACTTATTTTAGTTGACAAAGTCATAATTCACATCCAACAGTCATTTACAGTCAAAAGATTAAATGTTAAAATTTCATCCATTTTGACCTTTTTGGGATCGTTCGACATGTCCGGAGTCATCGTTTTTCATCCGAAAATTGATTTTTTGGACTGTACCAAAAATGATTCAAAATGTCAATTGGATCGTGCCTCAGGTTGAATAACCACTTTTTAAACCCTCAGAGTGACCAAAATTGCCATTTTTACAGAGTTTTGCTTACTCAAAAGCTTCAATTTTGACCCGTTTCAGGCACAGAAATGACTTTAACCACTTGGCTGCTAAGGCAATATTTTACTTTTCATTGATTTTCCATTGAAATCAATGGAAAGTCCATGACGAGTTACCCTTGTCATTAGCGGCGAAGAGGTTAAACACACTTATTTTAGTTGATAAAGTCATAATTCACATCCAACAGTCATTTACAGTCAAAAGATTAAATGTTAAAATTTCATCCATATTGACCATTTTGGGATAGTTCGACATGTCCGGAGTCATCGTTTTTCATCCGAAAATTGATTTTTTGGACTGTACCAAAAATGATTCAAAATGTCAATTGGATCGTGCCTCATGTTGAATAACCACTTTTTAAACCCTCACAGTGACCAAAATTGCAATTTTTACAGAGTTTTGCTTACTCAAAAGCTTCAATTTTGACCCGTTTCAGGCACAGAAATGACTTTAAACACACTTATTTTAGTTGACAAAGTCATAATTCACATCCAACAGTCATTTACAGTCAAAAGATTAAATGTTAAAATTTCATCCATATTGACCATTTTGGGATCATTCGACATGTCCGGAGTCATCGTTTTTCATCCGAAAATTGAGTTTTTTGGACTGTACCAAAAATGATTCAAAATGTCAATTGGATCGTGGCTCATGTTGAATAACCACTTTATAAACCCTCACAGTGACCAAAATTGCCATTTTTACAGAGTTTTGATTACTCAAAAGCTTCAATTTTGACCCCTTTGAGGCACAGAAACGACTTTAAACACACTTATTGTAGTTGACAAAGTCATAATTCACATCCAACAGTCATTTAGATTCAAAAGATTAAATGTTAAAATTTCATCATTATAGACCATTTTGGGAACGTTCGACAGGTCCGGAGTCATTGTTTTTCATCCGAAGATTGATTTTTTGGACTGTACCAAAAATGATTCAAAATGTCAATTGGATCGTGCCTCATGTTGAATAACCACTTTTTAAAACCTCAGAGTGACCAAAATTGCCATTTTTACAGAGTTTTGCTAACTCAAAAGCTTCAATTTTGACCCGTTTCAGGCACAGAAATGACTTTAAACACACTTATTTTAGTTGACAAAGTCATAATTCACAACCAACAGTCATTTAGAGTCAAAAGATTAAATGTTAAAATTTCATCATTATAGACCATTTTGGGAACGTTCGATAGGTCCGGAGTCATCGTTTTTCATCCGAAAATTTATTTTTTGGACTGTACCAAAAATGATTCTCAATGTCAATTGGATCGTGCCTCATGTTAAATAACCACTTTTTAAACCCTCACAGTGACCAAAATTGCCATTTTTACAGAGTTTTGATTACTCAAAAGCTTCAATTTTGACCCCTTTGAGGCACAGAAACGACTTTAAACACAGTTATTTTAGTTGAAAAAAAGTCATAATTCACATCCAACAGTCATTTAGAGTCAAAAGATTAAATGTTAAAATGTCATCATTATAGACCATTTTGGGATTGTTCGACATGTCCGGAGTCATCGTTTTTCATCCGAAAATTGATTTTTGGACTGTACCAAAAATGATTCAAAATGTCAATTGGATCGTGCCTCATGTTGAATAACCACTTTTCAAACCCTCAGAGTGACCAAAATTGCCATTTTTACAGAGTTTTGCTTACTCAAAAGCTTCAATTTTGACCCGTTTCAGGCACAGAAATGACTTTAAACACACTTATTTTAGTTGACAAAGTCATAATTCACATCCAACAGTCATTTACAGTCAAAAGATTAAATGTTAAAATTTCATCCATATTGACCATTTTGGGATAGTTCGACATGTCCGGAGTCATCGTTTTTCATCCGAAAATTGATTTTTTGGACTGTACAAAAAATGATTCAAAATGTCAATTGGATCGTGCCTCATGTTGAATAACCACTTTTTAAACCCTCACAGTGACCAAAATTGCCATTTTTACAGAGTTTTGCTTACTCAAAAGCTTCAATTTTGACCCGTTTCAGGCACAGAAAAGACTTTAAACGCACGTATTTTAGTTGACAAAGTCATAATTCACATCCAACAGTCATTTACAGTCAAAAGATTAAATGTTAAAATTTCATCCATTTTGACCTTTTTGGGATCGTTCGACATGTCCGGAGTCATCGTTTTTCATCCGAAAATTGATTTTTTGGACTGTACCAAAAATGATTCAAAATGTCAATTGGATCGTGGCTCATGTTGAATAACCACTTTTTAAACCCTCACAGTGACCAAAATTGCCATTTTTACAGAGTTTTGATTACTCAAAAGCTTCAATTTTGACCCCTTTGAGGCACAGAAACGACTTTAAACACACTTATTGTAGTTAACAAAGTCATAATTCACATCCAACAGTCATTTAGATTCAAAAGATTAAATGTTAAAATTTCATCATTATAGACCATTTTGGGAACGTTCGACAGGTCCGGAGTCATCGTTTTTCATCCGAAAATTTATTTTTTGGACTGTACCAAAAATGATTCAAAATGTCAATTGGATCGTGCCTCATGTTGAATAACCACTTTTTAAACCCTCAGAGTGACCAAAATTGCCATTTTTACAGAGTTTTGCTTACTCAAAAGCTTCAATTTTGACCCGTTTCAGGCACAGAAATGACTTTAAACACACTTATTTTAGTTGACAAAGTCATAATTCACATCCAACAGTCATTTACAGTCAAAAGATTAAATGTTAAAATTTCATCCATTTTGACCATTTTAGGAACGTTCGACAGGTCCGGAGTCATCGTTTTTCATCCGAAAATTGGTTTTTGGACTGTACCAAAAATGAATCAAAATGTCAATTGGATCGTGCCTCATGTTGAATAACCACTTTTTAAACCCTCACAGTGACCAAAATTGCCATTTTTACAGAGTTTTGATTACTCAAAAGCTTCAATTTTGACCGCTTTGAGGCACAGAAACGACTTTAAACACACTTATTTAAGTTGAAAAAGTCATAATTCACATCCAACAGTCATTTAGAGTCAAAAGATTAAATGTTAAAATTTCATCATTATAGACCATTTTGGGATTGTTCGACAGGTTCGGAGTCATCGTTTTTCATCCGAAAATTGATTTTTTGGACTGTACCAAAAATGATTCAAAATGTCAACTGGATCGTGCCTCATGTTGAATAACCACTTTTTATACCCTCAGAGTGACCAAAATTGCCATTTTTACAGAGTTTTGCTTACTCAAAAGCTTCAATTTTGACCCGTTTCAGGCACAGAAATGACTTTAAACACACTTATTTTAGTTGACAAAGTCATAATTCACATCCAACAGTCATTTACAGTCAAAAGATTAAATGTTAAAATTTCATCCATATTGACCATTTTGGGATCGTTCGACATGTCCGGAGTCATCGTTTTTCATCCGAAAATTGATTTTTTTGGGCTGTACCAAAAATGATTCAAAATGTCAATTGGATTGTGCCTCATGTTGAATAACCACTTTTTAAACCCTCAGAGTGACCAAAATTGCCATTTTTACAGAGTTTTGCTTACTCAAAAGCTTCAGTTTTGACCCGTTTCAGGCACAGAAATGACTTTAAACACACTTATTTTAGTTGACAAAGTCATAATTCACATCCAACAGTCATTTACAGTCAAAAGATTAAATGTTAAAATTTCATCCATATTGACCATTTTGGGATAGTTCGACATGTCCGGAGTCATCGTTTTTCATCCGAAAATTTATTTTTTGGACTGTACCAAAAATGATTCAAAATGTCAATTGGATCGTGCCTCATGTTGAATAACAACTTTTTAAACCCTCACAGTGACCAAAATTGCCATTTTTACAGAGTTTTGCTTACTCAAAAGCTTCAATTTTGACCCGTTTCAGCACAGAAATGACTTTAAACGCACTTATTTTAGTTGACAAAGTCATAATTCACATCCAACAGTCATTTACAGTCAAAAGATTAAATGTTAAAATTTCATCCATTTTGACCTTTTTGGGATCGTTCGACATGTCCGGAGTCATCGTTTTTCATCCGAAAATTTATTTTTTGGACTGTACCAAAAATGATTCAAAATGTCAATTGGATCGTGCCTCATGTTGAATAACCACTTTTTAAACCCTCAGAGTGACCAAAATTGCCATTTTTACAGAGTTTTGCTTACTCAAAAGCTTCAATTTTGACCCGTTTCAGGCACAGAAATGACTTTACACACACTTATTTTAGTTGACAAAGTCATAATTCACATCCAACAGTCATTTACAGTCAAAAGATTAAATGTTAAAATTTCATCCATATTGACCATTTTGGGATCATTCGACATGTCCGGAGTCATCGTTATTCATCCGAAAATTGAGTTTTTTGGACTGTACCAAAAATGATTCAAAATGTCAATTGGATCGTGGCTCATGTTGAATAACCACTTTATAAACCCTCACAGTGACCAAAATTGCCATTTTTACAGAGTTTTGATTACTCAAAAGCTTCAATTTTGACCCCTTTGAGGCACAGAAACGACTTTAAACACACTTATTGTAGTTGACAAAGTCATAATTCACATCCAACAGTCATTTAGATTCAAAAGATTAAATGTTAAAATTTCATCATTATAGACCATTTTGGGAACGTTCGACAGGTCCGGAGTCATCGTTTTTCATCCGAAGATTGATTTTTTTGGACTGTACCAAAAATGATTCAAAATGTCAATTGGATCGTGCCTCATGTTGAATAACCACTTTTTAAAACCTCAGAGTGACCAAAATTGCCATTTTTACAGAGTTTTGCTAACTCAAAAGCTTCAATTTTGACCCGTTTCAGGCACAGAAATGACTTTAAACACACTTATTTTAGTTGACAAAGTCATAATTCACACCCAACAGTCATTTAGAGTCAAAAGATTAAATGTTAAAATTTCATCATTATAGACCATTTTGGGAACGTTCGATAGGTCCGGAGTCATCGTTTTTCATCCGAAAATTTATTTTTTGGACTGTACCAAAAATGATTCAAAATGTCAATTGGATCGTGCCTCATGTTAAATAACCACTTTTTAAACCCTCACAGTGACCAAAATTGCCATTTTTACAGAGTTTTGATTACTCAAAAGCTTCAATTTTGACCCCTTTGAGGCACAGAAACGACTTTAAACACACTTATTTTAGTTGAAAAAAAGTCATAATTCACATCCAACAGTCATTTAGAGTCAAAAGATTAAATGTTAAAATTTCATCATTATAGACCATTTTGGGATTGTTCGACAGGTCCGGAGTCATCGTTTTTCATCCGAAAATTGATTTTTTGGACTGTACCAAAAATGATTCAAAATGTCAATTCGATCGTGCCTCATGTTGAATAACCACTTTTTAAACCCTCAGAGTGACCAAAATTGCCATTTTTACAGAGTTTTGCTTACTCAAAAGCTTCAATTTTGACCCGTTTCAGGCACAGAAATGACTTTAAACACACTTATTTTAGTTGACAAAGTCATAATTCACATCCAACAGTCATTTACAGTCAAAAGATTAAATGTTACAATTTCATCCATTTTGACCTTTTTGGGATCGTTCGACATGTCCGGAGTCATTGTTTTTAATCCGAAAATTGATTTTTTGGACTGTACCAAAAATGATTCAAAATGTCAATTGGATCGTGCCTCATGTTGAATAACCACTTTTTAAACCCTCAGAGTGACCAAAATTGCCATTTTTACAGAGTTTTGCTTACTCAAAAGCTTCAATTTTGACCCGTTTCAGGCACAGAAATGACTTTAAACACACTTATTTTAGTTGACAAAGTCATAATTCACATCCAACAGTCATTTACAGTCAAAAGATTAAATGTTAAAATTTCATCCATATTGACCATTTTGGGATAGTTCGACATGTCCGGAGTCATCGTTTTTCATCCGAAAATTGATTTTTTGGACTGTACAAAAAATGATTCAAAATGTCAATTGGATCGTGCCTCATGTTGAATAACCACTTTTTAAACCCTCACAGTGACCAAAATTGCCATTTTTACAGAGTTTTGCTTACTCAAAAGCTTCAATTTTGACCCGTTTCAGGCACAGAAATGACTTTAAACACACTTATTTTAGTTGACAAAGTCATAATTCACATCCAACAGTTATTTACAGTCAAAAGATTAAATGTTAAAATTTCATCCATTTTGACCTTTTTGGGATCGTTCGACATGTCCGGAGTCATCGTTTTTCATCCGAAAATTGATTTTTTGGACTGTACCAAAAATTATTCAAAATGTCAATTGGATCGTGGCTCATGTTGAATAACCACTTTTTAAACCCTCACAGTGACCAAAATTGCCATTTTTACAGAGTTTTGATTACTCAAAAGCTTCAATTTTGACCCCTTTGAGGCACAGAAACGACTTTAAACACACTTATTGTAGTTAACAAAGTCATAATTCACATCCAACAGTCATTTAGATTCAAAAGATTAAATGTTAAAATTTCATCATTATAGACCATTTTGGGAACGTTCGACAGGTCCGGAGTCATCGTTTTTCATCCGAAAATTTATTTTTTGGACTGTACCAAAAATGATTCAAAATGTCAATTGGATTGTGCCTCTTGTTAAATAACCACTTTTTAAACCCTCAGAGTGACCAAAATTGCGATTTTTACAGAGTTTTGCTTACTC
Source organism: Lissotriton vulgaris (assembly GCF_964263255.1). Classification (NCBI taxonomy): domain Eukaryota; kingdom Metazoa; phylum Chordata; class Amphibia; order Caudata; family Salamandridae; genus Lissotriton; species Lissotriton vulgaris. Next base: position 399,087 of record NW_028250005.1, read on the forward strand.
AAAAGCTTCAATTTGCGACCCGTTTCAGGCACAGAAATGACTTTAAACACACTTATTTTAGTTGACAAAGTCATAATTCACATCCAACAGTCATTTACAGTCAAAAGATTAAATGTTAAAATTTCATCCATTTTGACCATTTTAGGAACGTTCGACAGGTCCGGAGTCATCGTTTTTCATCCGAAAATTGGTTTTTGGACTGTACCAAAAATGAATCAAAATGTCAATTGGATCGTGCCTCATGTTGAATAACCACTTTTTAAACCCTCACAGTGACCAAAATTGCCATTTTTACAGAGTTTTGATTACTCAAAAGCTTCAATTTTGACCGCTTTGAGGCACAGAAACGACTTTAAACACACTTATTTAAGTTGAAAAAGTCATAATTCACATCCAACAGTCATTTAGAGTCAAAAGATTAAATGTTAAAATTTCATCATTATAGACCATTTTGGGATTGTTCGACAGGTTCGGAGTCATCGTTTTTCATCCGAAAATTGATTTTTTGGACTGTACCAAAAATGATTCAAAATGTCAACTGGATCGTGCCTCATGTTGAATAACCACTTTTTAAACCCTCAGAGTGACCAAAATTGCCATTTTTACAGAGTTTTGCTTACTCAAAAGCTTCAATTTTGACCCGTTTCAGGCACAGAAATGACTTTAAACACACTTATTTTAGTTGACAAAGTCATAATTCACATCCAACAGTCATTTACAGTCAAAAGATTAAATGTTAAAATTTCATCCATATTGACCATTTTGGGATCGTTCGACATGTCCGGAGTCATCGTTTTTCATCCGAAAATTGATTTTTTTGGGCTGTACCAAAAATGATTCAAAATGTCAATTGGATTGTGCCTCATGTTGAATAACCACTTTTTAAACCCTCAGAGTGAGCAAAATTGCCATTTTTACAGAGTTTTGCTTACTCAAAAGCTTCAGTTTTGACCCGTTTCAGGCACAGAAATGACTTTAAACACACTTATTTTAGTTGACAAAGTCATAATTCACATCCAACAGTCATTTACAGTCAAAAGATTAAATGTTAAAATTTCATCCATATTGACCATTTTGGGATAGTTCGACATGTCCGGAGTCATCGTTTTTCATCCGAAAATTTATTTTTTGGACTGTACCAAAAATGATTCAAAATGTCAATTGGATCGTGCCTCATGTTGAATAACAACTTTTTAAACCCTCACAGTGACCAAAATTGCCATTTTTACAGAGTTTTGCTTACTCAAAAGCTTCAATTTTGACCCGTTTCAGCACAGAAATGACTTTAAACGCACTTATTTTAGTTGACAAAGTCATAATTCACATCCAACAGTCATTTACAGTCAAAAGATTAAATGTTAAAATTTCATCCATTTTGACCTTTTTGGGATCGTTCGACATGTCCGGAGTCATCGTTTTTCATCCGAAAATTTATTTTTTGGACTGTACCAAAAATGATTCAAAATGTCAATTGGATCGTGCCTCATGTTGAATAACCACTTTTTAAACCCTCAGAGTGACCAAAATTGCCATTTTTACAGAGTTTTGCTTACTCAAAAGCTTCAATTTTGACCCGTTTCAGGCACAGAAATGACTTTACACACACTTATTTTAGTTGACAAAGTCATAATTCACATCCAACAGTCATTTACAGTCAAAAGATTAAATGTTAAAATTTCATCCATATTGACCATTTTGGGATCATTCGACATGTCCGGAGTCATCGTTTTTCATCCGAAAATTGAGTTTTTTGGACTGTACCAAAAATGATTCAAAATGTCAATTGGATCGTGGCTCATGTTGAATAACCACTTTATAAACCCTCACAGTGACCAAAATTGCCATTTTTACAGAGTTTTGATTACTCAAAAGCTTCAATTTTGACCCCTTTGAGGCACAGAAACGACTTTAAACACACTTATTGTAGTTGACAAAGTCATAATTCACATCCAACAGTCATTTAGATTCAAAAGATTAAATGTTAAAATTTCATCATTATAGACCATTTTGGGAACGTTCGACAGGTCCGGAGTCATCGTTTTTCATCCGAAGATTGATATTTTTGGACTGTACCAAAAATGATTCAAAATGTCAATTGGATCGTGCCTCATGTTGAATAACCACTTTTTAAAACCTCAGAGTGACCAAAATTGCCATTTTTACAGAGTTTTGCTAACTCAAAAGCTTCAATTTTGACCCGTTTCAGGCACAGAAATGACTTTAAACACACTTATTTTAGTTGACAAAGTCATAATTCACACCCAACAGTCATTTAGAGTCAAAAGATTAAATGTTAAAATTTCATCATTATAGACCATTTTGGGAACGTTCGATAGGTCCGGAGTCATCGTTTTTCATCCGAAAATTTATTTTTTGGACTGTACCAAAAATGATTCAAAATGTCAATTGGATCGTGCCTCATGTTAAATAACCACTTTTTAAACCCTCACAGTGACCAAAATTGCCATTTTTACAGAGTTTTGATTACTCAAAAGCTTCAATTTTGACCCCTTTGAGGCACAGAAACGACTTTAAACACACTTATTTTAGTTGAAAAAAAGTCATAATTCACATCCAACAGTCATTTAGAGTCAAAAGATTAAATGTTAAAATTTCATCATTATAGACCATTTTGGGATTGTTCGACAGGTCCGGAGTCATCGTTTTTCATCCGAAAATTGATTTTTTGGACTGTACCAAAAATGATTCAAAATGTCAATTCGATCGTGCCTCATGTTGAATAACCACTTTTTAAACCCTCAGAGTGACCAAAATTGCCATTTTTACAGAGTTTTGCTTACTCAAAAGCTTCAATTTTGACCCGTTTCAGGCACAGAAATGACTTTAAACACACTTATTTTAGTTGACAAAGTCATAATTCACATCCAACAGTCATTTACAGTCAAAAGATTAAATGTTACAATTTCATCCATTTTGACCTTTTGGGGATCGTTCGACATGTCCGGAGTCATTGTTTTTAATCCGAAAATTGATTTTTTGGACTGTACCAAAAATGATTCAAAATGTCAATTGGATCGTGCCTCATGTTGAATAACCACTTTTTAAACCCTCAGAGTGACCAAAATTGCCATTTTTACAGAGTTTTGCTTACTCAAAAGCTTCAATTTTGACCCGTTTCAGGCACAGAAATGACTTTAAACACACTTATTTTAGTTGACAAAGTCATAATTCACATCCAACAGTCATTTACAGTCAAAAGATTAAATGTTAAAATTTCATCCATATTGACCATTTTGGGATAGTTCGACATGTCCGGAGTCATCGTTTTTCATCCGAAAATTGATTTTTTGGACTGTACAAAAAATGATTCAAAATGTCAATTGGATCGTGCCTCATGTTGAATAACCACTTTTTAAACCCTCACAGTGACCAAAATTGCCATTTTTACAGAGTTTTGCTTACTCAAAAGCTTCAATTTTGACCCGTTTCAGGCACAGAAATGACTTTAAACGCACTTATTTTAGTTGACAAAGTCATAATTCACATCCAACAGTCATTTACAGTCAAAAGATTAAATGTTAAAATTTCATCCATATTGACCTTTTTGGGATCGTTCGACATGTCCGGAGTCATCGTTTTTCATCCGAAAATTGATTTTTTTGGGCTGTACCAAAAATGATTCAAAATGTCAATTGGATTGTGCCTCATGTTGAATAACCACTTTTTAAACCCTCAGAGTGACCAAAATTGCCATTTTTACAGAGTTTTGCTTACTCAAAAGCTTCAATTTTGACCCGTTTCAGGCACAGAAATGACTTTAAACACACTTATTTTAGTTGACAAAGTCATAATTCACATCCAACAGTCATTTACAGTCAAAAGATTAAATGTTAAAATTTCATCCATATTGACCATTTTGGGATAGTTCGACATGTCCGGAGTCATCGTTTTTCATCCGAAAATTGATTTTTTGGACTGTACCAAAAATGATTCAAAATGTCAATTGGATCGTGCCTCATGTTGAATAACAACTTTTTAAACCCTCACAGTGACCAAAATTGCCATTTTTACAGAGTTTTGCTTACTCAAAAGCTTCAATTTTGACCCGTTTCAGCACAGAAATGACTTTAAACGCACTTATTTTAGTTGACAAAGTCATAATTCACATCCAACAGTCATTTACAGTCAAAAGATTAAATGTTAAAATTTCATCCATTTTGACCTTTTTGGGATCGTTCGACATGTCCGGAGTCATCGTTTTTCATCCGAAAATTGATTTTTTGGACTGTACCAAAAATGATTCAAAATGTCAATTGGATCGTGCCTCATGTTGAATAACCACTTTTTAAACCCTCAGAGTGACCAAAATTGCCATTTTTACAGAGTTTTGCTTACTCAAAAGCTTCAATTTTGACCCGTTTCAGGCACAGAAATGACTTTAAACACACTTATTTTAGTTGACAAAGTCATAATTCACATCCAACAGTCATTTACAGTCAAAAGATTAAATGTTAAAATTTCATCCATATTGACCATTTTGGGATAGTTCGACATGTCCGGAGTCATCGTTTTTCATCCGAAAATTGATTTTTTGGACTGTACCAAAAATGATTCAAAATGTCAATTGGATCGTGCCTCATGTTGAATAACCACTTTTTAATCCCTCACAGTGACCAAAATTGCAATTTTTACAGAGTTTTGCTTACTCAAAAGCTTCAATTTTGACCCGTTTCAGGCACAGAAATGACTTTAAACACACTTATTTTAGTTGACAAAGTCATAATTCACATCCAACAGTCATTTACAGTCAAAAGATTAAATGTTAAAATTTCATCCATATTGACCATTTTGGGATCATTCGACATGTCCGGAGTCATCGTTTTTCATCCGAAAATTGAGTTTTTTGGACTGTACCAAAAATGATTCAAAATGTCAATTGGATCGTGGCTCATGTTGAATAACCACTTTATAAACCCTCACAGTGACCAAAATTGCCATTTTTACAGAGTTTTGATTACTCAAAAGCTTCAATTTTGACCCCTTTGAGGCACAGAAACGACTTTAAACACACTTATTGTAGTTGACAAAGTCATAATTCACATCCAACAGTCATTTAGATTCAAAAGATTAAATGTTAAAATTTCATCATTATAGACCATTTTGGGATTGTTCGACAGGTCCGGAGTCATCGTTTTTCATCCGAAAATTGATTTTTTGGACTGTACCAAAAATGATTCAAAATGTCAATTGGATTGTGCCTCATGTTGAATAACCACTTTTTAAACCCTCAGAGTGACCAAAATTGCCATTTTTACAGAGTTTTGCTTACTCAAAAGCTTCAATTTTGACCCGTTTCAGGCACAGAAATGACTTTAAACACACTTATTTTAGTTGACAAAGTCATAATTTACATCCAACAGTCATTTACAGTCAAAAGATTAAATGTTAAAATTTCATCCATATTGACCATTTTGGGATCGTTCGACATGTCCGGAGTCATCGTTTTTCATCCGAAAATTGATTTTTTGGACTGTACCAAAAATGATTCAAAATGTCAATTGGATCGTGCCTCATGTTGAATAACCACTTTTTAAACCCTCATAGTGACCAAAATTGCCATTTTTACAGAGTTTTGCTTACTCAAAAGCTTCAATTTTGACCCGTTTCAGGCACAGAAATGACTTTAAACACACTTATTTTAGTTGACAAAGTCATAATTCACATCCAACAGTCATTTACAGTCAAAAGATTAAATGTTAAAATTTCATCCATATTGACCATTTTGGGATAGTTCGACATGTCCGGAGTCATCGTTTTTCATCCGAAAATTGATTTTTTGGACTGTACAAAAAATGATTCAAAATGTCAATTGGATCGTGCCTCATGTTGAATAACCACTTTTTAAACCCTCACAGTGACCAAAATTGCCATTTTTACAGAGTTTTGCTTACTCAAAAGCTTCAATTTTGACCCGTTTCAGGCACAGAAATGACTTTAAACGCACTTATTTTAGTTGACAAAGTCATAATTCACATCCAACAGTCATTTACAGTCAAAAGATTAAATGTTACAATTTTATCCATTTTGACCTTTTTGGGATCGTTGGACATGTCCGGAGTCATTGTTTTTAATCCGAAAATTGATTTTTTGGACTGTACCAAAAATGATTCAAAATGTCAATTGGATCGTGCCTCATGTTGAATAACCACTTTTTAAACCCTCAGAGTGACCAAAATTGCCATTTTTACAGAGTTTTGCTTACTCAAAAGCTTCAATTTTGACCCGTTTCAGGCACAGAAATGACTTTAAACACACTTATTTTAGTTGACAAAGTCATAATTCACATCCAACAGTCATTTACAGTCAAAAGATTAAATGTTAAAATTTCATCCATATTGACCATTTTGGGATAGTTCGACATGTCCGGAGTCATCGTTTTTCATCCGAAAATTGATTTTTTGGACTGTACAAAAAATGATTCAAAATGTCAATTGGATCGTGCCTCATGTTGAATAACCACTTTTTAAACCCTCACAGTGACCAAAATTGCCATTTTTACAGAGTTTTGCTTACTCAAAAGCTTCAATTTTGACCCGTTTCAGGCACAGAAATGACTTTAAACGCACTTATTTTAGTTGACAAAGTCATAATTCACATCCAACAGTCATTTACAGTCAAAAGATTAAATGTTAAAATTTCATCCATTTTGACCTTTTTGGGATCGTTCGACATGTCCGGAGTCATCGTTTTTAATCCGAAAATTGATTTTTTGGACTGTACCAAAAATGATTCAAAATGTCAATTGGATCGTGCCTCATGTTGAATAACCACTTTTTAAACCCTCAGAGTGACCAAAATTGCCATTTTTACAGAGTTTTGCTTACTCAAAAGCTTCAATTTTGACCCGTTTCAGGCACAGAAATGACTTTAAACACACTTATTTTAGTTGACAAAGTCATAATTCACATCCAACAGTCATTTACAGTCAAAAGATTAAATGTTAAAATTTCATCCATATTGACCATTTTGGGATAGTTCGACATGTCCGGAGTCATCGTTTTTCATCCGAAAATTGATTTTTTGGACTGTACCAAAAATGATTCAAAATGTCAATTGGATCGTGCCTCATGTTGAATAACTACTTTTTGAACCCTCACAGTGACCAAAATTGCCATTTTTACAGAGTTTTGCTTACTCAAAAGCTTCAATTTTGACCCGTTTCAGGCACAGAAATGACTTTAAACACACTTATTTTAGTTGACAAAGTCATAATTCACATCCAACAGTTATTTACAGTCAAAAGATTAAATGTTAAAATTTCATCCATTTTGACCTTTTTGGGATCGTTCGACATGTCCGGAGTCATCGTTTTTCATCCGAAAATTGATTTTTTGGACTGTACCAAAAATGATTCAAAATGTCATTTGGATCGTGGCTCATGTTGAATAACCACTTTTTAAACCCTCACAGTGACCAAAATTGCCATTTTTACAGAGTTCTGATTACTCAAAAGCTTCAATTTTGACCCCTTTGAGGCACAGAAACGACTTTAAACACACTTATTGTAGTTGACAAAGTCATAATTCACATCCAACAGTCATTTAGATTCAAAAGATTAAATGTTAAAATTTAATCATTATAGACCATTTTGGGAACGTTCGACAGGTCCGGAGTCATCGTTTTTCATCCGAAAATTTATTTTTTGGACTGTACCAAAAATGATTCAAAATGTCAATTGGATCGTGCCTCTTGTTAAATAACCACTTTTTAAACCCTCAGAGTGACCAAAATTGCGATTTTTACAGAGTTTTGCTTACTCAAAAGCTTCAATTTTGACCCGTTTCAGGCACAGAAATGACTTTCAACACACCTATTTTAGTTGACAAAGTCATAATTCACATCCAACAGTCATTTACAGTCAAAAGATTAAATGTTAAAATTTCATCCATTTTGACCATTTTGGGATCGTTCGACATGTCCGGAGTCATCGTTTTTCATCCGAAAATTGATTTTTTTGGGCTGTACCAAAAATGATTCAAAATGTCAATTGGATTGTGCCTCATGTTGAATAACCACTTTTTAAACCCTCAGAGTGACCAAAATTGCCATTTTTACAGAGTTTTGCTTACTCAAAAGCTTCAATTTTGACCCGTTTCAGGCACAGAAATGACTTTAAACACACTTATTTTAGTTGACAAAGTCATAATTCACATCCAACAGTCATTTACAGTCAAAAGATTAAATGTTAAAATTTCATCCATATTGACCATTTTGGGATAGTTCGACATGTCCGGAGTCATCGTTTTTCATCCGAAAATTGATTTTTTGGACTGTACCAAAAATGATTCAAAATGTCAATTGGATCGTGCCTCATGTTGAATAACAACTTTTTAAACCCTCACAGTGACCAAAATTGCCATTTTTACAGAGTTTTGCTTACTCAAAAGCTTCAATTTTGACCCGTTTCAGCACAGAAATGACTTTAAACGCACTTATTTTAGTTGACAAAGTCATAATTCACATCCAACAGTCATTTACAGTCAAAAGATTAAATGTTAAAATTTCATCCATTTTGACCTTTTTGGGATCGTTCGACATGTCCGGAGTCATCGTTTTTCATCCGAAAATTGATTTTTTGGACTGTACCAAAAATGATTCAAAATGTCAATTGGATCGTGCCTCATGTTGAATAACCACTTTTTAAACCCTCAGAGTGACCAAAATTGCCATTTTTACAGAGTTTTGCTTACTCAAAAGCTTCAATTTTGACCCGTTTCAGGCACAGAAATGACTTTAAACACACTTATTTTAGTTGACAAAGTCATAATTCACATCCAACAGTCATTTACAGTCAAAAGATTAAATGTTAAAATTTCATCCATATTGACCATTTTGGGATAGTTCGACATGTCCGGAGTCATCGTTTTTCATCCGAAAATTGATTTTTTGGACTGTACCAAAAATGATTCAAAATGTCAATTGGATCGTGCCTCATGTTGAATAACCACTTTTTAAACCCTCACAGTGACCAAAATTGCATTTTTTACAGAGTTTTGCTTACTCAAAAGCTTCAATTTTGACCCGTTTCAGGCACAGAAATGACTTTAAACACACTTATTTTAGTTGACAAAGTCATAATTCACATCCAACAGTCATTTACAGTCAAAAGATTCAATGTTAAAATTTCATCCATATTGACCATTTTGGGATCATTCGACATGTCCGGAGTCATCGTTTTTCATCTGAAAATTGAGTTTTTTGGACTGTACCAAAAATGATTCAAAATGTCAATTGGATCGTGGCTCATGTTGAATAACCACTTTTTAAACCCTCACAGTGACCAAAATTGCCATTTTTACAGAGTTTTGATTACTCAAAAGCTTCAATTTTGACCCCTTTGAGGCACAGAAACGACTTTAAACACACTTATTGTAGTTGACAAAGTCATAATTCACATCCAACAGTCATTTAGATTCAAAAGATTAAATGTTAAAATTTCATCATTATAGACCATTTTGGGAACGTTCGATAGGTCCGGAGTCATCGTTTTTCATCCGAAAATTTATTTTTTGGACTGTACCAAAAATGATTCAAAATGTCAATTGGATCGTGCCTCATGTTAAATAACCACTTTTTAAACACTCACAGTGACCAAAATTGCCATTTTTACAGAGTTTTGATTACTCAAAAGCTTCAATTTTGACCCCTTTGAGGCACAGAAACGACTTTAAACACACTTATTTTAGTTGAAAAAAAGTCATAATTCACATCCAACAGTCATTTAGAGTCAAAAGATTAAATGTTAAAATTTCATCATTATAGACCATTTTGGGATTGTTCGACAGGTCCGGAGTCATCGTTTTTCATCCGAAAATAGATTTTTTGGACTGTACCAAAAATGATTCAAAATGTCAATTCGATCGTGCCTCATGTTGAATAACCACTTTTTAAACCCTCAGAGTGACCAAAATTGCCATTTTTACAGAGTTTTGCTTACTCAAAAGCTTCAATTTTGACCCGTTTCAGGCACAGAAATGAATTTAAACACACTTATTTTAGTTGACAAAGTCATAATTCACATCCAACAGTCATTTACAGTCAAAAGATTAAATGTTAAAATTTCATCCATATTGACCATTTTGGGATAGTTCGACATGTCCGGAGTCATCGTTTTTCATCCGAAAATTGATTTTTTGGACTGTACAAAAAATGATTCAAAATGTCAATTGGATCGTGCCTCATGTTGAATAACCACTTTTTAAACCCTCACAGTGACCAAAATTGCCATTTTTACAGAGTTTTGCTTACTCAAAAGCTTCAATTTTGACCCGTTTCAGGCACAGAAATGACTTTAAACGCACTTATTTTAGTTGACAAAGTCATAATTCACATCCAACAGTCATTTACAGTCAAAAGATTAAATGTTACAATTTCATCCATTTTGACCTTTTTGGGATCGTTCGACATGTCCGGAGTCATTGTTTTTAATCCGAAAATTGATTTTTTGGACTGTATCAAAAATGATTCAAAATGTCAATTGGATCGTGCCTCATGTTGAATAACCACTTTTTAAAGCCTCAGAGTGACCAAAATTGCCATTTTTACAGAGTTTTGCTTACTCAAAAGCTTCAATTTTGACCCGTTTCAGGCACAGAAATGACTTTAAACACACTTATTTTAGTTGACAAAGTCATAATTCACATCCAACAGTCATTTACAGTCAAAAGATTAAATGTTAAAATTTCATCCATATTGACCATTTTGGGATAGTTCGACATGTCCGGAGTCATGGTTTTTCATCCGAAAATTGATTTTTTGGACTGTACCAAAAATGATTCAAAATGTCAATTGGATCGTGCCTCATGTTGAATAACCACTTTTTAAACCCTCACAGTGACCAAAATTGCCATTTTTACAGAGTTTTGCTTACTCAAAAGCTTCAATTTTGACCCCTTTGAGGCACAGAAACGACTTTAAACACACTTATTGTAGTTGACAAAGTCATAATTCACATCCAACAGTCATTTAGATTCAAAAGATTAAATGTTAAAATGTCATCATTATAGACCATTTTGGGAACGTTCGACAGGTCCGGAGTCATCGTTTTTCATCCGAAAATTGATTTTTTGGACTGTACCAAAAATGATTCAAAATGTCAATTGGATCGTGCCTCATGTTAAATAACCACTTTTTAAACCCTCAGAGTGACCAAAATTGCGATTTTTACAGAGTTTTGATTACTCAAAAGCTTCAATTTTGACCCCTTTGAGTCACAGAAACGACTTTAAACACACTTATTTTAGTTGACAAAGTCATAATTCACATCCAACAGTCATTTAGAGTCAAAAGATTAAATGTTAAAATTTCATCATTATAGACCATTTTGGGAACGTTCGACAGGTCCGGAGTCATCGTTTTTCATCCGAAAATTTATTTTTTGGACTGTACCAAAAATGATTCAAAATGTCAATTGGATCGTGCCTCATGTTAAATAACCACTTTTTAAACCCTCAGAGTGACCAAAATTGCGATTTTTACAGAGTTTTGCTTACTCAAAAGCTTCAATTTTGACCCGTTTCAGGCACAGAAATGACTTTAAACACACTTATTTTAGTTGACAAAGTCATAATTCACATCCAACAGTCATTTACAGTCAAAAGATTAAATGTTAAAATTTCATCCATTTTGACCATTTTGGGATCGTTCGACATGTCCGGAGTCATCGTGTTTCATCCGAAAATTGATTTTTTGGACTGTACAAAAAATGATTCAAAATGTCAATTGGATCGTGCCTCATGTTGAATAACCACTTTTTAAACCCTCACAGTGACCAAAATTGCCATTTTTACAGAGTTTTGCTTACTCAAAAGCTTCAATTTTGACCCGTTTCAGGCACAGAAATGACTTTAAATGCACTTATTTTAGTTGACAAAGTCATAATTCACATCCAACAGTCATTTACAGTCAAAAGATTAAATGTTAAAATTTCATCCATATTGACCATTTTGGGACAGTTCGACATGTCCGGAGTCATCGTTTTTCATCCGAAAATTGATTTTTTGGACTGTACCAAAAATGATTCAAAATGTCAATTGGATCGTGCCTCATGTTGAATAACCACTTTTTAAACCCTCACAGTGACCAAAATTGCCATTTTTACAGAGTTTTGATTACTCAAAAGCTTCAATTTTGACCCCTTTGAGGCACAGAAACGACTTTAAACACACTTATTGTAGTTGACAAAGTCATAATTCACATCCAACAGTCATTTAGATTCAAAAGATTAAATGTTAAAATGTCATCATTATAGACCATTTTGGGAACGTTCGACCGGTCCGGAGTCATCGTTTTTCATCCGAAAATTGATTTTTTGGACTGTACGAAAAAATGATTCAAAATGTCAATTGGATCGTGCCTCATGTTAAATAACCACTTTTTAAACCCTCAGAGTGACCAAAATTGCGATTTTTACAGAGTTTTGATAACTCAAAAGCTTCAATTTTGACCCCTTTGAGGCACAGAAACGACTTTAAACACACTTATTTTAGTTGACAAAGTCATAATTCACATCCAACAGTCATTTAGAGTCAAAAGATTAAATGTTAAAATTTCATCCATTTTGACCATTTTGGGATCGTTCGACATGTCCGGAGTCATCGTGTTTCATCCGAAAATTGATTTTTTGGACTGTACCAAAAATGATTCAAAATGTCAATTGGATCGTGCCTCATGTTGAATAACCACTTTTTAAACCCTCAGAGTGACCAAAATTGCCATTTTTACAGAGTTTTGCTTACTCAAAAGCTTCAATTTTGACCCGTTTCAGGCACAGAAATGACTTTAAACACACTTATTTTAGTTGACAAAGTCATAATTCACATCCAACAGTCATTTACAGTCAAAAGATTAAATGTTAAAATTTCATCCATATTGACCATTTTGGGATAGTTCGACATGTCCGGAGTCATCGTTTTTCATCCGAAAATTGATTTTTTTGGACTGTACCAAAAATGATTCAAAATGTCAATTGGATCGTGCCTCATGTTGAATAACCACTTTTTAAACCCTCAAAGTGACCAAAATTGCCATTTTTACAGAGTTTTGCTTACTCAAAAGCTTCAATTTTGACCCGTTTCAGGCACAGAAATGACTTTAAACACACTTATTTTAGTTGACAAAGTAATAATTTACATCCAACAGTCATTTACAGTCAAAAGATTAAATGTTAAAATTTCATCTATATTGACCATTTTGGGATCGTTCGACATGTCCGGAGTCATCGTTTTTCATCCGAAAATTGATTTTTTGGACTGTACCAAAAATGATTCAAAATGTCAATTGAATCGTGCCTCATGTTGAATAACCACTTTTTAAACCCTCAGAGTGACCAAAATTGCCATTTTTACAGAGTTTTGCTTACTCAAAAGCTTCAATTTTGACCCGTTTCAGGCACAGAAATGACTTTAAACACACTTATTTTAGTTGACAAAGTCATAATTCACATCCAACAGTCATTTACAGTCAAAAGATTAAATGTTAAAATTTCATCCATATTGACCATTTTGGGATAGTTCGACATGTCCGGAGTCATCGTTTTTCATCCGAAAATTGATTTTTTTGGACTGTACAAAAAATGATTCAAAATGTCAATTGGATCGTGCCTCATGTTGAATAACCACTTTTTAAACCCTCACAGTGACCAAAATTGCCATTTTTACAGAGTTTTGCTTACTCAAAAGCTTCAATTTTGACCCGTTTCAGGCACAGAAATGACTTTAAACGCACTTATTTTAGTTGACAAAGTCATAATTCACATCCAACAGTCATTTACAGTCAAAAGATTAAATGTTACAATGTCATCCATTTTGACCTTTTTGGGATCGTTCGACATGTCCGGAGTCATTGTTTTTAATCCGAAAATTGATTTTTTGGACTGTACCAAAAATGATTCAAAATGTCAATTGGATCGTGCCTCATGTTGAATAACCACTTTTTAAACCCTCAGAGTGACCAAAATTGCCATTTTTACAGAGTTTTGCTTACTCAAAAGCTTCAATTTTGACCCGTTTCAGGCACAGAAATGACTTTAAACACACTTATTTTAGTTGACAAAGTCATAATTCACATCCAACAGTCATTTACAGTCAAAAGATTAAATGTTAAAATTTCATCCATATTGACCATTTTGGGATAGTTCGACATGTCCGGAGTCATCGTTTTTCATCCGAAAATTGATTTTTTGGACTGTACAAAAAATGATTCAAAATGTCAATTGGATCGTGCCTCATGTTGAATAACCACTTTTTAAACCCTCACAGTGACCAAAATTGCCATTTTTACAGAGTTTTGCTTACTCAAAAGCTTCAATTTTGACCCGTTTCAGGCACAGAAATGACTTTAAACGCACTTATTTTAGTTGACAAAGTCATAATTCACATCCAACAGTCATTTACAGTCAAAAGATTAAATGTTAAAATTTCATCCATTTTGACCTTTTTGGGATCGTTCGACATGTCCGGAGTCATCGTTTTTAATCCGAAAATTGATTTTTTGGACTGTACCAAAAATGATTCAAAATGTCAATTGGATCGTGCCTCATGTTGAATAACCACTTTTTAAACCCTCAGAGTGACCAAAATTGCCATTTTTACAGAGTTTTGCTTACTCAAAAGCTTCAATTTTGACCCGTTTCAGGCACAGAAATGACTTTAAACACACTTATTTTAGTTGACAAAGTCATAATTCACATCCAACAGTCATTTACAGTCAAAAGATTAAATGTTAAAATTTCATCCATATTGACCATTTTGGGATAGTTCGACATGTCCGGAGTCATCGTTTTTCATCCGAAAATTGATTTTTTGGACTGTACCAAAAATGATTCAAAATGTCAATTGGATCGTGCCTCATGTTGAATAACTACTTTTTGAACCCTCACAGTGACCAAAATTGCCATTTTTACAGAGTTTTGCTTACTCAAAAGCTTCAATTTTGACCCGTTTCAGGCACAGAAATGACTTTAAACACACTTATTTTAGTTGACAAAGTCATAATTCACATCCAACAGTTATTTACAGTCAAAAGATTAAATGTTAAAATTTCATCCATTTTGACCTTTTTGGGATCGTTCGACATGTCCGGAGTCATCGTTTTTCATCCGAAAATTGATTTTTTGGACTGTACCAAAAATGATTCAAAATGTCAATTGGATCGTGGCTCATGTTGAATAACCACTTTTTAAACCCTCACAGTGACCAAAATTGCCATTTTTACAGAGTTCTGATTACTCAAAAGCTTCAATTTTGACCCCTTTGAGGCACAGAAACGACTTTAAACACACTTATTGTAGTTGACAAAGTCATAATTCACATCCAACAGTCATTTAGATTCAAAAGATTAAATGTTAAAATTTAATCATTATAGACCATTTTGGGAACGTTCGACAGGTCCGGAGTCATCGTTTTTCATCCGAAAATTTATTTTTTGGACTGTACCAAAAATGATTCAAAATGTCAATTGGATCGTGCCTCTTGTTAAATAACCACTTTTTAAACCCTCAGAGTGACCAAAATTGCGATTTTTACAGAGTTTTGCTTACTCAAAAGCTTCAATTTTGACCCGTTTCAGGCACAGAAATGACTTTCAACACACCTATTTTAGTTGACAAAGTCATAATTCACATCCAACAGTCATTTACAGTCAAAAGATTAAATGTTAAAATTTCATCCATTTTGACCATTTTAGGAACGTTCGACAGGTCCGGAGTCATCGTTTTTCATCCGAAAATTGGTTTTTGGACTGTACCAAAAATGAATCAAAATGTCAATTGGATCGTGCCTCATGTTGAATAACCACTTTTTAAACCCTCACAGTGACCAAAATTGCCATTTTTACAGAGTTTTGATTACTCAAAAGCTTCAATTTTGACCGCTTTGAGGCACAGAAACGACTTTAAACACACTTATTTTAGTTGAAAAAGTCATAATTCACATCTAACAGTCATTTAGAGTCAAAAGATTAAATGTTAAAATTTCATCATTATAGACCATTTTGGGATTGTTCGACAGGTCCGGAGTCATCGTTTTTAATCCGAAAATTGATTTTTTGGACTGTACCAAAAATGATTCAAAATGTCAACTGGATCGTGCCTCATGTTGAATAACCACTTTTTAAACCCTCAGAGTGACCAAAATTGCCATTTTTACAGAGTTTTGCTTACTCAAAAGCTTCAATTTTGACCCGTTTCAGGCACAGAAATGACTTTAAACACACTTATTTTAGTTGACAAAGTCATAATTCACATCCAACAGTCATTTACAGTCAAAAGATTAAATGTTAAAATTTCATCCATATTGACCATTTTGGGATCGTTCGACATGTCCGGAGTCATCGTTTTTCATCCGAAAATTGATTTTTTTGGGCTGTACCAAAAATGATTCAAAATGTCAATTGGATTGTGCCTCATGTTGAATAACCACTTTTTAAACCCTCAGAGTGACCAAAATTGCCATTTTTACAGAGTTTTGCTTACTCAAAAGCTTCAATTTTGACCCGTTTCAGGCACAGAAATGACTTTAAACACACTTATTTTAGTTGACAAAGTCATAATTCACATCCAACAGTCATTTACAGTCAAAAGATTAAATGTTAAAATTTCATCCATATTGACCATTTTGGGATAGTTCGACATGTCCGGAGTCATCGTTTTTCATCCGAAAATTGATTTTTTGGACTGTACCAAAAATGATTCAAAATGTCAATTGGATCGTGCCTCATGTTGAATAACAACTTTTTAAACCCTCACAGTGACCAAAATTGCCATTTTTACAGAGTTTTGCTTACTCAAAAGCTTCAATTTTGACCCGTTTCAGCACAGAAATGACTTTAAACGCACTTATTTTAGTTGACAAAGTCATAATTCACATCCAACAGTCATTTACAGTCAAAAGATTAAATGTTAAAATTTCATCCATTTTGACCTTTTTGGGATCGTTCGACATGTCCGGAGTCATCGTTTTTCATCCGAAAATTGATTTTTTGGACTGTACCAAAAATGATTCAAAATGTCAATTGGATCGTGCCTCATGTTGAATAACCACTTTTTAAACCCTCAGAGTGACCAAAATTGCCATTTTTACAGAGTTTTGCTTACTCAAAAGCTTCAATTTTGACCCGTTTCAGGCACAGAAATGACTTTAAACACACTTATTTTAGTTGACAAAGTCATAATTCACATCCAACAGTCATTTACAGTCAAAAGATTAAATGTTAAAATTTCATCCATATTGACCATTTTGGGATAGTTCGACATGTCCGGAGTCATCGTTTTTCATCCGAAAATTGATTTTTTGGACTGTACCAAAAATGATTCAAAATGTCAATTGGATCGTGCCTCATGTTGAATAACCACTTTTTAAACCCTCACAGTGACCAAATTTGCATTTTTTACAGAGTTTTGCTTACTCAAAAGCTTCAATTTTGACCTGTTTCAGGCACAGAAATGACTTTAAACACACTTATTTTAGTTGACAAAGTCATAATTCACATCCAACAGTCATTTACAGTCAAAAGATTCAATGTTAAAATTTCATCCATATTGACCATTTTGGGATCATTCGACATGTCCGGAGTCATCGTTTTTCATCCGAAAATTGAGTTTTTTGGACTGTACCAAAAATGATTCAAAATGTCAATTGGATCGTGGCTCATGTTGAATAACCACTTTTTAAACCCTCACAGTGACCAAAATTGCCATTTTTACAGAGTTTTGATTACTCAAAAGCTTCAATTTTGACCCCTTTGAGGCACAGAAACGACTTTAAACACACTTATTGTAGTTGACAAAGTCATAATTCACATCCAACAGTCATTTAGATTCAAAAGATTAAATGTTAAAATTTCATCATTATAGACCATTTTGGGAACGTTCGATAGGTCCGGAGTCATCGTTTTTCATCCGAAAATTTATTTTTTGGACTGTACCAAAAATGATTCAAAATGTCAATTGGATCGTGCCTCATGTTAAATAACCACTTTTTAAACACTCACAGTGACCAAAATTGCCATTTTTACAGAGTTTTGATTACTCAAAAGCTTCAATTTTGACCCCTTTGAGGCACAGAAACGACTTTAAACACACTTATTTTAGTTGAAAAAAAGTCATAATTCACATCCAACAGTCATTTAGAGTCAAAAGATTAAATGTTAAAATTTCATCATTATAGACCATTTTGGGATTGTTCGACAGGTCCGGAGTCATCGTTTTTCATCCGAAAATAGATTTTTTGGACTGTACCAAAAATGATTCAAAATGTCAATTCGATCGTGCCTCATGTTGAATAACCACTTTTTAAACCCTCAGAGTGACCAAAATTGCCATTTTTACAGAGTTTTGCTTACTCAAAAGCTTCAATTTTGACCCGTTTCAGGCACAGAAATGAATTTAAACACACTTATTTTAGTTGACAAAGTCATAATTCACATCCAACAGTCATTTACAGTCAAAAGATTAAATGTTAAAATTTCATCCATATTGACCATTTTGGGATAGTTCGACATGTCCGGAGTCATCGTTTTTCATCCGAAAATTGATTTTTTGGACTGTACAAAAAATGATTCAAAATGTCAATTGGATCGTGCCTCATGTTGAATAACCACTTTTTAAACCCTCACAGTGACCAAAATTGCCATTTTTACAGAGTTTTGCTTACTCAAAAGCTTCAATTTTGACCCGTTTCAGGCACAGAAATGACTTTAAACGCACTTATTTTAGTTGACAAAGTCATAATTCACATCCAACAGTCATTTACAGTCAAAAGATTAAATGTTACAATTTCATCCATTTTGACCTTTTTGGGATCGTTCGACATGTCCGGAGTCATTGTTTTTAATCCGAAAATTGATTTTTTGGACTGTATCAAAAATGATTCAAAATGTCAATTGGATCGTGCCTCATGTTGAATAACCACTTTTTAAAGCCTCAGAGTGACCAAAATTGCCATTTTTACAGAGTTTTGCTTACTCAAAAGCTTCAATTTTGACCCGTTTCAGGCACAGAAATGACTTTAAACACACTTATTTTAGTTGACAAAGTCATAATTCACATCCAACAGTCATTTACAGTCAAAAGATTAAATGTTAAAATTTCATCCATATTGACCATTTTGGGATAGTTCGACATGTCCGGAGTCATGGTTTTTCATCCGAAAATTGATTTTTTGGACTGTACCAAAAATGATTCAAAATGTCAATTGGATCGTGCCTCATGTTGAATAACCACTTTTTAAACCCTCACAGTGACCAAAATTGCCATTTTTACAGAGTTTTGCTTACTCAAAAGCTTCAATTTTGACCCGTTTCAGGCACAGAAATGACTTTAAACACACTTATTTTAGTTGACAAAGTCATAATTCACATCCAACAGTTATTTACAGTCAAAAGATTAAATGTTAAAATTTAATCCATTTTGACCTTTTTGGGATCGTTCGACATGTCCGGAGTCATCGTTTTTCATCCGAAAATTGATTTTTTGGACTGTACCAAAAATGATTCAAAATGTCAATTGGATCGTGGCTCATGTTGAATAACCACTTTTTAAACCCTCACAGTGACCAAAATTGCCATTTTTACAGAGTTTTGATTACTCAAAAGCTTCAATTTTGACCCCTTTGAGGCACAGAAACGACTTTAAACACACTTATTGTAGTTGACAAAGTCATAATTCACATCCAACAGTCATTTAGATTCAAAAGATTAAATGTTAAAATGTCATCATTATAGACCATTTTGGGAACGTTCGACAGGTCCGGAGTCATCGTTTTTCATCCGAAAATTGATTTTTTGGACTGTACCAAAAATGATTCAAAATGTCAATTGGATCGTGCCTCATGTTAAATAACCACTTTTTAAACCCTCAGAGTGACCAAAATTGCGATTTTTACAGAGTTTTGATTACTCAAAAGCTTCAATTTTGACCCCTTTGAGTCACAGAAACGACTTTAAACACACTTATTTTAGTTGACAAAGTCATAATTCACATCCAACAGTCATTTAGAGTCAAAAGATTAAATGTTAAAATTTCATCATTATAGACCATTTTGGGAACGTTCGACAGGTCCGGAGTCATCGTTTTTCATCCGAAAATTTATTTTTTGGACTGTACCAAAAATGATTCAAAATGTCAATTGGATCGTGCCTCATGTTGAATAACCACTTTTTAAACCCTCACAGTGACCAAAATTGCCATTTTTACAGAGTTTTGCTTACTCAAAAGCTTCAATTTTGACCCGTTTCAGGCACAGAAATGACTTTAAATGCACTTATTTTAGTTGACAAAGTCATAATTCACATCCAACAGTCATTTACAGTCAAAAGATTAAATGTTAAAATTTCATCCATATTGACCATTTTGGGACAGTTCGACATGTCCGGAGTCATCGTTTTTCATCCGAAAATTGATTTTTTGGACTGTACCAAAAATGATTCAAAATGTCAATTGGATCGTGCCTCATGTTGAATAACCACTTTTTAAACCCTCACAGTGACCAAAATTGCCATTTTTACAGAGTTTTGATTACTCAAAAGCTTCAATTTTGACCCCTTTGAGGCACAGAAACGACTTTAAACACACTTATTGTAGTTGACAAAGTCATAATTCACATCCAACAGTCATTTAGATTCAAAAGATTAAATGTTAAAATGTCATCATTATAGACCATTTTGGGAACGTTCGACCGGTCCGGAGTCATCGTTTTTCATCCGAAAATTGATTTTTTGGACTGTACGAAAAAATGATTCAAAATGTCAATTGGATCGTGCCTCATGTTAAATAACCACTTTTTAAACCCTCAGAGTGACCAAAATTGCGATTTTTACAGAGTTTTGATAACTCAAAAGCTTCAATTTTGACCCCTTTGAGGCACAGAAACGACTTTAAACACACTTATTTTAGTTGACAAAGTCATAATTCACATCCAACAGTCATTTAGAGTCAAAAGATTAAATGTTAAAATTTCATCCATTTTGACCATTTTGGGATCGTTCGACATGTCCGGAGTCATCGTGTTTCATCCGAAAATTGATTTTTGGACTGTACCAAAAATGATTCAAAATGTCAATTGGATCGTGCCTCATGTTGAATAACCACTTTTTAAACCCTCACAGTGACCAAAATTGCCAATTTTACAGAGTTTTGCTTACTCAAAAGCTTCAATTGTGACCCATTTCAGGCACAGAAATGACTTTAGACACACTTATTTTAGTTGACAAAATCATAATTCACATCCAACAGTCATTTAGAGTCAAAAGATTAAATGTTTAAATTTCATCATTATAGACCATTTTAGGAACGTTCGACAGGTCCGGAGTCATCGTTTTTCATCCGAAAATTGATTTTTGTACTGTACCAAAAATGATTCAAAATGTCAATTGGATCGTGCCTCATGTTGAATAACCACTTTTTAAACCCACACAGTGACCAAAATTGCCATTTTTACAGAGTTTTGATTACTCAAAAGTTACAATTTTGACCCCTTTGAGGCACAGAAACGACTTTAAACACACTTATTTTAGTTGAAAAAGTCATAATTCACATCCAACAGTCATTTAGAGTCAAAAGATTAAATGTTAAAATTTCATCATTATAGACCATTTTGGGAACGTTCGATAGGTCCGGAGTCATCGTTTTTCATCCGAAAATTTATTTTTTGGACTGTACCAAAAATGATTCAAAATGTCAATTGGATCGTGCCTCATGGTAAATAACCACTTTTTAAACCCTCAGAGTGACCAAAATTGCGATTTTTACAGAGTTTTGCTTACTCAAAAGCTTCAATTTTGACCCGTTTCAGGCACAGAAATGACTTTAAACACACTTATTTTAGCTGACAAAGTCACAATTCACATCCAACAGTCATTTACAGTCAAAAGATTAAATGTTAAAATTTCATCCATATTGACCATTTTGTGATCGTTCGACATGTCTGGAGTCATCGTTTTTCATCCGAAAATTGATTTTTTGGACTGTACCAAAATTGATACAAAATGTCAATTGGATCATGCCTCATGTTGAATAACCACTTTTTAAACCCTCACAGTGACCAAAATTGCCATTTTTACAGAGTTTTATTTTAGTTGACAAAGTCATAATTCACATCCAACAGTCATTTAGAGTCAAAAGATCAAATGTTAAAATTTCATCATTATAGACCATTTTGGGAACGTTCGACAGGTCCAGAGTCATCGTTTTTCATCCGAAAATTTATTTTTTGGACTGTACCAAAAATGATTCAAAATGTCAATTGGATCGTGCCTCATGTTAAATAACCACTTTTTAAACCCTCAGAGTGACCAAAATTGCCATTTTTACAGAGTTTTGCTTACTCAAAAGCTTCAATTTTGACCCGTTTCAGGCACGGAAATGACTTTAAACACACTTATTTTAGCTGACAAAGTCACAATTCACATCCAACAGTCATTTACAGTCAAAAGATTAAATGTTAAAATTTCATCCATATTGACCATTTTAGGATCGTTCGACATGTCCGGAGTCATTGTTTTTGATCCGAAAATTGATTTTTTGGACTGTACCAAAAATGATTCAAAATGTCAATTGGATGGTGCCTCATGTTGAATAACCACTTTTTAAACCCTCAGAGTGACCAAAATTGCCATTTTTACAGAGTTTTGCTTACTCAAAAGCTTCAATTTTGACCCGTTTCAGGCACAGAAATGACTTTAAACACACTTATTTTAGTTGACAAAGTCATAATTCACATCCAACAGTCATTTAGAGTCAAAAGATTAAATGTTAAAATTTCATCCATTTTGACCATTTTGGGATCGTTCGACATGTCCGGAGTCATCGTTTTTCATCCGAAAATTGATTTTTTGGACTGTACCAAAAATGATTCAAAATGTCAATTGGATCGTGCCTCATGTTGAATAACCACTTTTTAAACCCTCACAGTGACCAAAATTGCCATTTTTACAGAGTTTTGCTTACTGAAAAGCTTCAATTTTGACCCGTTTCAGGCACAGAAATGACTTTAAACACACTTATTTTAGTTGACAAAGTCATAATTCACATCCAACAGTCATTTAGAGTCAAAAGATTAAATGTTAAAATTTCATCCATATTGACCATTTTGGGATCATTCGACACGTCCGGAGTCATCGTTTTTCAACCGAAAATTGATTTTTTGGACTGTACCAAAAATGATTCAAAATGTCAATTGGATCGTGGCTCATGTTGAATAACCACTTTTTAAACCCTCACAGTGACCAAAATTGCCATTTTTACAGAGTTTTGATTATTTAAAAGCTTCAATTTTGACCCCTTTGAGGCACAGAAACGACTTTAAACACACTTATTTTAGCTGACAAAGTCACAATTCACATCCAACAGTCATTTACAGTCAAAAG